>NC_081407.1:708636602-709236602 GCF_030272615.1 Cryptomeria japonica
ACTGGGAAAAGGGGAGAGAGAGAGAGAGAGAGAGAGAGAGAGAGAGAGAGAGAGAGAGAGAGAGAGAGAGAGAGAGAGAGAATAGGAGATAGAAGAGAGGGAGAGAATAGGATAAGGAGAGGGGGAGAGATAGAGGAGAAATTGGGAGAGGGAGAGGGAGAGGGAGGGCGGAGATGGGGAGAATAGGATAAAGAGAGGGAGAGGGAGAGGGAGAGAGAGAGAGTATAGGTGAGAGAGAGAGGGAGAGAAAGAGAGGTAAGATAACGAGAGGGGGAGGGAGAGGGGGGAGAGGGAGAGAGAGGGGGGAGAGGGAGAGAGAGGGGGAGAGAAAGAGAGAGAAGTGGGAGAGGGTGAGAATAGGATAGGATAATGTGTGTGTGTGTGAGAAGAGAGAGAGAGAGAGAGAGAGAGAGAGAGAGAGAGAGAGAGAGAGAGAGAGAGAGAATGGGATAGGAAGAGAGAGTAGGAGGAGGGAGGAGGAGAGGGTGAGAGACATGAGGTAGAGAGAGAACAAGAAGGAGAAAAGGGTGAGAGAATCGAAAAAGAGAGAAGTGTGAGGGGAGAGAGATGAGATAGAACTCAAGGAAGATAATTAGGGCTTAGAATAGACAAAGACAATGATGGGGAAAGGAAGATGAGAGGGAGAGGAAAAGAAGAGATACATACATGTATACAAACATATATACATATATCTATATTAATATATGTATATATAACTATAGATATGCATATATACATACATAAACACATTATCTAGGTATGTCTAAAACATGTGTAGTAAATTCTAAGTTTACAAGAATACATTATTATGTCTTCCTAACCTGTACGGGTTTTGTGAAACAAAAAAAATGATTTTAGTTCTTCATAACCCGTACGGGTTTTGTGAAACAAAAAAAATGTTTTTAGTTCTTCATAACCCATACGGGTTTTGTGAAACAAAAAAAAAATGTTTTGTTTTACATAACCCGTACGGGTTATTTAGAACTCCGAATAGTAATTTTTGTTTTTCAAAACCTGTGCGGGTTTTGGCTTGGTAAGAGGGTTGGAAAATGACCCTAAGGCTTGCAAGCCCATTTTACCCCCATTTTGTCCCATTACACATTTTTTCATCCTCCAACATGATTTCTTGACTTCATCGTCATCAGGTTTATAAATGATCAAGTGGGTATCTCAAAAATTACCACCATAATCTCACACAATTTCTTAGTTTTCTGATGATATAATTTTTTCTATTTTTGGACAAGATTAGCATACTAAACTTTAATTTTCTTTATCAATGCCTTAACAGTCCTCATAGACATATGTCTACCATTTTTTTAATAAATTTTGATATACTCTACCAAATTCAAAATAAATTACATATTAATGTTCTACACTAGATTATATACACTTAAATTTTTTTTTTTTTTGCATTTTTTATTATTTTGATGCAAGTTATGCCTAGTGCATGAACAGGTACCAAATTTTCAGGATGCGGTCACTTCCAAAAATCTAAAAAAAAAAATTACTCAATGAAAAATTACAAAAAAATACACAACTTCTAGATCTCACTATTACCTATCATCCTACCAAAAGGTTTTGCAAAATACTAAATCTAACTATATATTTTGTGCAGCACACGAAAACAACTATGTTATATTTTAATGAAAAAATCAGGAATAGTTTTTCGTGCGTGAAAGGTTTGACCCTCTTAATCTTATCCAATTTAAAAAAAATTAGTAGTTTAGAAACTAAATTCAAAGTACTACAATTCTTATTCTTTTCTTAACTCCTAGTTTTGAGTGCATGACCTTCAAATAGCTCTTTGAAGTTCCGGTTTACCTATTTTCAGAAAAAAAGTGGCCACTTATACCCCCTTTTTGTTCACCATCTTGGTGCACTTACCCATGGGAAGACGCAGAATACGGTATACATTCTCAAGGGTAACCATCATCTCCCCCATACGTAGGAGGAATGTTGAGGTATCTACATCCCACCTCTCCATCAATGCCATCAACATCGCAGGATGATACTTTATTGAGGGCATAATCATCATATACCATAAGCCTATAGTGTGAAGCAATTCTCTCTCCTCTTGTGTAAGCCACAAAATCTGATTTCGAAGGATCCAAAAGGTGTGATCGAAAGTGTTCTCACAAATGTATGGAATAATCTTCAAATCGAAACATCAAATCATCCTTAATCCATCATCGATCATAATCATCCAGCAGAAAACATCATCAATCTATTCTATCTATTTGACGCTCGATCCCATGCACCCTTTGGCCACCCCGAATAGAGACCAGAGCACCTTGAGTGGACCAGGGCACCCCCTGGGACCAGGGTGCCCTCATGGGACCAAGGCACCCATGGAGGACCATGGCGCCCTAGGAGACCATGGTGCTCAAACAAGGGGCACGAGCAGGATCTCAGGGATGACATCATTCAACATCAAATTCAGTGCACATGAAAAGTCAAAGACGAGTCCATGAAAAGTCAACTCACCTCATCTAAGGGTCGATCAATGAGTATAGACTGGCACAAGATCTCCATCCGCGTAGGTTGCTCAGGTCAACGTCAAGGCATGATGCCGCATAAGTGGCCTCCTCTGTAGTGAATAGTGCTGAAAAGTCAAAAGTGACAAATGAAGGTGTCACTTCATATTTATGAGTTATGCACTTTTTTGTTTTATGCTTTTAAGTTAAAAACCCTAATTTCCGCACTTTTCTTTCAATCTATCATATCTTGAGCTAGAGAGCTCCGATTTTTGCACCATCGGTGGGGTTGGAATTGTGAATTCACTTTCTCTCTCCGCATCGATTCCATAAAGTGCTTGGATGCACAACTGAGCCTTGTTGTGAACATGTTCATCAAGAAGTTCATCAAAATTCATTGTGGTAAACATGATACCCTGCTTCACCTCACTAATAAGAAATATTCCAGATTGTAGTCAGTGAGGCTTCTTTTGTGATGAGCAGTGTGCTCTAGGTTGTTGGCCTTCCTGCATGTGCATGCCCCTTCATATTGTAATCACATACTTACTACAGAAGTATTATCTGACTATGGGTAGGCTTCCCACTGTGGTTTTTCCCTTTACCGGGTTTTCCACGTACAAATCTTGGTGTCATGTGTTATGGATGGATGGTAACTGTTCTGTGATTTATGTTTATGTTTAATTGCTATATCTGCTATTCCAGTATTTGGTTTATGCATTCTAATATTGAGTTTATGTGTTTCAGTAATAAGGGTTTGAATGCTTAAAGTTTTGTAATCCGGTGACAACTGATTCATCTCTCTCCCCCCCCGCCCACTCTCAGTTGTCCTCTGGCTATCTGAGTTGTCTAACAAACACAACTCAAGTTTCCAACAAAAACCCATATAAATACTAATCCTTCCTTGTAGTAAGTGAAAAGGTGACCTCTTTCATCTTCTAAAATATAATATTTTTATCATTATTGTCTCCATTAGTAAGCTTAAGTATGCTATTTAGCATAATATCTTGAGTGTTCAAGTCTGGCTAAGGGGTAAAATTTAATATTTCTTAGAATAATTTCAAGTCTTGTTTCTAAATAACCTAGATATATCCTACACTAAATTACCTTAGGGGAGCTAAATTCTCACCAATCTTATTAGTTTGTCATGTAATACTGATGAATGAGATTAAATAACTTTATGTTTCACTTTTGCCTTCTTAAAAAATTTCACCTATATTTTTGCTACTAAATTCTATTAAATTAGTTTTTGGGGTTCTTAACTCAAAAAAAAACTGAACTTTGAGATTTTGGCCTTTAAAAATTGGTAGCTCTTTAATTCCAAAAGATTATTCTTGGCAAAGAGGTTGCCTATGATGATTTTCCTATTCCTTCTTTTCACATTAATCTTAATCTCAACTAATTTCCTATGGATTTTGAATCTCTTATAACACTTGATTTCTAACTTCCACCACTCTTATATTTTTATATTTTATTATTAAATTGAGTTACAAGATTTTACTTTATTTTTTATTTTTTATTTTATTAAATGATATCATTTTAATATTATGCTTATTGTTAAATATTTAAGGTAAGTTGGTTTTTGATAGGCCCATACCTTTTTTACAAAGAAAACAACAAATTTACCCAATACGTAAACAAAGTTAAGATTGGTCAATATTAAAAACAACCTTAACCATCTTAACATCTTTCTTCCTTCTTTGAAACAATTGTCCAACCATAGCTATCTTCAACACTAAAAGACCTAAGTGAAGGGGAAGGGAAAACCTTTTTAGCAATCCCATTTAAGGATACAACAAAAGATGGTGGAGCAATAGAAAAATAATGAGGTAGAACAAAATATTTAGGAACAACAAATTTATTAGAAGAAACAAAGTTAGTATGACATCAAAGTTGGAGGAACAAAAAAGAAACCTTAATACTAGTTTCATCCTTAGAAACAACCACTTTTACTATTAGTAATAGATTTAGTTTAGCATAAAAAATTAGGAAAATAGTAGAGAAATTGTTAGCCCCAACATGATCCGAAGTATCAACATCTTTATCAACAATAACTTATTTAGTCTAATCATTAGCAACCATTTTACCAACACGAAGCAAGTGTTGGAAAAAAGGAACACTGAGAGGGGGGGGGGGCTGAATCAGTGTTCTACAATTTTTGACATTCTTAATCTGATTCTTCAACCACTTAAAGCAATTGAACAAAAGAAATATGCAAACACATAAGCCAAATAACTACAACACCATAACACTAGGATTTTTATGGGGAAACCTGGTTAAGGAAAAACCACAGTGGGATTGAGACCCACAATACCTTGTTAGAAGTATAATAATATTACATAAGGGGAATGTGCATGCATTTAGGCACACTGCCTAGAGCTCACTACTCAATTTACAATTAGGGCTACAACCGAAAGGCTCACTGCCTTATAAAATGATTACAAATAATAATTGGAATGTTTGAACTGATAAACAACATCTACAAATGCCAAAATATAGTTCTGATTAAGCACAAAATACTTTATCTTACATTGCTCTACTATACTACTCTGTTTGCTGTTTCTATGCTATACCAGAGCATAAATCCTTCACTTGCGCACGTGAAATTGCACACAATCACTCATACACACTTTTCACACAAACACCGATATAAAAAATGATCATATCAATCGGTCTTATATATCTGCAACAACAATTTAGGTCTTCTTTTTGTTGGCTTCAAGAACATGGTACCAAAGATAAAACGTGTACTCAAGTCATCTCAATTTGATAAAAAACAATCATGCAGACCAAAACAAATTGTCCACATGCTTCCCACATGTTGGCTTAACATCCTTGAGCACACAAATAATCACCAAAATTACTCTACATGATCCGCACAATGAATATCCACACATTACTACTGATGAACACTATTCTAAGAAAAAACGTGTACACCAGACCTTCCAACTCACTCAAAACTCAACACTAGAGGCCATAAACCTATAATAAGGTAGATCACAAATCTACAATACTTCTCTGAGATCCACAAGACCAAAAACGCAACACAAATGAATAGCCAACCAAATTACTACACATTACTGGATGTTTTGTTCTATCTTACTAGACCTCACTGAACCTTACTCTCTCTTCTGATATGCATGAATCTTGAATTGCAGATTGAATATCTAACTCTAGTTTCCATCAATGACAACATCTCAACAAAAATTTAGTGTCTCTTGCAAACAACAAGGGGCAAGGTTGAAAACAAAGGGGAACCAAAGTAAGAGAGTAGGGTTTAGAACACCGAGAGTCACTAGATTCATCTAGGTATACTATAAGATGTTAGGGAAGAGAGTTAGTCGACCGAGAGGAAGAGAACTTGCAAGAACCATGAGTATAGCTATAGGCCAAATGTCCTATAGCAAAGCAATGTCTACACCAAAAAGGGATGCCCTCATAATCAACCAACTGAGTTCAAGGGCAGTCCACCACCTGTAAAATAATCTCACTAGGAAGAGATTTTCATAAATCAATATCAATTCAAATCATAGCAAATGAAGTATATGAAAGTTTGGTAGGAATATGATCCACCTTCATAAATATGTCTAAATTATTCCCAATTGCTTCATAGGCATATTTACACTAGAACTATAAGGGGAGGTAAGGTTATCTTAGCCAAATAGGAGAAACATTAGAAAAATCCTTCAAGTGATTAAGGGGAGGAGTCCAAGGATCGAGAGTGGGGGTGAATATCCCACATCCAATCTCCAATAGCCAAAACAATGTCTCTATCTTCCATAGAAGAAAAACCAACAACAAAATCCCCTAGCAAAATGTAAATCTCCATCATATCTTCAACCGGAGGAACCCAATGCTTAGAAATCCACTTGTGAAGGTCAGGGAGAAAAGGCATTTAGGTGGAAAAACCTACAAACTAGACCTTTTCTCAAAAGAAAGCTTTCATTTTTAAGAACATCTTGACCTAGAACCACTCTTGGAGCCACAAAAGTACAAGGAAGTGGTGCTTTAGCAGAACTAGGCACAAAAGGTCCTTTCCCACACAAATTTACAAATGAGGGGTGAAAGATAATAGGAACATACCTTGCATTGGTCGACCCAAGAGCTACAACACCATTCTTAGCGTTGTGAATCAAAAGAGTACTAGGAGGGGTCATTACCCGGTTAGGAGAACACTTAGGAAAGAGCAGTAGTGGAAGAAACACCACCAACATTGATCACAACAAGAACTACCGAGGGCATAGAAGATGGTGTAACAAAGGAAGATGACACAATAGAGGATATAGGTAAAATACACTTTCCCACAAACCTCAAAACACCCACCAAATTGAGGGCATGATGAACAATATTTTAAATAATTGTTAAATTTAAAATAAAAATATACTTTTACACATTGAAAATATACAATACTTTAATATAATAATTTAATTATTCAACTATTCAAATATTAGTTTTTAAAATTAAGACTATAACTTAAAATCTCTCAATCTCTCATAAAAATTATAAGCTATTGTATTGACCCATATAATTCTTAAAATTTAAATTGTTTCTTTTTAACACCCACAAAATTTTTCTTACATGCCCATGTAGCCCTCTAGTTTACTTTTCCTACTTTCTTTCTACTCTTTTGCCAAGAAGTAGATGAGTAGTACTTTTTGCAACTTCTACTGACTTTGGTCGTTATAGCTTGGAAGCTCAACTAGTAAAGATGGTCATGAATGATCTAATTTTAAGATATTAGAAAGAATGCCTTTACAAGTTGCCAAGGGTCCATGAGAAATAGATAGCATGAAGAATGCTCTAATTTAGAAATTAAATCTCATTTAAATGGAAGATGTGGTAAAAGTTAGAATATGAAGTGTTGGTGGTATTGACAAGAACATAATTGCCAAGTCCATGTATAATCAAGCTTATATCAATTTTGAAGATGCTTTATATTCAATGTCTGCGCTGTTGTTAGTATTTTGAGTATTGGGATTTTCTCTTTTCAAATCCGATAAAATCTGCAAGGTTTCAATGTTTCATTTGCCTCTGAGGGTTATTTTTCTAAGGGTTTAGGGTTTTGCAAATTCATTTTTCATCTTGTAAGCCTTGCGTTTATGTTTCCACGTTACCTTTTTCCATTTAAGTGGAAGGGTCGGTCCATCGTTAGAAAGGGGGTCCCTTTTTAAGGTCTTTGCCTAGGCGGGTTATAACATTTTATTTGTCTTATCCCCCTTTTCTTAAGCTTTATTTTGATTTTATTTTTCTGCCGGGTTTTGTAATGCTTGTGCAAGTTCTGGTTGATCCAATGATGAACGTTGTTTCGCAATGCAAATAAGCATGATAGTTATCTTTTGTGAAGCAGCAAAAAGGTGGTGGGCCCAAGCAAGTAAGTAGCTCCCGAGGTAAAGGCCGAGCATCTTGCGGTTGATCCAGCGATGCACGCTATTTCGCAATGCGAAGGTGCAAGATGGTTACCCTTCATGAAGTAGCGAAAAGGGTACGTATGGGAAAGGCAAGCTAAAGACCGAGCATCTCCAAGATGATCGGACGATGGGCACTATTTCACAATGCAAAGAAGCACAAGAGTTATCTTTTGTGAAACAATGAAAAGGTGGTGGGCCCGGTAGGTAAGCGGCTCCCGAGGTAAAGATTGAGCATCTCCAAGATGATCTAATGACAGGCACTGTTTTGCAATGCGAAGGTGCACGATGGTTATCTTTTGCGAAATAATGAAAAGGACATGGCTGTTATGTGGCAGATTAGGTGGCAAGACAACTGGATATGCGGATGAAGCAGAGGGTGATTTGTCAACAGGACGCGTAGCTCCAAATGGATTTTTAGTTGGTTCGTTCGATAAAGTGGCAGTGTTGATGAAATCCATGGTTCGGTAAGACACATGGTGGTTAGAAGGTGGAGCCTGGTAGATTTCTTGAGAGAATGAGTGACAGACACGTGGATATATTTGCTAGAAGTTTGCAGATGAGTGAATTTTCACAAAAGGCCCACTTCGAAGGCTAAAGTAGCTAAAGGCCGAGCATCTAGTTCTTGATCGGACGCCGCACGCTGTTTCGCAATGCGAAGGTGCAAGATGGTTACCCTCTGCGAAATAGTAAAAAACCACTAGCGGTGGCGATTACACTTGGTTGTAAAGACAAACAGTTACGGTGGATAATAAAGGTCGAGTAGTTAGTTGATTATTGGATGCTGTGCGCTATCTCACAATGCAAAGGTGCACAATGGTTACCCTTCACGAAACAACAAAAAATGGTGGGGCCCATTCTAAGAGGATGACTCAGGTAAGGTAAAGAACGTGCAAGTTTTGCATGATCAGACGATGCGCATTGTTTCGTAATGCGAAGGTGCTCGGTGGTTACCCTTTATGAAACAATGAAAAGGCAGAACACTTAGAGAAATTTTGTTGTCCGTTGGAGCCATTTATTTGAATTTGATTTATGAATTAATTAACGAAGCATGTGGCTTAATTGATTCTAATTAATGCTCAATTGCCGTAACAATCCTTACACAAGTTAAAGTTTTGGCTTGCGTTCAAGGAATCTTGCAGAGGAACCAATGCATAGAGCGAATTTTCTCAGGCAACAAGTAAGTTTCTGCAATTGTTGACAATTATAGTTTGATTGGTATCATTGGGTGTTTGATTTCTCAAATAATTTGTTTGAAATTCCATTGAAATAAGTATAATTCTGAGATGGCACCGCGAAGAGAATTTAGGGGGAAGGTTAGTTATCAAGAGAGAGCCATTTGTGACAACTTTCTGAAGCAATTGACTAGGTCCACTAATACTTCAGCTAAAATAAAAGAATTAGTGGTTAAATCTTCTCGCCTGAGAATTGGTGATGGTTTATATGATTAAGGGAATTGGTTGAGGGATCCCTAGATAGGAATGGCCGGCTTGGGACTTTTCAAAGTGGGTTTTAGCCAGAAAAATTCCCTTTCTCTAATGAATAGCATATGGGAATTAGATGTTGGGAAGTTTATAGTTCTTGGGGTTTTCATGGACGTGGACCTGCTAACCCAAATTGCAAATAATTATGATCTTGACACCAGGACTGTGAAGAATGTAAATGGTGGGTCTCTAATTGAAATAAATGATGATGAGTTCAGGAGAGTTTTCAGACTCAGTGAGGCATCAAATTATCTGGAGCCCATCAATTTTGAAATGCTGGCGAAGGTCTACGAGGCACAGAGAGATCACCTTAGAAATGGCCCCTTGAAATAATTCTTTGCTAAAATAGGAGGATTGACAGTAGTAGGCCCAAGCACCATGGAACCCTTCTCATTAAACCTATTTACTTTGAGGGCTAAAGGAATGTATTGGTCCTTGTGTCAGATTCTTGGTGAAGATGCGGAAATTACTATGCCAACCCACTATATGCTCATGATAGCACAAATTTTGAATCCATCTCTGGCAGTGACTTTTGATTTTGCACCTTATCTCATTGATGTCATTCATAAGGGGTTGATAGGGATAAAGAATGCTAAGGTGGGTAGACCTTTTGGATGGTATTCTCTCCTTATCCACATGTTTTTATTCAAAGGTGTTGAATATTTTACTAATGAAATGGACCTACTCAAGGAAAAGGATGGAGAGGATATGCCTGTTCAATTATGGAGCACAATTCTGTCTTGTGATAGAGAAGATGCAAGTTACTTAAAGTTTGATAGATGTTTTGCATCTAGGCTTAGAATCCTCTTGTGCCCATAGAACCCTAGGATTCCTAAAACTCTCCTTGAATTCCTTAGGCCTAAAGAATTTGCTGAAGACATAAAAATTGTGCACAACTGGGGTGATATATATTTGTACCCTATCTCTACTATGTTCAGAGTTTATGGTTTTAGAGGAACTCCATATTTGCTCCCCTATCAAGTCCCCTTGAAAATAGGAATTGTTGAGATCTTGAGGCAAATTGCAAGAAGCATAATTGACAAATAGGGGGAAAGAAACAATTTTCCCAACTGTTACCATAGCACATCAGTTTGTAATCACTAAAGGTGGTTGGACGCATTTGATGATTTCTTTTAGCCATACAGGTTGTCTACTGCAGTGGCAAGGTTTGCTGATTCAGAGGATTTCTTTAATGGTATGTTCAAGAAGAGGGCCATATGTAAAGGTAAAGCACACCAGTTTCACTTTCTTGAGGATTTAATAAGGAACAAGTTTAATTTAGTTGAGCAAGAAGTTAGGAAGGAAAAATGGATAGCCTTTAAGAAAACTTTGGATTTCATTCACTATTTTGACAACAATTATGATCCTCTGGTTAGTTTTCATCCTTTTCAGGAAAATATTAAGTTTTTGGTAGATTATTTTGAGGATTTAATGAAAACCTTGAAGGAGAAGAAGGAGGCTATGATGAAAGCCAATCTTGAAAAGGCCAAACTGGTTTTAGCCAACCCTTCCTATGCCAAGATGATCTCTCCAGGAAAATATACAGTGCAGAAAAGATCAAAGTACAATGTACTGATACTGATAAGGGAGGAGCCTTCTACTTCAAAAAGAAAAAGGGCATTAGAAGATGTGGTTGAGATTCCAGATTCCCCTAAAAGGCAGAAAATAGGGGTAGAAGTGGAGATAGATAAGCCCTTGTATTCTCCTTCCCAATCCCCAACACATGTAGGAGACGAACATGTAGCAGCAGAGCAACTATTGCAATTAGGAAGTCTTGGGGAAATTGCTCTCACTTATGAGGAGTTTCAAGAAGGAATGCCTAAAGAACCAACAAGTGCCCAAATGGACTTAACTGTAGAGGATTTTATAGGTAAAGAATTGGACCCTGTCATTAAGCAGGCCAGTGAGGAGTTTCTGGTAGATGATAGTTTTGTCAAAACAAGGTCCTTTTTGTAGTTTGTTTGGAGAAAAAAT
The DNA here is from genome assembly GCF_030272615.1 of Cryptomeria japonica. Classification (NCBI taxonomy): domain Eukaryota; kingdom Viridiplantae; phylum Streptophyta; class Pinopsida; order Cupressales; family Cupressaceae; genus Cryptomeria; species Cryptomeria japonica. The sequence continues at coordinate 708,647,937 of NC_081407.1, forward strand.
ATAGACCAATTCAAGGTAAGATGTGAGAAAAGGAAAAATGAATGTCCTCACAAAGATACATCTGCAGTTGAGGCAGATGTAAAGCAAGAAATGTTGACTGAATTTGGGTCTATTACCCAAGAGCAAGGAAGGAAGTTGGTTGCAGAAGTTGGAGTCTTGATTCTCCCTGAATGGGACATAGTAGATGCATTAGTGCTTGAAGCAGTAAGGAAGGAAACAAAGCCCCTGGAGGGAGTGACCTATAGTAATGATCATGCTACCTTAGTCATGTGGTTACTAAGAAGGGAGGAGAGCAAAAAGAGGAAAGACTCCTTAGAGTCCAACTATCTTGGAGGCATGATTGTGAAAAGAGTGAAGGACACAGGGGTGGTGGAGGCTGCTAGTACAATTTTAGAATCCGCAAAATTCAATATGGCTGTAGCTAAGAAAGAGGCCAAGGAAAAGGCTGATCTCCAGGTGAAGTTGGAGTTAATCTTAAAAGCCTATAATGAAGCCATAGTTGAAATAGCTCAAAAGGATAGTGCAATTGTAAAATTGAAGAATCAAATAGCAGGGCAATATCAAAAAGGTGAAGCTTCTATCTTGATGATTGCCTCCTCTCCAACCAAGCCTCCATCTATTATTCCAATCATTGAATTTCCCCTTTCCCCTATGACTACCGGTTTCCAATCTACTAAGACTATCCAGGATGAAATAGAAAAATTGAAGCAGGCTCAGGTTATGTTTGCAAGTAAATATGAGGAGAAGGTCAGGGGAACAATTTTAAAGTTTGTTGACATAATAGGGGCTTCTATTGTGTATATATATATATGAAAAGAGTTTTGAGCATGTTGACCGATTTAAAGAAAGACAAGGCTACTCTAGAGCCAATTTTAAATAAATGGATGGCTAGGGAAGCGGACTTGAAACTTATGTGCTCATCCCATGAAGAGGCAGATACTGATGCCACTATTAAATCCACTTGTGAATTGGTAAAAGGTATGTCCAGGTTGGCGGAGGGAAGAGCTAGTCTAGAGAGTAAAGAAAACCTGTATAGGAAGGAGTATGCTAACCAGAAGTTTGAATTATTTCCTGGAGGTTTTGTTAGCACAAGCAAGTTAAAAGATGAAGTATGACTTGGCGAGTTAAGCCATAAATTGACACAACGGATAAATGATGTCATGAATTCAGATGATACATCTTTATTCATTTGAACGATTGAAGAAATTAAAAAGATGAAGTCACATTATGGCTTTTTGGAGACAAAAGTTAAGCAGTTAAGGAACACTCGGAAAAGATTAAATAAGCTGAAGAAGAAAATTGTCAGCTTCTCTTGGCCTAGTGATGACTTGTTTAAAGAATGGAAGGATAAGTATGTTATGCAAGAAGCAAAAGCTCAAGAATAATCAATTGATGCTGCAACGTTGTAACAAACCTCAGGAAGGTTGGAAGTGGTTAGCTCTTGTAACTGCTTGTTTCAGGCTAATCAAATTTTTGAGGAATTAAAGACACCTGACACTCGACCTATGAATATTGAGAAGTCTTTTGGCCTCTATCCAGTTGGTTAACTAATTGGTTTTTCCTCCTGTTTCCTTTAGCAAGAATTGTTACCCTCTTTTGAGAGGGAATTATGGTTATAATAGGACTATTGAGGAAATCATCACAAGAATTTGTAAAGAAACTCTGGCAAAATATATTTAGGGTTTTCTGATAGTTTGGAAATCATTCTAAGTTATGTAAGATTTTGATGAAAGATATTAATATATAGATTAGAACATTTTGAGCCTTGACTTATGTTGTCTTCTTTTATGTGTGATTGATTTACTAGTTTAATTGGATAATCTAGGATTGTTTAATTGAATGAGTTTCAAGGCAATTTACGAGAATGTTCTAGGTATTTCTCTCAAGGAGGGAAATTAAATATACTTAAGACTTCTCATGGGTAATCAATAATTCTACTCGAATTTGATGGTTGGGTCCGTGTATCAGGTGAAAGTTTATATATGTAAGGCATATATAGATTTAGTGAAGTCAATGTAATGATGTGTATGTGAGTTTCCTAATGAGAATTCTTATTTAGTTCTAGGTAACTCTGGGGCTCGGATAAGGCACTGATATAGCTTGTTGAGTTTCATGACCTTCTTGGAGATCAATTAAAATGAATTTGAATCTTCCCTTTATGTTCGGTTATGTTTGAAGTGATAGGGTTTGCAGAAGTTGACACTGGTGTTCTGTCACAATTGTGAAAAGTATTCACAAAAGGTATACCCACCTAAGCTTGATATAAGCTTGAAGTGTAGAAGGTTTTTGTATAAACCTTGTTGAATGTTGTTTTAGACTATTATTTTCTTGTTGTTCTCTCTATATGTGACAAAGGCTTTGAAAAATTCTTATAGAGAAGATAAGGAGATCAGAAATCGAGAACAACATGCACCATTGAAACAAGTTCTTAGAGATTTAAGCAAATATGAGAACCCAAAAAGAGGGGGAAGTGCATAGTGTCGACAAGGGCATATCTTTGTTTAGATATTGTTTATCAGTAAAACATGTGCTACTTATTAGTACTTGTCGTTAGGCTAGTACTATTGTAATCAATTTCCATTGTTTTTTGTTAGCTCGTTATTATTCAAATGTTTCTCCACCAATTAATACTATGAATTTTTTGTTTTGATATATATTTTTAAATTTTGAATAAAGTTAAGATGCATGATTTTTAAGTTTCTAAATTATAAAACTTATTTTTCTCCAATCTAATTGGCTTGGAAAATTTAAATCTTATTAGCAGATTTGCGGGATCCACTATGTGAATGAATTTTTTTAGAAAATTATTTATGTATGTTTAAATAATATTTAGCATGTTTAAATTTTTTTATCAAATTTATTTTACACATCCTTTGAACAATTATTTAACAAATTTTAAATATTTTAAAACTTTATATAAATAAATAAACATATATAATTAAAAAACATAAATTAATAATATAGTACTGATATTTATAATAATAATTTAATAAACAACAACAAAATAATAATATTAAATATATAAAATATTATACGATAATATTATAATATAATTATAATAATTAAAATACAATATTATAAAAATCTTAATGTTTATCTATATGACTCCAACCTTAATTTAATCTTAAACCTAATAATATATGTGAATGACCTATAAATATATGAATGAACATTAACATATTTAACCTAAGCCTAACCTAACACCAACTTTAAACATAACTCTAAATTAACTATAATCCAAACTTTTTTTTAATTATATTTATTAGTATATAATTAACATCTATTAATATTATAATAAATAGAAATACAATAATATAATAATCCTGATGCTTATTTAGAAAAGAAAAGAAATTGTAATAAAAAAAGATTATTTTTAAATAAAAAAAAAATTAGCTAGAATAAAAATACATTATTTATTATAATATTAAAATTAATTTTGAAATTAGGTTAGGGTTATTCTCATATAATTTAATATTATATCACTTATAAGTGGACTAGAATTAGACAATATAATAATATATCTTATTATTTCTAATACAATCTCATTTTCTAAAATCAAAATTAAAATCAATTTACAATACATATATTTCTAAGTTTCAATTTAATTCAAATGAGATTGATTATTTATATTTTTAAATTATATAAATCAAATCAGTTAATTCAAACAACCAAATATAATTACATAAAATTAAAATCTTATATAATTATTACATTTAATAACATAAAATTAAAATCTTATATAATTATTACATTTATTACTTTATTAAAATGGCAAATATTGACCACTACATGACACTTGTTTTAAATGATGTGAGCGCTTTGCTTGGGGATTTGTTAGATCTAGGAGAGAGTTATTATAACTTCTAACTTCTAGAGACAAACAAAATCTTAAAGTTGCTTAGGTCCCTTTTGAATTTATCCATGAGATGACTGAATTGGAGATAAATGAAGGTGTCCAATTATTTAGCTGGCACACTTTTTTAAAAGCATCTCCAAGTACCAAGATCTGTTCACAAGCTTGTAAGTGATTGGATCCTTCTTGTATGATAAGGAGGATAACACAGGTTGCTGGATGGAAGTGCTTGACAACATTACCCTCAATCCAGACATTCACAAAAGGCTTTATATCAGTTATAGTGCTCTAACTGATGAGGAAAAAGATATATTCCTCGACATTGCTTGCTTCTTCATTGGAGAGGACAAAACATTGCCCATTGTTTTCAGGAAATCCTTCTCCAAAATGGTAGATAGTGTTGTACTTAATCTTTCAATGAAGTTGCTGATAAAGATTGATGATGACGGTGTATTTTATATGCATGATCATTTGCGAGATATGGGGCAGAGCATTGCTCAAACAGAAAAAGTGGGCACCTGATTATGGGAAGATGCCCATTCAAACACCTTACCCAACACCAATTTCTTTCACCTTCAGCTCAATGGAGGTGATCAACAAAGGCTTAACATGATGTACAAGCCAGGTCTTTGCTATCTTCATTTGCAGAATCTATCCATTGAAGGAATACCAGAAGACACAATAGCTTCTCTTCCTCCAAGTTTGATATGTTTAAGGATACAAAATTGTAGCTTTGCTACACTTTGTAATACCCTAAAAATGGTCATCCAAACCATGGGCCCCTAATCTTGACAACGTCACCAATGTCCTAATCAAAGACAATTAAATAAATCTTGAGCACACAATTAATTCTTTAATCATCAATGTCACATGGCAAAATTAATCAATCAATATTAATTAAATATTTATTTAATTACTTAAATCATTCCAAGTAAATCATTTTAAACAATTATCTTATTTATTTTAATTAAATATCATTTTCATATTTAATTAAATAAATCAATTTGCCATTAAATCATCAAAAAGAGGAATTAATTTAAAAATAAATCAATTTGCCACAAATCTTCAAAAAAGAAAACAAATCAAGAAAGAGGAAGTGGAAATTATGAGCACAAATCTTCAAAAAAGGAATTAATTGAAAAAAAAGAATTAAAAATTGAGAAAAGAAATCAATTGGAGATAATCTTTAAAAACAATTAAAAATTGATGAATAATCTCAAAGAAAGCAATTAAAACAATTAAATATTAAAATTGAATGAAATAGAGAATAAATAAGTTTTTCTTGATTTTATCTTAATTTTAGTTTAATTTTCTTTAAAATTGAGAAAAGAATCCAACCACATCAATTCACCTGGATTGTGCTTTCTCTTGGAAAATCTTGACCGCTCATCATCATTTGATCTCAGCCTTTGGTTTCTTTCTGAATTTTCTATAAATTCAGGCTCTCATCTCTCATTCAAAAATCCTGGAGAATATATTGTTATTATACTATTTTTGTTCTAGGTTCATATGAGAATATTGCATACATATTTATATCATTTATCTCATTTATTGCTTAAATCTTGTTAGATTAATCTTGCATCCATCTAGCATTAATATCATGCTCATATAGATTAAAATCCTTCGTCTTGGTGTTGTCTAGTCACTGGATTGCTTATACAAATCAGAGAGAAATCTTATACTCGCATCTTTTAGAAGGCAATGGGTCGATTTGTTATGGTTTTCATAGTCATGTTTATATCTATCTAACCATGCATGTAATGACTTAATTGAAGTGTTGTGTATTCCAGATACATATTCTTATTCCACTTTTCACACACACATTTTTGGCACCCACTGTGGGGCAGAAAAATACTTTTTCGGCCTCAGAATCATTCTTTTTATCTTGCAGGTTTCGTCCGTACAGTCTCTGCGAAATATCGTATGAGCAGTTCACTGCATCGTACGAAATTATATTGAAGCCTTCCGTTTAGCGTACGACACAATATTATATGCTATAAATTGTCATACGAATCATAATATGGACTCGTATGACATACTGCTTCTGTTATCTTTTGTCGTTCTTTATTGATTTCTGACTCGTATGATAAAAGTTTTCTGTCGTTCCATTTTATGAGAATTGTCATACGATTTTGTTCTCTGTTAGATTAAAATCAAGTTTTACTTTTTAGGTTTTTTTTCTTGAATTAAATTTTGATTATGCTGACGCTAAACCCTGAATTGTCTTTTGTCTGCCTGGTATTTTCATAGCCTGACCAGTTTCTTGCAGGATGCTTGTCAAAGAATTTATCAATCAAACATACGCCTATCAAAGAATAAAAACAACATGACTACTGATGCATTGTTTTTGCAGGTTGCCTAAAGAGAAACCAATCAAACATCATGTATTCTTTAATTTTTTTAGGCACCTAACTTGCTATCTGGGTAATGAACAAATCTATCTTATGTGTTTTTTTTTTGGAAAATTCCGAGAGGTAGGAGAGTATGCTCTTGTCTTTCTAAGACAATCAGAAATTTAGACCCTTGAGGCTTTTTCTTTGTTTGAGATTTGTACATCTTTAGCAGGCCTGCCCTCTCGAGGGGTTGAAAAACTCTTAAAGCCGTTATGACCAGTGTGAGGGTAACGACCTAAGTGGGAACGCCTAAATGCCAAGTACTCCAACCCACTATAAAATAAACGTGATTTGATGAAAATCAAGTCAACGACAGTGCTCGGGAATAGCTCTCCTCAGTACCTTCGGGTATATTGAACCTTGGTTTTCAAGGCTGGGAGACCTCTTAATTGAGTTTATACCTCGACGCGTCAAACGAAACCCTTACTACATCCAATTAAAATTAGAAGCTACCCGATTCACCTCCGAAAGGTTGATAAACTTTGTGCAAGAGAGATAGTAACTCTCCCAAGACATTTGCCATATCGTGCCCTCATTAGCGTTTGGAGTTGGCTAATACGGTGTTGAGAATCCATTGCGTGAGACTCAACGACCATATTCTGATTAGCTATTGGGTGTGTACCTAAGTCAAAAAGCAAAGGTTTTCTTCTCTAAGCCAACTTCCATAGGATTAGCATGTTGTGATTGAATTGTTATTTATCTTGCGTGTTTTCATCACTGAAACTGAAAATGAAATACTAAAACTGGAGAAAAAAATCAACATACTCAGTGATCAAAACTCTGTCTGTGTCACAAACTAGTCTATCCTGGTCAAAAATCAGTCCATCTTAGAATTGGTCATACTCAGTTGTCATACCTAGCCATTGAAAAACTCAAAATTTTTGTCTCTGTCTTGTTAATAGTCGTACGAGTTTGGTAAATTGTCGTCCTGCACCATATCATGTGTCGTACAAGTCTACTAAATTGTCATACAAAGCTCAATTCTCTATCATACGAAACCCAGTAGTCTGTCGTTTCAAGCTAAATCTAGTGTCGTACGAAACATAACTGCTCAGAATTATTTGTCGTTCGGGACCTACCCATTTGTCGTACGATACTAGGCAGCAACTCCTACGAAATAGAACTGTCGTCATCCTAAACCTGTTATACTGTCGTACGGTTTAAGAAATTTTGTTGTACAGGTCTTTGATTTTGCCAGTCCAGAATAGTCAAACTTGTCCAAAACAGTCTACAGCGAGCCTAAAATTGGTTATCATCCTCCTGAGCATAAACAACCTTGATAGTGTACCCTTGTCGTTGCGTTGCATGATTTTGTCGATCATTTGTCAGCTAGTTCAAACAACATCTTATCAAACCTAAGTCAACTTAGATAACATCTTACACAGGATAGATCATTCCTGAAACCAGACCAGATCTTAGTTACTTCTCTCAATCACTATGTTAAATGAACAACTAGATACAATTTTATCTTGACTTCTGCAACACATCTAGCTCTTGGTCCTGTCAGTTGTAAATGCCTGTTCAAACCGAAAGCTCTATTGATTTTTTTGATAAAAGTAAGAATCTCATGGATACCTTAGCTCCAATTCCCATGGCTACCTTTGCTCAAATATTTCAAGATATCAAGAAAGAAATATATGACATGGAAATCCAACAAAATAAATCAATGACTCCATTTCAAAAACAAATGCATGATATCAAGAGTGAGAAACTTCAAGGAATGCTAAAACAATTATATGATTTGACAATTAGATACCAACAAATAATTGATGATCAAAAGCCAAATCTCAAACAAGATCACAAAACACCTTCACCAAGACAAAAAGACATCTATTCCCTAGATAGACAATTTACACCTTTGGGGCAATCTATTGAGTCATCTTTGGAAGAGTTTCTTAAGAACAATTATATCATATTGCCTAAAAAGACCACATGGGGATGTGTAGTTTTGAGTAGTTATTGTGTATATCATAGGCATAACAAACATAAGACTTCAATGTGTATGGAATTAAAACATAAGATTCAAGATCTCCTTGATGATGGTGTCATTGAAATTGAAGATCCTAATGACTCACCTAAAGAAAAAGAAGGAACTACTTCTAAGCATGATCAAAATCATGAACCTATGTCTAGCAAGGCTCCATATGTAGCCTCCATCCCTTCCATGATACCTTCATCTCCTAAAAATTCTCAGCAACAATCCATACCATATTCCTCAAATAATGATCCTAATGATGAAACTTTTCATGTTTACCTTCAAGGGCTATCTCCTATGGAAATCGAAGTTAATCCCTATACTAATACAAGTTCCTCTAAAGATTTAAAAATCCCAGATCATATGCCATCATACACTTCAATTCCAAACGTACCCACTCCAGAGAGTCCCACTCAAAATGATTCCCCATCATGCCAAAATATGGAGACCTTCCAAGAATCCCTTACGCCTATGCAAAATCCTATCCCTTCCTTAGAAGTGACTCCATGTCAAGAGGATAATTTGAAAAATGAAGAAACGAGTCCTATCATAAATCAAGATCAAGACACCAAAACTCTCCAATCCCATCCAATGACTGAAAAAGATCCTATTTCCTTAGAATCCCATGATGATCCCCTTATACCTTTCCATTTCTTCCAAGATGACCCCCTTCCATCTCAAGAACAAAGCATCCTTCCAAATCTCATTCCTAATCCACTTCCTGAGCAAGATCATGATGCCTCTTCCACCTTTTCAAATGATCCTATTCAAAATGAAGAGTCAAACACCCTTCCTACTCTATCTAATGGTCCTCTTCCATGTCAAGATCAAAGAATCCCTTCATCTCCTTGTCATAATCCTCCATGTTCATCTCAAGGATCCATCATGCCTACAAATCCCCTTAGTGATCCTATCATTCCTTACATTCCACCTCCATCTCATAATGGACTTGATCCTTCTTTCCAAAGCAAAGTGTATCCTACAAGTCAAAATATTTATAAAGGCAAAGGGTTAGATCTCCACAAGCAAGAACCCCTCCATATTAAAGAAAGTGTTAAAGGTCATGGCCTCAGGGACATTTCTCAAGATGTTGGTATCTCTCATAAATCCTGCATTTATCTAGTTAAATCCAAATACACACCTTCTCCTTCGCACCTTCCATCCATTCTAGGTCCATATATCCCTTTTTCCCTTATGCAAGATCAACAAAGGCACACATCTTTGAGTACCTTCCATCCATGTAAAAGACCTCCATATCATTCCTATCTATCCACACATCTCCCTCCAAGCAATTTGGATGCCAAGCATAAGTCATAAATCAAGCAATCCACAAGTATTCAAGGATCAACATGTCCCATCTAATTGACATGTCAAAACAAAGAAAAATATGATCGAAAAAGAAAAAGAAAAATACAAAATGCCACAAAAGCCCACAAAGAAAGAAGAAAAGTCAAAAGTTATATGGGTTCCTAAGGCACTTGTACAAGAAATGCGCTCTAAGGAACTACCAAAACATGAAAAATCAAAAACCATGTGGATCCCTAAGCGGCTACTTGAAGCAGAAAAGTCTCAAGAAAAATCAAAATTGGCATCCAAAATTGTTGTTCCTCCATCACCTCCTTCATCCATTTTGGGTTCTTATGCCCCAAAATATGTAACCTTTCCTCAATCCAAATCTCAAAATCTAAGATTCACTTCTCCTCCATATGTCCACCATCCCTTAAGGCGTGTGCCAATGTTGATCTTTCCAACATTTCCATCTAGCCATACACAATTATTCCAACATCCCATCCATTATCCAACACCTCTTTTTCACCCTTCCATCCCTCTTATCCAATCCTTTGCATAAATCCTTGCCCTAGTGTCATTTCATTATCCTGCCAACATCTTTGAGCATACCTTCATAGCCATGGTCTATTGCAACTCATATTCCAAGGGTAACATCAAAAGAAGCGAGACAATGTAGTCCTTCCATCTCCTATCATGCATCCATTATCTTCCAAAAGAAAAAAAAAATGATGAAAAAGTGAAAAAAAAAGAAAAAAAAGAAGTAAAGAGAAATAAATTCGTCCTTGTGTGAAAACCACTTCTTGTGGTGGCACCTTGGGCAAGTACCATGATGAAAACCTGGCAAACAGGTATCATGCGTAATCCATTATCCTTTTGCACTTTACACTAGGGGCAAGTTCCATCCATGTACATTCATCTATTATCCTTCATCCTCCATTATCCCTCATTCGCTCTATCTACATTCATATCCCTTTTCCACCTTTGATCTTGATAAGGTTAAGGGTCCTTGCAGGCTTCATGTGTCCTATCTATTGCACTTGATACAAACCCTTTAGCTCCTATAAATTGCTTGCTTACATCCTTCATTACCACCTTTGATCTTGATCAACACTATGGACAAAATGCAAAAAACATGTTTTCCACAAACCTCTTGACATGGCCACTTCTTTGGACCATATGGCTTCGTTACGCTATATCCTTGCTTTACATTGCCAAAATCCTTGCTTTACATTGCTAAAATCCTTGGTTTACATTGCTATATCTGGACCCTGTGCCTAGATTAACGTTGTGAGATAGTCCTTGAAAGCATCCACCATCATTCGCTTATCCATTCATGTACTCAAAATCCTTTTTACCTTGCTAGACATTAGGGGCAAACATCAAAATCCTAAAAAGTCCTGAAAAAATCCTAAAAATTAGAACAAGTCCTGAAAAAAAATCCTAAAAATCAGAAAAAGTCCTGAAAAAAAAAAATCCTAAAAATAAGAAAAAGTCTTGAAAAAAAAAATCCTAAAAATCAGAAAAAGTCCTGAAAAAAAAATCCTAAAAATCAGAAAAAGTCCTGAAAAAAAAAATCATAAAAATTAGAAAAAGTCCTAAGAAAGAAAAAAAAAAAAAAGATAAAAAAAGGGAAAAAGAGAGAAAATGCCTTGGTGAAAACTCGGTAAATAGGCACCTCGGTAAAAAAAAAAAAAGAGGGAATCTCTGCCAAGCAAGTGAAAACCTGGTAAACAGGCGCCTCTTGTACTCAAGCTCTCCATCTATCAACACAACGTTGGCATTCCTGCTTTCATGCATCTTTGCTTTCGCTTGTACATATTTTAGTCACTTTTGTGACATCCTAGTTCGTTGGAACCCTCATGGCTTGAAACCGATCATTGTCATAGTCTTAGGTTAATTGACAAGAGCACATTACATGTCCTAAGCAGTGTCAACCAAGTCAACCTTACGTCAGTGAAACCTGGTCATCCATTCCGAGTCAGTCACCTGTCTCCTGACTACTGAAGAGTTTTATCACTAAGTTAACAGCAAAACAACATATCGGAAACAATCACTAAACAGTTTGAGCTATACAGGAAAATTTTCTTTGTGTGCTGTCTTTTATTGGTTTTCAATTATTATCCCTCTGAGTAACTCAAGGAAGTCTATCTTGACTAAGGGGAGCAAGGATTGGGGGCATAATATTTTCTTATTTTCTGCTTGTAGGAATGATCCCAATGATCTGGAAACATCTAAATTAGCTGGGTGTCTATGATAAGAGCCTTCACATCAAGGTGAAATCACCTCACATACCTCGACTCCGCTTATTTGAATGCTACAGGGAGGTTCCATATCATTTCTTTGTCTAGTTTGAGGGAATTTCTTTATTGTGCAGTTCAGGTCCATGCATAATCTGTCCAAGGATATGAACGAAAAAAAGAGGTCATTGCAGACAAGATAATTAATATTGCACATGAAAAGAAAGGAACTCTAATTTACCTACTATGTTTGTAAAATGCTCAATGATGAAAATTAAGCTTTTTAAAGTCCAGTGACTAGGTTTAGGTTGCATCTCATTTTGCATTTCATTTTGCATCTCATACATTTAGTGTTATTTTGATATGGTAACAATGCTTTCTTTATTTTCTAAATGAGAGTTGGAGCGTCATCATTTCTAAGCTAAGTGGTCTCTTTTCATCATTTCTCCGATCGAGTGCTTGTGTTTTGAGGTGTTAGCTGCATACATAAACATATTATATAGATTCATACATTCATTATTACTCATCTGCATTTATCTTATTGCATAGAAAAATGAAAACATTACATTATTCATATTACTCATACTTATTCATTTATGTGCATATGAAAAGAAACAAAAATAGACATCAATAATCATTTGCATTACATTCATCCATGCTGAAAAAGAAATGCATACATATAGAATAAAGCATATAGAACAACATCTCATAATCAATCAACACAAGTATGATGAAATCAAATAAGGAACTCGTAAATCGGTTGTCCTGAGTCCATTTTCGGGATCGAAATCAAAATTTGACGTCAATTCTCTCATCGAAATTTCATGATGTTGAACACTTAGCGCTTTCATCAAAAGCTCATTCTCTCTTCTAATTGTGCTCAATTTCTCATGAATCAACACTGAATCTCAATCTAATTTCTACAAATCAACTTTGCACTCAATTTCTTATCAATCAACGAAAAAATTTCAAAAATTCCTCTAAATCAATTTATGCTCAAACAACTTATCATCGCTAAAGAAATTGCCTATCACATGTACCCTCACTATCTTTCGATTTCGCTCCTGAGGGGGCATACTTGTGACCTTATGACCTCACATCTTCAAATATCGAGAAAATTTTCAAATCTTCATCGAAAGTCGAGCAAAAAAATCTTTTCAACTAAAAAAAATCAAATAAGACCTCATCGCTAGGGGCATCTCAACTTCATCGCTTTATATTAAGTTGAGATTTCTCGATCATCTGAACCAAATCAATCTCTAGGGGCATATCAGTTTCATTGCTTCATATCAAGCTGATATTTGTCTTTTATCTGAATCAATCTCTTAATGTTAATCAGTTTCATCGCTTTTCATCATGCTGATTATTCGTTTAAACTCATTCAAGGGTTTAAAGAGTTTCTTTAATCACACTAAATCTAAGCAGGTGTTCAGTATTCGTTTCTTGATCAAGCTGGACAGTTTATCTTCATCGTATCTTGATCAATCAAATTCAAGATCAATTTTTATCATCACTCACTGTGTCTAGTTCAATCAAGTTCTAGATCAGTAAGATCCACTTCTTGATCAATCAAGTTCAAGTTCGGTATCTTTGTTTTATATCGTTCCTAGTTCAATCAAGTTCAGGATCGGTATCGCTTTAATCAGACTTCATTCAGCTTCGTCACTTCGAATCAAGCTAAACACCTCGCTTTTCGTCTAGTTCGTGATCAATCAAGTTCAGAACTAGCGTCTCCTAGACATCAAATTTTCTTTGAACCAATGCACTGCTCGCACATTAATTCAAAGAGGGGCAAATGTAATACCCTAAAAATGGTCATCCAAACCATGGACCCCTAATCTCAACAACGTCACCAAGGTCCTAATCAAAGGCAATTAAATAAATCTTGAGCACACAATTAATTCTTTAATCATCAATGTCACATGGCAAAATTAATCAATCAATATTAATTAAATATTTATTTAATTAATTAAATCATTCCAAGTAAATCATTTTAAACAATTATCTTATTTATTTTAATTAAATATCTTTTGCATATTTAATTAAATAAATCAATTTGCCATTAAAACATCAAAAAGATGAATTAATTTGAAAATAAATCAATTTGCCACAAATCTTCAAAAAAGGAAACAAATCAAGAAAGAGGAAGTGGAAATTATGAGCACAGATCTTCAAAAAATGAATTAACTGACAAAAAAGAATTAAAAATTGAGAAAAGAAATCAATTGGAGATAATCTTGAAAAACAAATTAAAAATTGATGAATAATCTCAAAGAAAGAAATTAAAACAATTAAATATTAAAATTGAATGAAATAGAGAATAAATCAGTTTTTCTTGATTTTATCTTGATTTTAGTTCAATTTCTTTTAAAACTGAGAAAAACATCCAACCACATCAATTCACCTGGATTGTGCTTCCTCTTGGAAAATCTTGACCGCTCATCATCATTTGATCTCAGCCTTTGGTTTCTTTTTGAATTTTCTATAAATTCAGGCTCTCATCTCTCATTCAAAAATCCTGGAGAATATATTGTTATTATAGTGTTTTTATTCTAGGTTCATTGAGAATATTGCATACATATTTAGATCATTTATCTCATTTATTGCTTAAATCTTGTTAGATTAATCTTGCATCCATCTAGCATTAATATCATGCTCATATAGATTAAAATCCTTCGTCTTGGTGTTGTCTAGTCACTGGATTGCTTATACAAATCAGAGAGCAATCTTATACTAGCATCTTTAAGAAGGAAATTGGTCGATTTGTTATGGTTTTCATATTCATGTTTATATATGTCTAACCATGCATGTAATGACTTAATTGAAGTGTTGTGTATTCCAGATATAGATTCTTATTCCACTTTTCACACACACTTCACTCTAGATTTGTGGGTTACATTCAGCAAATGAAGACTATGCAACTAAGACTCTGCCATGGCGTTGAACTCCCTGACACCATCGGTAGCTTGAGACAGCTACAATACCTGGATTTAATAATATGCACGATAACATTAGCAACCTGTCATAGTTGTGACACTTGAGTTTGAGAGGGATTTTCAGGTTAAAAAACCTTCCTGATGCTATTGGCAACCTGGCAGAGCTGCAGCATTTGGATTTGGGAGTGTGTCAAAGTTTAAATAGCCTCCCTGATACAATTGGTGGCCTGTCAAAATTGCATCACTTGAGTTTAAACGGGTGTTTTAGGTTAAATAACCTTCCTGATTATCAGTAACCTTGTACAGCCGCAGCACTTAGACCTGGGTGTGTCTCAAGGGTTGAATAACCTCCCTGACACAATTGGTATAATACTTGAACTTGAGAGTTTCAGATTAAGTAATCTTCCTGATACGATCCAAAATTGGACAAAGGTCCAATACTTGGACTTAAGAATGTGTCAGAGCTTAAATAGCCTCCCTAATACCATTGGCAATCTGTCAGAATTACAACACTTGAATTTGCAAGGGTGTTTCAGGTTAAATAGCCTCCCTGATACCACTGGCAACCTGTCACGGTTGCAACAATTGGATTTGGAAGAGTGCCAATATATAACAAGCCTCTCTGATACAATTGGTGAGCTGTCACAGCTACAGTACTTGAGCTTGAGATGGTGATATAGGTTATATAAGCTGCCCGATACCATGAACAAGTTGACACAGCTGCGAGAACTACTTAAGTAGATGATATGTTATATAATTTGGACCAAACATCAGCTTAGTTGATCTGTATATACATGCAGAAAAGTTTGCAAAATTGAAGCACTATTAAAAGGATGCTGCAGAGTCAAAATTTTGTTCATGTTTTGGGCATCAATGTTCGTGGTGGAAGGACTGTAAAATTCATTAAATGACTACCTCCTCAGCTGTAGATTTGTAAGACTGTAATAGAGATTCAAGTACTGCAAGGCACAAAATGAGGCAAGCAATCTTACTCTTTTACACCTTCTATTTAAATCTTCTCATGATTTATTTGTATTGAAAATTTATTGCACGGCGATGCAAAAACGATGTTGTTCTCTCCAAACATTATGATTTGCGTGTTTCGTTGCACTCTTACTTCAGTTCCATGCACACAGTAGATGATTGTAGAGTACCTTGGATTCTTATACATGTTAAATCTTTATAACAATCTATATCATAAATGTTATGGGTGATGGGAAGTTTTGATGTTTCATTGTTATGAGCATCATTTAGATGCAATGCATGTGAAGCGAATCATTCATTTTCATGAGAGATGAATGTTATGGGTGATAGTAAGCTTTCATACATGAGAGATGAGTTCGTGTGAATTATTTATGAAATATGGTTCAATGAGTTTGACTCAAACTATACCAATTGAAACCTATAGTAATATTATAGCACAATACACTTTATGGTACAAATTTGAGCTTCGCTTGGACTTCAAATAAATAATGCAATATTTTATAGTATATTATAATGATGACTATGAAAGTTTTTGAGCAAAAATTATGTAGAATTTTTTTAATTGATGCATTTCTTCATGATTTATAATTGTAATGATAAAAATAATTTAAGAATGAATTATAAAGCATGATTTAAATGTGTTATTGTAATTTTTTGCACATTTTTCCACTAAAAACATTCTTATAGATTTCAAATATTGTTTTAGCCATAATGATTATATTTGCTTCTTCCCAACTAATTTTTTTTAATCATGTCAATAACTCTCTTTTTGCTATCTATTTAGGTTTTCTACATTAACAAATCAATCGTCTTTTTATTTTTTTTATTTTTATGTGCACGTATATAGAATTTGTAGCAATCATAATACTTCATTATGAAGTACATCTTTAATATTTTTAAAATAAAAGAAGGGTAAAAATTTATTAAACACAAAGAAAATTAGAGAACAAGAAGGGCCAACAACCCACTAGAATGACACCCTTATTATAAAAATGTTTTATTAGTGTTCAAAGAAAATAGATGCATGCCTCAATAGGTGTATTGGGAAGATATTATGTTTCATTGGGAGAAACGTATTATATTTCAGTGACTGATTAATGAATTTTAGAGTTTGCATATCTTAAATTTGGGGAGTAAAATTAATAATATAAATTATTTTTTCATCTTAAATCACACTTAATTTTGTCATATAAGATTTTCATCAAAACATAATTGAGAAGAGAGGGTCAATTAGGTCACATCTTTTGTATTTTTAGAGGATAAGAATTGCTTAGAGTTTGTATATTTTTCATTTATTTTGAAATTGAGAAAAAAAGGTCAATAACAACAAATTAAAATTTCTTTTTTATTTTTTATTTTTATCCAAAGTTAAATTTATTTCTTTGTTATAGTTTTAGAGGGTTGGATCTTTGGATTCAATAGGACTTTCTTCCAGGTATAATCTTTGTGAGCCATTCAATTTTAACATTAAAAATTGTGTCTCTTAACATCTTAAAAAAGTAGGCATTATTGCATAGTTGTTTGTTGCCTTCAATCATAGTTCTATATCATTAATACAATAACAAGGATTTAACCAAAGGAAAATGGTCCTTGTCTAGAAAAACCCTAAATGATATATGTTGACATCCCTCCTTGCAAATGATAATAGGAAACATTGAGGAAAATAGTTTCTAGACATCAAAATCAATGAATTTCAAGTCCCATATCAAGTTTTTATTTTTTGATCGATAATGGGCCGAAGCCAATGAGGTGTACATAAGTCCCATATCAAGTTTAGATCCATATAAATGATTTATATTTGTAGCCACAACTCTTTAAACTAGGTTTGGTTCGTTTTTGTGTTATATCATTGCTTTTCCATAGTTGATTTGTATAGGATGATATTTCATTATATTTTTTCATTGGTGAATCCATATAATCTTACACCCCCTTAGGTCTTGGCTTTAGAGTACTATTTCTAATTTAATTTTTATATCTTAGACCTATTAATTTATTAATATTTATAGTATTCTTCTTTCCCCCATTTTATCTTATTCATCCTTTTAGGGTTTATGTCCTAGTATAGACCAAAGTATCATGATTATCCTAAACTACCTTTGTAAATAAATTCTTGTCTTAGTCCTCTAGTAGCTTGAAATTTATTTGTTCATAAGATATTTTCTAGTATGAGAGATAACAACCATAATGATGAGAATTAATTTGACCATTATGCACACATTGAATAAAGTGATACGAAAGATTTTCCTTTCACTACATGGAAATTTCTAAAAAAATGGTCTGTGTTTGCTAGATTTGCTTCTCCAACATAGTTGATTCTATTAAAAGATAATTGATTAACAAGCCCTTTGGTATATAGATTATTTAAGGAAATGGTTATAAGTTTTTCTCTTCATGACTTTGCATGTTGCATTTGTCTCTCATCCTACCCAAATTTGTTCATCCATTATTATCCATCCTTTTGATGTTTTTTATGTCATTCCACTAGTTTGGTGCCTACTTGTCACAACCATTATTCTAGTGCGATGAGTACATTTCTCAACCCACAAGTCTTCCATTTATTTCTTTCACTCCCCACTAGTATCATTGTTTGACCTCAATGACAATCAAAACACACATCTATAACATGTGTGAGTTAAGATCCTAAGATTTGGGACTTGGTTCCTCTAAATTAGTGATGTCTTATCTCCTTGTGATCTTTCTCCTAATTGCTTCTCTATCTCATCTTTCATCTGTTTTAGTGTGAGTATTTGCATCTAGATCATACTCCTGTTAAAGTCAGGGATAAATGTAGCATTGTAAATTGTCATCAGGCCAATTTACACCTCATGTTTGTGCCCTTTCTTTAGCATGTCTTATCCTCATCACCTTTTTGGGTCTTTTTGTGCCTATTCTCCAACTTTGAGTCCATGAACAACCTTTTGTGGGTCCTACCAAGGGATCACCACTTTATTTTAGCATTGTTTTGGTCTTGATCGAGGTGGGACCAGGTCTTGGAGTGCCTTGGTTTGGACCATGGCACCAAAAAGCACCATGGTCCCTCTTAATCTAGCCCTAGTTAAAATGGGGTAGGTTATATATCTCCCTGGTAAGTTTTGATCCTCACGGCTCTGTATGACCATTAGAGTTCAGCCTAATTGGTAAATTACCTAGAACCCCCTATATAAATACATTTCATCAACCTATTTTTATCCAAGAAATCAATTTATCTATCCCCATTATTTGTGCATATATGAAGCATTGATCATAAAGCATTTTCAGAGATCTTCAAGGTTGTATATTCATCATCAAGCATTATGGAGCAAAATTACATCAACCTTATGCAAGCATGTATGTATGATTAGGGTTTTTTCATGTTCATGCCATTTCATATAATGTTTGCGATTACATTCAAAGAGCATAGCATCATCATCAATAATTGTAGATTTGAGGTATATCTATTCAACATTTATTTCAATATTTGCATTATTTAATTCAAGGTTAACTCCTAAACTAGGGTTTGACTTAGGAAAATCCCTATTCCCATCAATTTCCCCTTTATTTTTGTGTGCAGGAAATAGGTATAGAGTTGCATTCAGGAGGATCAACATAATCCACAAAGACGAACAAGTTTGTCTTTTGAAGACAAAAAATTCAGAGGACTAGGCTAAAATGGAGCAACAGACTACAAAAAAAATTAGGTTGAACTTATGGGAACAACTCTAAAACATATTATTTTGCTCAGATCCAGGTTGGTGGCTCTATACGACATTTGTAGCTTACTGTTTCTGTCAATTTACATAGAAAATTCCTTGTTTTGTACCCTAATTTTAACATTTTCACAATTAAACTTAAAAAGAGGGAGTCAAACCCTAACTAGTGAATCTAATAAGAAATCTTAGCCTTTTCCTTAGTTGGATTGAGGCTAGATCTATTGGATTCACCCCTCTTTCAATGTATTGGATAATTTGGTTAATTGGTGGTCTTATCCTACTTGGTGAAACCCCAGTTCCAAATTACACCTCTACACTTGGAACCCATTTCAGTGCTTAAACGAGATAGATAAGGGGATAGGAAAGATGTGGGAACTATTATCAAGATGGAAAATGGTAAGAGGATGCACAAGTTATGCCTCATGGGTGTTGATCTAGAATGCTAGGTCATTGTTGGAACTACCATTATGGTTTCACCAATTTTAGACACTTACAAGAACTTTCAAAGTATTATACACATGATGCACATTGCCCTTCATCTCTTTAGAGTTATTACCATTAAAAAAATATCACACTTTTAAAATCTAGAAGAGTAGAAGAAGATGTGGAAGAACCATGTTAATATGAGCCATTTCAAATTGCATTTTATGTAAGCAATTTTATTTTACATACTTTATTGTTGAAATATATTCTCACATTCTGTCCATGACTATCTTCTTTGAGATTACCAAAAGAAGGGTGCTATTGTAATATGCTCAATTCATTTTTTAGTTTTATAAACCTACAAATGTATTTAAAATTAACAAATCATTCATTTTTTTATCTTCAATAAGTTACAATTTTATACTAATTGAAATTTATGATAACTAAGAAAGATGGGACCTTTAATATGTTTTATTTTAGATTTAATATTCCAACTTAAAGAAGGAAAATTTAAGAAAACTATAACGTATAAAAAGACATAAAGGGTGTTATATAACTCTTGTGATATTGAATTTATCTTCAATCATTTTTATGATTAAATTGATTGAGACTACATATTGTGACTATTTATTTATGTCCATACATTGTATATAATCTTTCATGTCATTAAAAAAATGATTAAAAATAAATTATGTCTTTACAAAATGATCATTCTATCACCTAAGGCACTGGCTATTCGACCCTTTAAACAACACTGCATAGCCTATGCCCCTCCTCCCTTGTTTTCTATGCCTCTACCACTCCGTATACAGTGTGTCCACCTTGCCTCGAAAATGTGCATTGTTTGTCCTACCTGTCGGAAACTGAAATCACCCACTTTGACAGGAAAAGAAGCCCAAAAAAACTTTAAGGGTGGCTTGTTGGCCCGCCAACATGCTGGCAGGTTAGTGAGGGCCCCTTTAAAAAAAATTATTTACATTTTTAATTATTTTTTATTAAATTTTTAATATTTTTTTATATTATTTTTTTAAATATATTTTTTTATTTTTTTAGTGTATCTTATTTATATTATATATTTTTTAGTACATTTAACTATTAAATTTTAATATATTTACATTTTTAATTTATTTTTTATTAAATTTTTAATATATTTTATTTGTATTTTTTTAATAAATTTTAATTCTATCTTTTAGTAAATTTTTAATACATTTTATTTATATTATATATTTTCTTTATTTTTTAATGTACTTTATTTATATTATATGAATGTTAAAAATGTTAAACAAATAAAAAAATTGGGAAGAGAGAGAGAGAGAGAGAGAGGAGAGAGAGAGAGAGAGAGAGAGGAGAGAGGACGAGAGAGAGAGAGAGGAGAGGAGAGAGAGAGAGAGAGAGAGAGGAGAGAGAGAGAGAGAGAGAGAGAGAGGGATTGAGAGAGATAAAAAGATAGAGAGGGAGAGAGAGGTTGACTGTGAGAGAGAGAGAGAGGTTGAGAGAGGCTGAGAGAGAGAGAGAGAGAGA
This sequence comes from Cryptomeria japonica, assembly GCF_030272615.1. Taxonomy (NCBI): domain Eukaryota; kingdom Viridiplantae; phylum Streptophyta; class Pinopsida; order Cupressales; family Cupressaceae; genus Cryptomeria; species Cryptomeria japonica. The sequence continues at coordinate 708,669,238 of NC_081407.1, forward strand.
GAGAGAGAGAGAGAGAGAGAGAGAGAGAGAGAGAGAGAGAGAGAGAGAGAGAGAGAGAGAGAGAGAGAGAGAGAGAGAGGGTTTGTGAGATAGAAAGAGAGACGAGAAGATAGAGTGAGAGAAAGAGTGTGTACACTTCACTCTATCTTCCCCTCTCTCCCAAGCTCTCTCTCTCTCTCTCAACCCCTCTTTCCATCTCTCTCTCTCTAACTCTTTCACTCTCAACCCTCTTCTCTCTTAGCCTCTCTCTTTCTAAAGTTGTCAATCTCACTCTCCCTCCTCTCCCTTCCCCCTCTCTATCTCTTTTTATCTCTCAACCCCCCCCTCTCTCTCTCAAATTTTTTAACATTTATAACATTAATATAATATAAATAAAGTACATTAAAAATAAAGAAAATATATTTAAAAAATTAAAAAATATAATATAAATAAAATGTATTAAAATTTTATTAAATAAAATATATTAAAATATAAATAAAGCACATTAAAAAATAAAGAATATATATATATATATAATATATATATATATATATATATATATATATATATATATATATATATATATATATATAAATATATATATATATATATAAATATAATATAAATAAAATACATTAAAAAAAATATTAAAAATAAGACAAATAAATAAAAAATGTAAATATATTAAAAATTTGATAATAAACTATACTAGAAAAATATAATATTAATAAGATTCACTAAAAAATAAAAAAATATATTTAAAAAAATAATATGAAAATAAAAATAAAAAATTTAATAAAAAATTATTTAAAAATGCAATTTTATTTTTTTGTAAAGGGGCCCTCGTTGACCCACCACCATGCTGGCAGGCCAGTGGGCCACCCTTTAAAGATTTTTTGGGCTTCTTTTCCCGTCAAAGCGGGTGGACTTGGTTTCCGGTAGGTAGGACAGATGGCACACATTTTTGAGGGAGGGCAGACTCACTGTATACGAAGTGGCAGAGGCACAGAAAACAAGGAGGAGGGGCCTAGGCTATGCGGTATGTTTAAAGGGATGCATAGCAAGTACCATCACCTAGGTCCTAGTTTCACCTAATCATCTAATAATCATGTCACCCAAATCTTAATTTCCCCAAACATCTATTTCACCTAATCATCCTATTATCTAAATCCTAATTTTATATAATCATCATTCAATTTATTCATCCATCACCTAATACACCCGTCATCTCGTTATCACTTAAGATACACATTACCACCTAACACGTAATTATTTTATTATAGACAGAGACATTTAACCTATAAATCCAATTATTAATTGAAATATATACCCCAATTGCTGAACTTTGTCCCCCATATAAATATATTAAAAGTCAGCAACTAAACATAAAAATAATTTATTCATCCATCACCTAATACACATCATCTCACATCATCTCCTTATCACTTAAGACAACATTACCACCTAACACTTAATAAATTAGTTAGTTATGAACATGCACATTTGGAATATACCCAAACTGGTGAACTTTGTGCCCCATGTGAATGCATAAAAATTTACCAAGGAAGCATGAAAAAAGTGGGAAGTCGCGAGGAAATTAAAATAAACAAAATTGGGCACGAAAAATATTAATTTAAAAAAAATAGATCGTGACGGGAAAAAAAATAATAATAAAAATGGGCACGCTCAAAGAAATTAACACAGCAACGCTGGCCATGACAGTGAAATACGCGTGAAGAAAGAAAACATTTTATAACAGTTAGTCAACGTTGGCTGCCATGCGCGATCTAAAACCTATATATGAATAAGAGTGAAAACATTTGTATGATTCAGTTGAAGATCTGAAATCGTAGGTTGAGTCCTCTGTTTTCTTTCTACTGTTAGTAAGTCTTCCCGTTCAGATCCAGCTTTAAGATGGAGCAATACAAACCCCCCACAACTAAACTCGCCTTCCAAAGTGATAAGAGTTATCATGTGTTTCTAAGTTTCAGAGGAGAAAATGTGAGAAAGACTCTAGTTGACCATCTCTTTACAGCTCTCTCTGCAGCAGGACTGAATGTCTTCTTAGACAGTGAAAAACTGGAAAAGGGGCAAATAATCGGGCTGAGCTTAGAAAGAGCAATCGAGAGAAGTGCCATACGCATTCCTATATTTTCCGAAGGCTATGCAGACTCAACATGGTGTCTAAAGGAGGCCGCTGCAATGTTGAGCACCCCTGCCTTGATCATTCCTCTCTTTTATCATGTGGATCCAACCCACGTTAGATATCCTCAAGGGAATAACAGCCCATATAAGGAATCATTTCTAAAACATTATGCCCATCCAGATCGACAGCCAAGAGAAGTGGTTGATGAGTGGAAGGAAGCCCTTCTACAGATCTGTTCTCGTTCAGGCTGGTCCACGGATATAGCTCAAGGGTAAGTAATAAGCCTCAGTTTCTGCATGCTTTTCAATATATTTGGTTTGCTATTTCATGCCTGCCACTGGAGGAAGCGGCTATCCAGCCTCTAGTCTGTATTAATACATAAGCAACTATTTAGTTCTTAGATGTGTATGTGGATAGTTTATGTATTGGTGCATTCTAGGAGCTGGATATCCATTTCGACAGTTGGATAATGGATGGCATATGTATCTTAATTCAACTATAATGGGTTAGAATCTACTTTTATTAAATAGAAGTTAAAATATGAGTGTAATATTATAGTAGTTATTAAAGTGGTTGTTGCTAGTAGTGTCATGATTATGAGTTGTTTTATTAGGGACTTTTCGTCTAGTTTACTATTCAGTCATTCATTTGAGGACTACTTTAATACATATCTATTAATCATAAATTTCCTTTCACGATTGATCTCATCTAACTTGCTGATGCAAAACCTTCATAACTGTTCCGACTTATGAACTATGTATTATAGAGCTTCATTGTTTATAATGCACAACACTTGCTTAAGATTTTATTAATGTAATAGCAAGTTAAGTGGACTTAGTCTTGGGAAAAGCTTCACATTTAGATGTATTTATATAAAATGGAATTGGGATAGATTATCTCTTGGGAAGTTCCAATACTTTGCTCTTTGAATATCATTAGATATATTTAGTGCAAAATGAAACATTCACACACTACATATAGATTCTTGTGAACAACTAGTCACAATTTATATGAATTACTGCAATTGACTTAATTGAAATAGACAAAAATTTTCCTCAAATTTTTATATTTAGATTGCCAAATACGTATTTTAAAAGTTTAATTATAAGAATTCTCATTTTTATATATTATATTATTGAAATTTAAAATCACATATTACAATATAACTTTTATGATTTTTCATTTTGCATTCCTTACTTCAAAGACGAGGTTATTTTCTCTGAATTTGGAACACTGACATTACATAAATTGGAGTAGAAGATGGGGGCAATTTGATAGATTAATTTTATCTACTAAGTCTAACCATATCCCTTTTCAAGAAGCTAACTTACCATACATTCTACCTATAATAACTTTACATTTGACCTCCAATATTCTCTTTTCTACAAATGGCATACACAAATACTTACTAGGGATTTTCTCAACTACAAAGTTAGAGGTCATTTAAAGCTCAATAATTTCCAATTAATTATTTAAAAAAAATTTAGATCTTAGATATATTAGATTTGACTCTTTTTCTTTCTACCTTCTCATTTGAAGTGCAATATTGTTTATAACTTTAGCTCCTTTGTCAATGACCTCACTAAAAAGGAGTGTGTCATCCAAGAAACACAAATTGGTGATATTCCTAATACCTCTATGGTCTTTGAGTCCTTTCAAGTTTTACTTGTCACTTCATCCTTCAACACCCTTCCAAAAAAAATTGCAACAATTAGGAGCAAGAAGGGATCACCGAGAGGAGATCATATTTCCTTAGATCACATCACACAATAAATAATTTAGTAGATGAACTATTTATAAGTAAATCATAAGAAATAGAGGATATGCAAATAGAGGTCCATTTACACCAATATTTGTAGGAACAATTAATGAAAATTATAGGAGATTCTATCATATGACTTATTCACATGTGTCCAATTCAAGGATCATGACCTCCTTCTCCTTGTGCTTGATAGAGTGCATAGTTTTATTAGTGATAATAGTTCCATCCAAAAATTTATATCTCTTTAATAATTTTCCATGTTTCTTAGAGATGAAACTATCCATACACTTCTTGAGTCTTTTGGCCATGGCTTCGGTAAAAATAAACATGGTATTGCAAAACATAATTGGTCTATATTCATAAGATAAATTTGGGTTCTCATTCTTAGGAATGATCATCACAAAGATAGAATTCCATTTCATGAGCATATATTTTTTAGTGCTACATTATTTTCTAGACTTCAACACATCCTCTCCCACCACACTCCATTTTTTTCTAATAATATCACCTGAAAAACCATCTAGACCTAGATCATTACTTACCTCAAGTGAGAAGGCCACTTGTTTGATCTCCTCTAAGGAGAAAAAAATCAATAGCTCATTAATTTAGGATTCATAAAAATGATTAGTTATTTTAAATAGCATCATCTCTTGAGAATTTGGAAGTCTTTCTAATGGGAAAAATTGAATAGATCTTATAATAATTTCAAGTGTTCTTTGTAAATTACCTATCCTCCACCAAACTCCCTAAGGGAGCTAAACAATCACAATTTTATTGCTTTGTCTTCTAATACTAGTAGAGAGATGAAATCATTTTTTTTCATCTCCCTTCATCAGCCATTTCACCCTAGATTTTCTCTACAAAAAAATATCTTCCATCCTCAAAATTATATTAAATTATTCTCCATGGCTCTTAACTCTTCAAAAATAACTTGACTATGAGATTTTGGCTTCAAAAAATTATAATGTTCTAATTCCACAAGATTCTTCATGGTAATGAGGTTTTACACATGATTTCCTTGTCCCATCCTTTCACCTTGATCTCAATATTGACCAATTTCCTGTAGAGCATATATCTCTTACAACCCCTATTATCCACTTTCCTCCACTTGTCTAATCCCTGAAAATGCCTTCATCTTGAAGGGGTAGCCTAAGGGATTTTTAATTTTATGTATACCTAATCGCACTAGTCAATGATTAGATCCATCTAAAAATTGGATGAATTTAAAGATGAAGAAAATAGGTTTCATTGTCCATTTTAAATTTACCAAATATTTTCCAATCTACATATAATGTTTTCCTTCCTCATGTGCATTTTTCTCCATGTAAACCACCCAGATTTAGGGTGAATATCAACCATTGAAAATGCTCCATAGAATTACCTAAAGGAAAGAAACTACAATTAATTACCTTACTTCCACACTTCTTTTGATCATGGTTAAGAGTAGCATTTAAATAGCCTCTCGGTATCTAATTATCCCACAATTCTAATTCTATAAAATAATTCAATTCTTCCCATAACATTCTCTAATTTTATTCTAAATCAGGGCCATACACATTTGTAATCATATTAAGGATATCATTGTCCTAGAGCACCTTGAATTTCATAGTCATAAGAAAGTATGATTGGGATATGGGTGTTGCAAAAAATAAGTTCATGTTCCATAGAATAGCCATTCCTCGAGCATAGTATGTTTAACATCTACCATCTTTCCTTCATCACCATTCCAATGATGGGGAAGAAAATCTAAAAAAGATTTATCTTCCATCTTGGTTTCTTGATTCCAAAGAATCTCTGTCTCTGCTTCAATAAGCCATTTGAGAAAATGATGCTTATTACGGTTATTTAATCCTCATATATTTTATCCTATGCATTTCATGAATTCTTATTGGTAGGGTGATGATCACCTCTAGTTTTTACAAAATTCCTTGTGGGTTCTTAGGTTCTATTTTCCAAATCCTTTAATACTTTTTGTTTAGATTTTTTTGCGTCTATCTTCCTCCCTTTTGCATTATATCCTCCTGCATGCATTAACTTGCAATATATATTATTTCTCCCATTGCTCCTACCCCACCTTGTAGTTACACTACATTTATTCTAATAATTTTGAAATCTCCTTGTAGCTCTTACATCTTTCTCAAATGGGCTAATTCCATAACTTATCTTTGTTCCATCTCCTCTACCTTAGACACCATGTTATCAATCCCTTTAAGAAAATGGACTTTAGGTGGAAAATCCTTCTGCACATTAGTCACCTTATCCTCATTAGGAGAGATAGGGTGAGAGTTAAAACCTCAACTTCTGTTATTCTTTAAACATATTCATTTTCCCCTCTTTGTGAATGAAGCAATATCTAATTATATGATCAATATTTCATTCCCTAAAACATCTAATTGGAGAAATTCACAATATAATTCTTATTACTATTCCCCAAGGATGAATACAAATCTTATAAAATATGTTATTGTCTTGCTTAAATTCATCCTGACACAAGTTTTGGTGTATGAGGCCAACTATTTACCTAAGGTAGGATTTGAACTACAAAAATGGGATTGTAGGGTGACTAATAAATTTGAAAACTTCTTTGAACCCTAGTTCTTAAGGAAACTTATACAATACTATCCAGAAAGGGTATCCCATATTAATTTGGCATGAGGATGAAAACTAGGGGAATTAACCCAACTACATATAAGTTTGTAATCTCCATTGACCAAGGGTTATTCTCTATCTCAAATTTAGATTAGAAAATGACTTTCAGAGGCCCAATTGGAAGAAATTCTACCTTTGGAAGAGCACATAACCATTATTGGTAGACCTGTTACTTGCACTATCTGTTGGAAATATACTAATGAGTCTAATGATGACCACATTCTTCTTTGATTTATCAACCCTTAAATTTTGAAAATTGTCCAATTTGCCTTGAGGTAACATTGAAGACAAAAATTCTAGTATTTTTAGCCCTAGTCTCCTTGTCATTCTTTTCCTTATCTAATCTCCTATTTTACTTATCAAGCACTCTCCCAAGATTTTTGACATGCATCACCCTCCCTTATTGAAAGTTGGATAGGAAACAATGCATGCATGGTGACATGAAGATTTCCTCTTGTAGAATTGCATATTCCTTGTTGACATTTTCTCACATCCTTTATTTCGACACCCTCACTTATGTCACTCCATATATATATATATACAATTCTTTAACTTAAATAAAAAATATAATCTTATACACTCACAATATGAAATTCTTTAATATCATATATAATATTGAACGTAACAATTTAATTATTTAATAATCACATTATTATTGATTTTTTTATTTATTAAAATTAGAACTTAAATCTCTCATAAAGTTCTAGACGCATAATTCTAAATATGTAAATTATTTCTTTTACACCAAGATTTTCTTACAACCTCTTATAACTTCTCTTAGTTTACTTTTCAACTTTCCTCCTACCTTTTTGCAAGTAGTATTGCAACTTCTATTGATATACTTCAATTGTTGCAGCTTTGAGGCTCTTCTAATAAAGACAGTGGTGAACGACCTGATTAAAACATTAGACAGAGTGCCATTACAAGTTGCCAAACATCCAGTGGGAATGGACACCGTGAAGAATGTTCTAATTCAGAAATTGAATCTCAATTCAGAGGATAAAGTTGTTAAAATTGGAATATGGGGAATTGGTGGTATTGGCAAGACCACAGTTGCCAAAGCTTTGTATAATCAAATTTATGCTGATTTTGAAGGTGCTTCCTTTGCATTCAATGTCCGTGCCAATGCTGTTGACCCCAGAGGCCTTACTACTTTACAGAAACAAATTCTTGAAGAATTAACCAAAATGGATGGAGAAGTGCATAGTGTCGATAAGGGCATATCTTTGTTTAGAGATCGTTTAGGAGGAAAACGTGTGCTGCTAATTTTAGATGATGTGGATGCTATTGCACAGTTAGATGCTTTGGTTGGGGATTGGCTGTGTCCTGGCAGCAGGGTTATTATTACATCCAGGAACAAACACATTCTTAATGTTGCTCAGGTCCCTTCTGAATGCATCTACGAGATGACTGAATTGGAGATAAATGAAGGTCTTCAATTATTTAGCTGGCATGCTTTTTTAAAAGCATCTCCAACTCCCAAGTATCAAGATCTGTCCACAAGAATAGTAGAAGCTTGTAAGGGACATCCCCTTTCATTAGAAGTGATTGGTTCCTTCTTGTATGACAAGGAGGATAGCACAGGTTGCTGGACGGAAGTGCTTGACAACATTATCCTCAATCCAGACATTCACAAAAGGCTTTATCTCAGTTATAGTGCTCTAACTGATGAGGAAAAAGATATTTTCCTCGACATTGCTTGCTTCTTCAATGGAGAGGACAAAACATTGCCGATCATTTTCTGGAAATCCTTGTACAAAATGGTAGACAGTGCTGTACTTAATCTCTCAATGAAGTTGCTGATAAAGATTGATGATGATGGTGTATTTCATATGCATGATCATTTGCGAGATATGGGGTGGAGCATTGCTCAAAAAGAAAAAGAGGGTACCCGTTTATGGGAAGATGCCCATTTAAACACCTTACCCAGCACCAATTTCTTTCGCCTTCGGCTCAATGGAGGAGATCTACAAAGGTTTAACATGATGTGCAGACCAGGTCTTTGCTATCTTGATTTGCAGAATCTATCCATTGAAGGAATGACAGAAGACACAATAGCTTCTCTTCCTCCAAGTTTGATATGTTTAAGGCTACAAAATTGTAGCTTTGCTACACTTCACTCCAGGTTTGTGGGTAACATTCAGCAATTGAAGACTATGCAACTAAGACTCTGCCATGGCGTTGAACTCCCTGACACCATCGGCAGCCTGAGACAGCTACAATACCTGGATTTGGGGTCGTGTCAAAGATTAAATAACCTTCATGATAGTATTAGCAACCTGTCACAGCTGCGACACTTGAGTTTGAGAGGGTGTTTCAGGTTAAATAACCTTCCTGATGCTATTGGCAACCTGGCAGAGCTGCAGCATTTGGATTTGGGAGTGTGTCAAAGTTTAAATAGCCTCCCTGATACAATTGGTGGCATGTCAAAGTTGCATCACTTGAATTTGAATGGGTGTTTTAGGTTAATCAGCCTTCCTGATAGCATTGGCAACCTTGTACAGTTGCAGCACTTAGACTTGGGTGTGTGTCAAGGGTTGAATAAGCTTCCTGACACCATTGGTCATCTATCGCAATTGAAATATTTGAACTTGAGAGGGTGTTTCAGGTTAAGTAATCTTCCTGACACGATTGGAAATTGGACACAGTTGCAATACTTGGACTTAGGAGTGTGTCAAAGCTTAAATAACCTCCCTAATACCATTGGTGATCTGTCAGAACTACAACACTTGAATTTGCAAGGGTGTTTCAGGTTAAATAGCCTCCCTGATACCATTGGCAACCTGTCACGGTTGCAACATTTGGATTTGGAGGAGTGTCAATATTTAACAAGTCTACCTGATACAATTGGTGAGCTGTCACAGCTACAGTACTTGAGCTTGAGATGGTGTTATAGGTTATATAACCTGCCCGATACCATGAACAAGTTGACACAGCTGAGGGAACTGCTTAAGTAGTTGATATGTTGTATAAAATGGGCCAACATCAGCTTAGTTGATGTATGTACATGCAGCAAAGTTTGCAAAGTTGAAGCACTATTAAAAGGATGTTGCAGAGTCAAAACTTTGAAGTTCCTGTTTTTGACATCAATGTTTGTTGTGGAAGGACTGTAAAATTCATTAAAGGATTACCTCCTCAGCTGTAGATTTGAAAGACTGTAATAGAGATTCAAGTATTGCAAGGTAGAAATTGAGGCAAGCAATATTACTCTTTTACGTGTTCTACTAAATCTTCTCATGATTTATTTGTATTGAATTTTTTTTCAATGTTTGCACGGTGATTCAAAACGATGCTGTTCTCTCAGAACATTATGATTTACATGTTTCGTTGCACTGTTACTTTCAGTTCCGTACACACAGTAGATGACTGTAGAACAGCTTGAATTCTTACACATGTTAATCTTTTGTAATAATCTATATCATATAATGAGTGCTATGGGTGATGGAAAGTTTTTAAGTTTCATTTCTGTGAGTGTCATCTGTATTGAGTTTGATCTATTTCATGAGATGAGAGATGAGTCTTATGGCTATGTGACGTTCTGATGTTATATACATAAGAGATGAACTCATGAATTATTTATGAAATATGATTTGAATTTGACTCAAACTACATAGTTGAAAACTATAATAATATTATAATACAATACATTTTTTAGTAAAACCTTGAGCATTGCTTGGACTTCAAATTAAAGATATAATATTTTAATAATTTTTTTTTTTAATCAGATCTTATGTTTCATTGAAAACAATGTATTATATTTAAGTCACTGATTAATACAAGTTTAGAGTTTGCATAGGTTGTATTTTACCTTAAATTTGGGGAATAAAATTCAATAATATAAAATTAATTTTTAATCTTGAATTAAATTCGAGGATAAGAAATGCTTAGAGTTTGTATATTTTTCATTTTATTTTGAATTTGAAGAAAAATGTCAATAACATCAAATTAAAACCATCAAAAGATATTGAGAAGAGAGATTCATTCAAAGGTCACATCTTTAATATTTTTATTAAATAAGATTTGCTTAGAGTTTGTATATTTTTCATTTTATTTTGAGTTTGAGGAAAAAAGTCAATAATATTAGATTAAAATTTATTTTTACTTTTAATTTTTACCAAAGTTAAATCTAATTCTTTCTTATATTGTTAGAGGCTTGGGTTTTTGGATTCAAAAGAACTTGGTCCTTGGTAGAATCTTTGTGAGCACTTCAACTAAACCATTAAAAAATGTGTCTCTTAACATCTCAAAAAAAGTAGGCATTGTTGCATGCTTGTTTGTTGCCTTCAATCATTATTACATATCATTATTTCAATAATAACTTGGATTTAACAAAAGGAAAATAGTCCTTACCTAGAAACCTAAACAATATCTGTTGATATCCCTCCTTGCAAATGATGATAGGAAACACCGAGGAAGATAGTTTCTAGGCATCAAAATCAATGATGTTCATGTCCCATATCAAGTTTAGATCCAAATAAATGGTTTATATTTGTAGCCACAACTCTTTAAACTGGTCTAGTTGATTTTTTGTGTTAAAATATTGCTTTTCCATAGTCCATTTATATAGGATGATATTTTAATATCCTTTTATTAGTAAACCCATCTAATCTTACATATTTTTTTTGAATAAAGGGGTAAAAACTTTATTGAAAATCAGACACAAGAATAACAAAGAGAACCAGACCCCCAAGGACCTAGAAATGAACCACAAACCCAGCCAAAGATCAGCCAGCTTCATAACTATCCATGACCTTAGCAAAAATCTTATGCAATTCCTAACAGTAATCCGAGGAGATATGCTCCCAACCTTCAACTTTCCAATCATTACCATGTTCTGAGGCCCACTTAGCCAAACAATCAGCTGCTCTATTCCATTTACGAGGAATGTGGATGAAAGACATCTGCTCCATCAAAGATCTAATTTTAAGAATCTGATGAACAATCCCTACCAGCTACCAATGAATCCCACTCACTTTCTGCCATGTCAACAAGTTAAAAATAATTTGTGAATCCGATTCGTAGATAACCTTCCTTCGTCCCAACTCCCAAGCATGCTCCAGGGCATAGAGAATTGCAAATCCCTCCATAAACTTATTAGACTGCCGCCCTTTATGCACCGAAAAGAAGAAAACCACCTCCCCCATACAATTCCTACCAACACCACCAACCCCAGAAGGGCCTGGGTTACCCCTAGAGGAGCCATTGGTGTTAATCTTGATACTCATCTTGAGGGGCATCAACCTTCCCACCCTTTGAACCTTTTTCATAGCACGTCTACCTCTCCTGACACAAGCTGAGGTGAGATACAACTCCTGCAAACCCAACTTGCTCACAATATTTGCCTCATTTCTATCCAAAAGAAAATTCACCTCACATTTAGCTTCCACCATCTCCTGAATCATAATAATGATTCTATTCCACACTTGCTGAACTAACAGTCTAACCTCACGAAAGATCCTCCTGTTTCTCTCGAGCCAGATCTGCCACAGTATGAAAATGGGCCCAATATACCAGACAGTCTGGAGGAAGGAGGACAAGATAGGAGGTCTGCCCAAACTACTCCAAAACTCCACCAGAGAATCCGCATGAACACAAGGATGCTTCCACACCCCCCACCAGTAATGCCAAATAAGCAACAATAAGGGGCATCTGAAGAATAGGTGTGAATAATCTTCCTCCCCATTACCACACAAAGCACAACTGGAAGGCCCCAAGAATCCCCGCTTGTGAATAATGTTCCAAGTTAGGCATCTATTCAAAGCCAAAGTCCAAGAGAAGCAGTTACACTTTGGCAAAGAAAAATTATTCCACACATGTTTCCACCAATGCACCTCTCTTCCCTCCAGTCTTCGGTTCAACAGTTTCTGGTATCCACTAGCCACAGTAAAGACGCCCTTAGGATTCATAAACCATCCAAGTCCATCCCTACCCTTGAGGGAACTACAGTGTCTACTTGCTAGAATGCCATGCAACTCAGCACACTCTTCATCCATCCCAATAACAAGCCACTCATTAGGAGCCTTCCACCGCTCCAACTCCAACTTCCCACACCTATAAATAGCCTTGAAGTCACTCACCCTTGACCACCTTGCCTCCAAAAACCTATGGAAAAGATTCCCAAGGTTAGGAAACTGATCAAGGATTGGGGGGTATCCATCCCAAGAGTCATTCCAGAAAAGGACCTCTTCCCCCCTTCTACATATCCAAAAGAGTCCTTCCTTAATAAGAGACACCCTCTTGAGAGTATGCCAAATTGTTGAGCCTTTTCCCTCAAGCAGGTATCTTGGAATTTCCTCCATCGGGATCCTCTGCATATATTTGTAGGCCAAAATACTAGCCCAACCTTGATCCTGCTCAACACACCACCTCCAGTACAATTTAGCCACCAAAACCTCCCCAAATAAAATAGACTGCCTTAAACCAAGCCCACCCGACTGCTTCGAGCTACACACCAAATCCCAATTGAAAAGACACCATTTGGATGAGGATAGATTGCCTGCCCATAAGAATTTCCTTGCCAGAGAGTCCAATCCCTTCAAGAACCACTTAGGAGCCACTTGTAGCATACATCAATAAATCAGAAGAGCCTAAACTACCGACTGGATCAGTTGAACCCTCCTAGCAAAGGATAACCATATGTGTGTCCAATGTTCCCTTCGTGCAAAATTTATCCAAGATACCCTACCATGACTCCCTAGGAGGGTTACCAAGAGAAATAGGAATACCCGGATAAGTCAAGGGCAGAGAGCCAACTTGGAATCTCAATATAAGAGAAATCCTCCTCTGAATAGTTTCAGGAGTGTTGAAGAAGAGGATAGAAGATTTATCCTCATTGATCAACTGGCCTGAGGCCACAAGATAAAAATCCAAAACTTTACACAAATTAGTAGCTTTTCTGATCCGAGCAAGTCCCATCAGGGCCATTTCATCAACAAACTGCAAATGAGACTGTGGCTACAAGTCATTACCCCAACTCCAACCCTGAATAATACCTAGACCCACATTATGCTTAATCAGCCTCCCTAGACCCTTAGCCAGAAGAGTGAGTAAGTAAGCAGAAAGGGGGTCCCCTTGGAGAAGACCCCTAGAAGCACCAAATAGCTCAGTATGATCTCCATTGATTAGCACAGAGAAAGAGGTACACGTAACACAACTCATAACCCATTGGATCCATTCATCAACAAAGCCAAAAGCCCTGAGGATATTCTAGAGGAAGGACCAATGAACTCTATCATAAGCCATAGCCATATCCAGCTTAATAAACATAGCTTTTTCCTTGGAGGTTGCCATAGAATGAATGGTCTCTGTAGCAATGACCACACCATCCAAGATTTGGCACCCTTCCACGAACTCACTCTGCTCCTTAGAGATAACATCCCCAAGACAATTCTTCAACCTATCCGCTATCATCTTAGAGATGATCTTATATACCACATTGCAGAGAGAGATAGGGTGGAACTAGCCTAACCGGTCAACCCCATCACACTTGGGGATTAGAGCAATGAAAGTCGCGTTCAAATCCCAAAGCATCTGCTTATTCCTCTGGGACTCTTGGATTACTTCCAATAAGTCTAGTTTGATAATATCCCAGAAATCTTGAAAGAATTCAACCAAGAAGCCATCCGGTCCAGGAGCTTTTCCCTTCCTCATGTGAAAAATAATCCTCTCAAGTTCTTCTAGCAAAATAGGACCCATAAGTTTCTCATTCATCTCCCTAGAAACTAGAGAAGGAATGCAAGTGAGAACCTGATTTTCCTCCATCGATTCTCCTTGAGAATCCTCACTGAAGAGGGATCAAAAATACTATAAAGACTCCCTAGAGATCTCCTGCAAGGATAAAAACTGCTCACCTCTATCATTGACCAGAATAGGAATGGAATTTCCATGTCTTCTTGCTTTCACTGAGTTGAAGAAGAAAGCAGTATTCTTATCCCCCGCTTGAAGCCAATGAATACGAACTCTCTATTTCCAGTATATTTCTTCCCTAAGCTCCCATTCCTCTAAAGCCTTGACAACCTTGTCTTCATCCCTAAGCAAGGCTTTAGACAAACCATGCTCTCTGATTTCACTAGTGATGCCATTCAACACTTTTGAGCAGCTTTCTTAGCATAAAAATGTTCCCAAAACACTGATGGTTCCATTGTTTAAGCTAAAACTTAACAAATTGCAGTTGCTTGGCAAAAGTGTACATAGTAGTGCCAAAGGCTGGCCTCCCTTTCCTCCACCACTCCACTACATGAGTCTACAAAGCAGGATCCCGAAGCCACATAAGTTGGAATTTGAATGAAGGAGAGCGAGCGACCTGAGCAAAAGAAGAAACTAGCTTGATGGGCCATTGGTCTGACCCTCTCTAGTCAAGAATCTTAGAACTTGTGGACCACCCCCCACCAACCCAAAAACGAAACCAAAAATTGATCCAACCTCTTTGCAATCGAATACTCCCCCACCCTCCTATTGTTCCAAGTGAACTAACTATTACTAGGCTTAATGTCAACAAGATGCAACGATGATATACTATCCTGAAAAAGGAAAGAAGAAGGTTCCAATTGCATAACACCACCCTTCTTCTCACTCAACTCATGGATGGCATTGAAATCGCCCACCCTAATCCAAGGATGAAAAGGGAAAAACCTTCGCATACAAGAAATATGAGACCATAAGTTCTTACCCTGAAGATCAGTGGGGGCATAGATGTTAGTAAACAATATATATTCCCCAGTCTCAAGACTAGAGACAACCATAGATAACGAAGATCTGGAGGCAGCCCATGAGACAGGGCGAATCCTCAAAGGGATCCAAAGACAGACCACCCCTCTAGAGGAGCCAATTGCCCCTATACACTGACACTAGCTTATCCCCCATAGCTTTAGCACCAAACCCATCATACTTTCCATAGAAAGTTTTATCTCCTGCAAGAAAAGGATATCAGGAGAATGACTCCTTATCAACTCCCAAACAACTTTTTGTCTAGGGCCACTGTTCAAGCCCCTCACATTCCATGATAGACCAATCATTTCGGGGGATTGAAAAAATGAGAATCCAGAGTCTTTACTAACCCTGACTCAACCAAAGTCTCCCCCATCAATTTGATCTTATCCAAATCCTTCTTTCTGCCAGCCTTTGAAATCTTCTTCGTTGGTCCTTTCTTAATGTCCTTCTGATGAAGACCCAAATGTAAGGCAATCTTGTTACTTTTGGCCTCAGCAGATTCCAATTTTTGAGCTGTAGGAGAACCATCCCCCCCAGACAACTCCACTACAGCACCAGAAATGGGCCCCAACTGAGCCACTACTAGCAGATCCATCTCCATTTGTTGACTCCCAACAATTTGCAGAGCCAGGGTAGAGTCCCAATTCACACTATCATTGACCAACCCTGATGCACCCTGATCCAAAGGAGTTATCCCTGGGTTCACCTTCTGTTGGGTAAGGTCATCCAAGACTTCAAATCTGTTAAAGGTATCCTCCTCCTGTCTCTCCTGTAGGGGCCTCTTTTGTCCCTGATTCTTGTTCTTTTTCTTAACTGGGACAAAACCATCAGCACCCACAACATCCACAGACATGGCAACTTTTCCTTTGTTAGCCCCATCTATGTTACAGGTTCGCTGTTGAGGTTGACGCACCACCGGTTTATACCTAGGACACTTGCACTACAAATGACCATACTCATGACACATACAACACTGAAATGGTAAAGTTTCATAATCCAGCTGCTGAACCCAATAATAAGAACCCACACACATATCTATAGCATCTGGCAGGGGCTTACTAAGATCAATTTCAACACAAATACGAGCGAAAGTCATTACCTTTCTCCCCAAGGTTTGTATTGAGGCTCCAATTGGCCTCCCAAGCATTGAAGTGAGTATCCGTAGCACATCCTCCCGACAACATTCCACTAGAAAATGTGGTAAATGAACCCACGCTGGGACCCTATTCGGGAGCTCCTCCAAAGGGTTAAACCCTGCATGCCAAGGTTTGATGAACAACTCCACCTGGTTGTAAAAATATGACCCTCCTTCAAAAACCCTATTACGATCCTCCATGCAATTGAAAGTAACCATGAAGTAGTTGTTTTCTAGCAACATAATCTCCATCTCCCCTTCCGATGCCCAAGTCCTCTGAGCCCAGTTCTCCAAAAACTGCAGAGAAATCCTCATCCCCAAAAACTTGTAGTATAACGAGTGTTTTGAAAAGTATTCAACATCTTTCACTATCATCTCTGGAGGAATAATCAACCTTGGTCTCTCGCTGCACCTCTCTAGGAAGCCATTAATCTTCGAGATTTGAGAGCCACCCGCACTACTAGCCCTTGAATCTGAGGCAAAAAGGTTATTATCAAAGGTCTTGACACTTTGGGATAGAGATTTTAAACCCACTGCAGCACGGAAATCCATATCGAGAGACGTCTTCGAGGCCTCTCCACCAGTACTAGACATAGTACCACACGAAAAGCCCATACCCTTAAAGGAAATGAGTAAGGACTCCACACCCCCTGCAAGATAACAAACACCTCCCCTTCCAATCCACCAATGGGAAAATTGAACCCCCACCGCCCTTCCCCGCAGGCAGACTGTGAATCCACAGGAACCCCGAGCCCCTGCCTCCCACAACACCATCCACCACCTGCAGCCACCGCACCTCCTTTAGCACCCGCTTACCCTGATACCAGCCCCTCCCACAACACCACCCACCACTCGCAAGCACCTCCCTCCCACCGTCGCACCAGCATGTCGATGCCACTCACGAGCTAGGGCTTCGATGCCCTAGCCCAAGCATAGCACCCTCCACGTACAACTCCATCTTCCTAATTATCCATACTCAAAAAGATCATCTTGGAGGTGGACCAATGAGGGAATTCTTTGCAAAAATTGGAGGGCTAACATTGGTAGGGCCCAGTATAGTTGAACCTTTCCCTATCATCTAATCTTACATCTTCTTAGGTCTTGGTTTTAGAATTTTTTATTTTATATTTTAGACTTTTTAGTTTCTTAAAATTTATAATAGTCTTCTTTTCCCATTTTATCATATTAATCTTTTTAGTGTTTATGTTCTAGTACATAAAAAAGTATAATGATTATCCTACACTCCCTTTGTAAATAAATTCTTATCTTAATCCTCTAGTGGCTCCATGGGGGATTCACTTAGTGAACCTAGGTTATAGCATGTGCATTCATGACATACTAAAGAATCCCCCCATTTTCAAAAAATATTGCCCTAAACTCCTTTATTGTCATCCCCATCCCAATACAGAGCCTGAATTAAAAGCCCCTTATTTTCACCAAATATATGTTTTTTCATAGCTGGAATTAAATACCCCTCTATTTTCATTGATGGGCAATATATTGCACCCCTATTTTTGGCATATTAAACCCCCCAATATGAATGCACGTGATATAATATTACCTAGCCAGTGAAGCCCCCGTGAGTGGCTCAAAATTTACTCGATAATGACATGTTTTATAGTATGAGAGATAACAACCATAATGATGAGAACGATATTGACCATGATGCACACTTTGAATGAAGTGATAGTAAATATTTTCATCACTACATGATTAATGTTGGAATAAATAATTTATATATTAATTATTCACTTCATTATATTAACTCACTAAATAATCAATGCCTTAGTGTTAGGAACCGGGAAGGACAACTGAGAGGGGGGGCAGGTGAATCAGTTGTGAACTAGTTGTCAATAAATTATAACCCAAAAATAATTATTCCAACTAAAACTCAGTGTAGGTAAAACAAACTTTAATATTGGTAAAATAGATTAACTGTCAAGCAGTATCGATATAACTTAATGCATGGAACAAAAAGGAAAACAACATCCACAACACATGACACAAATATTTTGATGTGGAAACACTGTAAGGGGAAAAACCATGGTGGGAAACCTTACCCACAATCAGATGATACTATTGCAGATAGTAAGTGTATACAAATGGGGTCTGGACATGCAGAAAGGCCAACCGCCTAGAGCTCAATGCTCAATCACAAAATAGGAGTCACACTGACTACAGTTGGATGGTTAAATCCAATGAAAATGTACTACTTTGGAATAGCAACTGTAATGTTGGATTCAGTACCGGTTTAAGCTATGAACATGAGTGCCAAACAACTTCATAACCTTCCTTCAACCTTCAGATAATATCTGCATAATTCGCACAAGGATCTACTTATTTTTGCTCTTCAATATTCGTACACACTCATTTGTTACATCTCTCAAATGAGATCTTACATTTATTTATACAAAACCTAAGACCTTAACATGAGGTCGGCTCTATAGAGATATTACATTTTAAATCAATTAAAAAATAAGTCTTGATGTGATACAATATGTCGCCCTTAATACATTTACACAATATCCAATCAATAAACATTTCCAAAACGTGTCATGCTGATCTGGAACATGATATCTTGTACCAGTCCATAACCTAGACCTATCTGTTGGTAAAGGCAAATATGTCAACCTGATTAGACCAATAAGAAAAACACCAAATCCAAACATCCAATCCATGTCTTCAACATAACCAAATGATCTCCAGATGATAACAAGTCATCATCACTGCTGGTGAACTATATATCCTGCCGGTGAACATATGTCGGTGACTGTGCATAAGCCACTAACCATGCCGGTGAACACAATGTGTCGGTTCAACAACAAACCAATATAACCAGAGTGCCAAATCAACAATGTAGACCTCTAGAAGGATAAGTGTTGACATCAATGACAAAACCAATGCAACACATGATGAAGTCATCCATAATACCAACAATCTCCCCCTTTGGCATTGATGGCAACACTAGATGGAAAAACATCTAAGTGCCAAAAACAGAATGCCAAATACCAATAAATCAACAATCTCCCAAAATAGATCAATACCAGAAATTAAAACTAAAATACATCTCTCCAAGTAGAATGTTCATCTCTCCCCAAAGTACAAAGTTTTTCCATAGATATCTCCCCCCCTTTGACATCAAATGCCAAAGTAGTTAAGATTCAAAATCAAAACTTAACATACAACTAACTACTCCCCCTGAGAAGTAGCTCTCCTTCATCAAAGCTGGAAAAATATTTTTTTGTTAGTCCCTGCCGGTTTGATGTCATTCTTCATCATTCAAGTCTTCGCCGGTAGGGAAATTACCCCAAGCTGCTCTCTTAGATATTCAAATGTTTCCTTAGGCAAAGGCTTTGTAAAGATATCTGCAATTTTCTCTTTAGTATTCACATAAACCAACCTCACTTCATTTGCTTCAACATTCTCTTTTAAGAAATTATACTTAATAGAAACATGCTTTGTCTTAGAGTGAAATACTGGATTCTTTGATATATCAATTGTTTCTGAATTATCACAATAAATAATTACCGGTTCTTTGCATTTTACCTTTATATCCTTCAACATTTGCTTAATACATAATACTTGAGTACAATTAATTGTTGTTGCAACATATTTCGCTTCTGCTGTAGATAATGATGTACAACTTCGCTTCTTACTGATCCATGAAATCAATCTTTTGCCAAGAAAGAATGCACCGCCAGTGGTACTCTTTCTGTCATCTACATCTCATGCCCAATTTGAATCTGTATATGTACATAACTCAAAATTGTCATTCTTACGATACCATAAACCAAGATTTGCTATGCCTTGTAGGTACCAAAAAATCCTTTTTATTGCTGATTCCATGATTTTCTTTAGGATTACTTTGAAATCTTGAAACAATACATACTGCATTCATTATATCAAGTCTGGTTTGTGTCAAATATAGTAATCCTCCAATCATAGATTCAGAATAGGAGCTGAATCATCCTTCAATGTCAATTTATCAGTTGTAGTCATAGGAGTACTTACCATTTTGGAGTTTTCCATACCAAAATTCTTCAAAAGTTCCTCCAAGTATTTTGTTTGACATATGAATATACCTTTATCTGTTTGTGAAATCTGCAAACCTTAAAAAAATTGTATCTCTCCAATCATAGACATTTCAAATTCTTCTTGCATCTTGTTAGCAAAGTCTTTACATAATTCCTCTTCACCTCCAAAAATGATGTCATCCACAAATACTTCAATAACCAAATTATCATCATTGGTAATTTTGTAGTACAAGTTATTGTTAGCATTACCTTTTGTGTAACCAAGCTTTAAAAGATATTTATCCAGTCTAGCTTACCAAGCTCTAGGAGCTTGCTTCAATCCATATAACGCTTTCCTTAACCTGCAAACCACATCCTTATCATCTGTTAAAGAAAATCCATCAGGTTGTTCAATGTAAAATTCCTCTTCAAGATTTCCATTCAAAAATGCACATTTTACATCCATCTGATAAACTTTATAGTTCTTATGAGCTGCAAATGCAAGAAATAGTCTAACTGCCTCAATTCTCGCTACCAATGCAAAAGTTTCATTATAATCAATTCCTTCTTTATGAGAATAACCTTTACAAACTAATCTTGCTTTGTTCCTGATTACTTCACCATCTTCATTAAGTTTATTTCTACATACCCATTTAGTTCCAATTACATTTTTGTCTTTAGGCCGGGGAACTAATGTCCAAGTATTGTTCTTTTCAATCTATTCTAATTCATCTTACATTGCTTTTATCCAATGTTTATCTTGACATGCTTCAATAAAAGATGTTGGTTCAACTTGAGAAATTATACATACCTCTTCATTTTCCAATATTTCTCTTGTCATAACACCTTGATTTTTGTTTCCAATTATCTGATTCTCTGAATGATTCAATCTTACAAACCTGGGTTTATTCACATGCTGTTGTTCTTCAGTCATAGTTGAGTTTTTTGATGATGTCGGTGTGACTAGATCTTCACTCTGTACCATTGCAATCTATGTCGGTTCATTTATAATCATTTCAACTGTTGGTTCTACAAATCTTGATTCACCTCTAAAATGTTCATCTATCTTCACATTAGTACTTTCAATGATTTTCTGCAATCTTTTATTATAACATCTATATGCCTTGCTTCTAGATGAATAACCAAAAAATATTCCTTCATCACTTCTAGGATCAAATTTGCCAATAGACTCATATCTCCTAATATAGCATTTGCTTCCAAATATTTTAAAATATTTAAGAGTAGGAGTATGACCAAACCATAGTTCATAAGGGGTCTTACCGGTTTCACTTTTGATGTGAACTCTGTTGAAAGTGTAAATGGATGTATTCACTGCTTCTCTCTAGTACACATGAAGTAGATTTGCTTCCATCATCTTGGTTCTTGCTGCATCAGAAATAGTTTTGTTCTTCCTTTCCACAACTCCATTTTGTTGAGGTGTCCGGGGTGCTGATAGTTGTCTTTTGATTCCATTCACTTCACAGAATGCATTAAATTATCTAGATGTAAATTATCCTCCTTGATCAGATCTCAAATATTTTATTTTCTTGTCGGTTTCATTCTCTACCATTGCCTTGTATATCTTATATTTTCCAAAAGCTTTTGATTTCTCCCTGAGAAAAGTAACCCAACACATTCTAGAATAATCATCAATTATTAGCATAAAGTATCTATCACCCTGAAGACTTCTTGTTCTTGTCGGACCACATAAATTAGTATGAATTAAATCAAGAATATTATTGGATTTCTCAGAAATGCTTTTAAACATTGTTCTAACTTGTTTTCCCATTTGACATTCCTTACATACCGGATTATAAGGTTTCACAATCTTAGGTAAATCCCTTACTGCCTTAGTTGAACTGATCTTTACAATGCAATCAAAATTCACATGACATATTCTCTTATGCCATAACCAACTTTCATCAATGTGTGCAATCAAACATGTCTTATCACTAGTATTCAAGTGAAAGATATTACCTTTAGTCTGATTACCGGTTACAATCTCCAATCCAGTTCTATTCATGATTTTGCATTTTTCATTCTTGAATTATAACTAAAATCCTTTTTCCACTAACTGACCAACACTTAAAAGATTATGCTTTAAACCTTCTACATAATAAACATTGTCAGTATTGTGCTTACCATCCAAAGATATAATGCCTCTTCCTTTGATTAAACAAGCTTTGCCATCTCCAAATCCTACTAGACCTCCATTACATTCCCAAAATGACAAGAATTTGCTTTAACCACTAGTCATATGATGCAAGCATCCACTATTAATGATCCATTCATCCTTTTCTTCAATTTTTGCTGCTAATGCCCGCTCTCCCGGTTTGACAATAGGTGTCGGTGGATCTTCTTTTAATATAACTAATGCCCATCCATTATCTATTGGCTCTTCATCTGAATCATCTGTAACACCTTCATTTGCATAGTAACATGACTTATCTCTTTTTTTCTTAAATCTGTATCTCTGATATTCAGGGTTAGGTTTATATGTTCTTGCTTCCTCTCTTAGTTTTGCATGTATATCAGGACACCTAAATGCTATATGACCAATTTTATTGCAATTAAAACATTTGAAAGGTGCTTTACCTTTTTACTTACTTTGTACTGGACCTTTAGGCATCTTCCTTGCGAATAGTCCTTCAAGTTCTTCATTTTCTCTTCTCATATATTCAAGTTCTTTTGCATAAAGTGCTTTCCAATTAGTTTTGTTAGATGATGATGATGATGATGATGATGATGCTTTGAAAGCTATATCAGTCTTGACTGTAGCAACAAGACCAAATTCCTCAAGCTCAAATGCTAAAATCTTTCCAACCAAGGTATCTCTAGATACTGATTTATTAGGCATTGTTCTCAACTCATTAATAGCAGTCACTTTCATTTTGTAAGCCGTTGGAAAAGCTCTTAAAACTGTAGAAACAATTTCATCTTCACTTAAAGATCCTCCACAACATTGTATTCCTAAAACAATTTCATTAACTCTTTCCATAAATGCAGAAATTCTTTCATCTTCTTCCATTTTTAAATTTTCATACTTGACCCGGTAACATTCCAGTTTTGCAATTTTGATAGTTGTATCTCCTTCATTCAATGTTTCCAGTTTATCCCAAATAGCTTTTGTAGTAGATCTGTCTGATAATCCCATGATTTGCTGATCTGATAATGCGCTCAAAAGTGCTTCTCTTGTTTTGCAATCATTCTCGAAGTCTTTAGCTAATGTTGGTAGATGAGGATTATTTGGAGTAGGACCAACATAGCCATTCTTAGTAACATCCCATATATCTCTTCCAATGCAGTTCAAATGTGTTTCCATTCTGATCTTCCATATACCATAATTAGTTCCATCAAGTTTAGGACTGTCCTTCCTGAAAATATTTGCTACCATAGGATCTCCTCAAGCTATTAGGCTTCTGCAAAAAGAGGGCTTAGCTCTGATACCAATTTTTAGGAACTGAGATGGACAACTGAGAGGGGGAGGGGGTGAATCAGTTGTGAACCTGTTGTCAATAAATTATAACCCAAAACAAATTATTCCAACTAAAACTCAGTCCCGGTAAAACAAACTTTAATGCACCGGTAAAATAGATTAACTATTATAGCAGTATTGGTATAACTTAATGCTTGAAACAAAAAGGAAAACAACATCCACAACACATGAAACAGAGATTTTAATGTGGAAACCCTATAAGGGGAAAAACCATGGTGGGAAACCTTACGCACAATCAGATGATAGTACTGCAGATAGTAAGTGTATACAAATGGGGTCTACACATGAAGAAAGGCCAACCGCCTAGATCTCACTACTGAATCGTAAAATAGGAGTCACACTGACTACAGTTGGATGGTTAAATCCAATAACAATGTGCTGCTTCAGAATAGCATCTGCAATGCTGGATTCAGTACTGGTTTAAGCTCTAAACATGAGTGCTAAACACCTTCATAAAACTCCTTCAATCTTTAGATAATATCTGCGTGATTCGCACAAGGATCTGCTTATTTTCGCTCTTCAATATTTGCACACACTCATCTATTACATCTCTCAAATGAGATCTTACATTTATTTATACAAAACCTAAGACCTTAACATGAGGTCGACTCCCTAGAGATATTACATTTTAAATCAATTACAAAATAAGTCTTGATGTGATACAATATGTCGACATCAATACATTTACACAATCCAATCAATAAACCATTTCCAAAATGTGTCGTGCTGATCTGGAACATGATATCTTGTACTGATCCATAACCTAGACCTATCTGCTGGTAAAGGCAAATATGTCAACCCGATTAGACCAATACAAAAAACACCAAATCCAAACATCCAATCCATATCTTCGACATAACCAAATGATCTCTAGATGATAACAAGTCATCATCACTGCCGGTGAACATATGTTGGTGACTGTACATAAGCCACTAACCATGCCACTGAACACAATGTGTCATTTCAACAACAAACCAATATAACCAGAGTGCCAAATCAACAATGTAGACCTCCAGAAGGATAAGTGTTGACATCAATGACCAAACCAATGCAACACATGACGAAGTCATCCACAATACCAACAGTTAGTAATTAATTATTGGCATTTATTAGTTAGTTAATTAATTCATTTTGAATAATTAATTAATATTTATCTCCACGCATAATACAAACTAGGAAAAACAAACTATGTTTAGAATTTGGCGACTATCATGCATTAATTAGTCTACTATGTTTTTTGTGCATACATGACTTATTCATGCATTGTGTTTCAACTCTCAGTCTATCTTGTAGACTCCACCATATAGGGTTTCTATCTTTAGAGTTAGATTTATTTATAAGGATTTCATATCCTTCATTGTAATTAAGCAATTTCAAAGCAATACGTTTAATTATTCTTAATTGTTTTCAATTCTCTTTGTTGTTCAATTTTCTCTTATTGTGTGACATATATTCTTGCAAAAGATAACTGGGCTTGTGGGATTCCCATTTCATGAATTCTAACATTGTATCAGAGCTCCAGATCTAAAGATTCTTGTTCGCTTTTTTGGAGATTATTTGCATTTACACAACAAATTTTTCATCTTGGGTTATTTTGCATCTCACCATCAGTTTCAGAAGGCTTGAGAAAGTCAAGATTGCCTTTCGTTTCACCGAAATCCGATATATAGAGTCCATTTTGCAAGGGTTCGAAGTTCGAGGGTTTTTCTCCATTCGAGAGGGTACCTAAAAATTTGGAGCTTTTTGGTCCTGAAAGGACCTCATGGTTGGATTCAGAAGGCTCATTCCAGAAATTTTGATATATAATTTGCCTATTTTTGGTGACAGGAGCATCAGGGGCAAAATTTTTCATTGACATGCTTTTCGAGGCACAAAAATCTGTAGGGCCATACTTGCACCTATGTTAGAAATTTTTCCAAAAAAAAATAAAAACTCAATTGATGGTAAAAAAAATAAAATTAATTGCTCGGTTTTTTAATTTAAAAAACATAAAAAATCAAGTGGGTGCATGTTTTTCAAAAAGATTTTTTTAATTAAAGAAAAAGAAAGTCAACCATTTGCAGCAAAAGTACATTGCATCAGTGCTTACATCATCATGACATCATTTTGACTTGATCGGTATGGACCCACTAAATTTGGAGCTCTTCTAAATTTAGTTGATTTTCTCTATTTTTAGCCCTTCAAAGTTAAAAAAAAGCAATGGTTGGTTTTTTGCTCATAACTTGAGCATACAGATTCATTTTTTGACAAACCATATATCATCGGAAAGCTATTTTCAAGACGGATTCATTTATGGAGGTATTTTTTTATGATTTTTTTATATAGAATTTTTTTTTGCAAGTTGAAATCAGAAGTTGCAGTTTGAACTCCCGGGGGCATATCTTGTTTCTCTATGGTTTCATATTTCAATTCTGCTTCTTGCAAAGACTTGTTGCAGAAAGCTATGGGATGTTCATATCCCTCATTATCCTCTTGTAACAACACTGCAGCTATTGTATGATATGAAGCAAAAGAGAATAGAGAGAAGGGCTTACTATAATCAAAAGACTTTAACACTGGTGCTTCCTAGATGGCCTTCTTAATTTCAGCAAAAGCCGCTGAGGCTTCTTCATCCCAACAAAATTTGGTACCCTTCTTGAGCAGCTTGACAATGGGCTTCACTATCTCTGCAAAGTTTGCAATGAATCTCCTAACAAAATTCACTTTGCCTAGAAAGGATTGAATACCTTTAACATTCTTTGGTTCAAACACTTTGTTTATTGCTTCAATTCTTTTAGGGTCTATCCTTACCCCTTCCTTGGAAACAATGTGTCCCAATAGTTTTCCTTCAGTGACCCCAAAATGACATTTCTTGGGATTTAATGACACACCAAATTCCAAGGCTTTATTGAACACCTTTTCCAAATGTCCACAATGATCATCAGCCCTTTTGGAGAAACAAGTTAGATCATCTTGATAGACCACCATGATAATATTAATGAATTCTTTGAAAGCTACATCTATGGCTCTCTGAAGTGTAGCTCCAACATTCTTCAATCCGAATGGCATTCTCACATAGACATATGTCCCCCATGGAGTAGTGAAAGTAGTTTTGAAATGTTCAGATTCCTTCACTAACCCTTGATTGTATCCTGAAAAACCATCCATCATGGACAAAAGATCACAACCTGTTACTCTCTACAACATAGCTTCCATATTGGGAGAAGAGTAATTGTCCTTTAAAGAAGCAACATTTAAATTTCTAAAATCCACACACAATCTAATGTCCCCATTTTTCTTTCTTACTGGGACCAGATTAGAGACCCATGAAGAATGCCTTATAGGTTTGATAATTCCCCCTTCTCTTAACTTAGTCAACTCTTCCTGCATCTTAGTTTCTAACAGGGGATTAATAGGTCTCTGTTTCTATCTGAAAGCCTTAGCATTTGGAAGTAAAGGAACTTCATGCTGAAAAGGATCTTGTCTATACGCCTTTAGGTCTTCATAAGACCAAGCAAAAACATGTTTATATTTCTTCAATAAATTAATAAGATTAGTCCTGACATGAGGGGGTAATTTCTTCCCAATGTATACTAACTTAGGGGATGATTCAGTCCCTAGGTTTACCTCCTCTAATTCTTCCAACTTGGTAGTAGACTGCTGATGTAAGTGACTGTCAATATAACTAAACATGCTTTCCAGATCTACCAACCCTTTGGGTATTTCATTGGTTTCCAACTGGACCACATCATTTCCAAACACTGTTTCCCTATTGTCAACCACCTCCACCAGTGCATTGCAATCAATCTTCTATCCATCATAATCATCAACACATTGGATGAACCTAAGAATATCTTCATCATCAGCAAAAACTTGCCAATTGTACACATTATCAGGAATAGCAGGCCTAGATTTTATTTCCACAGTGGAAATACCGGTTAGTGTTGCATCATCATTTTTCAAGGCAACATTAGCTAGGAAGTCTACCATAATATTCTTTGACCGCTCTATCCAATTAATAGAAAATGCACTAAAATGCTTAATAACTTCCCAAACTGCATGCTTATATCTCTTTAATCTATCATTATTGGATGCATATTTGGATCTTACCTGAGAGACAACCAATTCTGAATCCCCTAACACTGTCAACAACTGGATTCCATGCTTTTTCACAACTTGAAGCCCCAGGAATAGAGCTTCATACTCTGTAGTATTATTTCTGGAAAGCCAATAAGAAAGAATACTTAAAGGTTATACCTGATAGGGATACAAAAAGAACCCCTGCTCTAGATCCTTCTTTGGAGCAAGCTCCATCAAAATACATCTGCCATAAACCACACTGTTGTGATTCTACTTCAACCTCAATGGGGTTAGTATTTTTCAACTGAGGCAAAACTAGTCGGAGTCTAAAGTTATCAAGATCTACATCAATCATACAATTGAGCATATTAGGGTCTACATTTTCAATTACCCTTGGAACACGTGGTTCTATGTACAACTTGACCTGATTTCCATTGATTGGAAAGGTGGCATAAGACAAATCCAGTTGAACATTTCCTCCTACAGCTGCTGCCCACTGTTTGGATAGTAACATACCATAATGGGGCTTGGTATCAGTAACTATAACATCCATTTTATAAGTTGCTTCAGGGAATGCTGCTATTTTTACTTCAACATCTTTCATTGTACCTATCACATCTTTCTATCTTGAGCTGACTTGCCTTTTTTACTGTGGCAACTCCTTGTATATCACTAGTACATATACTCTTGGGTACATCTTTGACCTGTTCCTTCTTTTCTTGACCAATCTTAGGGAAAGTAGCAACACTACTTGCTACCCCCTTTTGAGTGACCTCTTTTATGAACATGGAACCAGGTTCACCCTGATTAGTGTCCTTCTTGGTGCTTCTCAAGTTATAGTTGTGTTTTGCTTTGGCAATGGTAGCTTTAGTGAGACTTTTAACTTCTTCCTCACTAGGCCTTCTAAGATGAACTTCTTCATCCTCAATTGTTACCACATTCAATGTTGGATGCCAATCTAAGGTTAGTTGTCCTTGAAAAAACCTCTCATTATCTAGCACATCACTGTATTCACTTTGTATAGACTCCTCATCACTTTCTATAATGGTTTCAAACATATTGATGTCAGGCTCAACTTCTTGTCTCATGGATTCTTCAAGGGCTTGAGCTACTGCACATTGATGAGGAGAATGTGGTCCATCACAAACAATACACCAGAGAGTATTTTCTATATTATGGACACTTTTCCCTTTCAAGGGATCTGGAGTGTCCCGATTCTGAGCAATTTTGGGCTTCTCATTCTATGGTTTGCCATCTTTCTAGTTGGTATTATATGGCATGTCATGCAGTCTAGGGGGCCTATCCTGCCGGTTATAATGAGGTTTATCATTTTTGTTTAGCTTGGCAATTAGATCCTTCATAGCAATGACCAATTTCTCTATCTTGTCATCCTCCTTGTTTGCTTTGCTAGGTTGTTGTTTTGCTTCTTGCCATAATCTACCAGCTGTTCTTCTTCCTAACTTCCCAGATGCTTTTCTATTACTTTCTATATTAATGGCAATTCTAAAAGCATCTGTCAAGTTATGTGGATTCTTATCCCTTAGGATATAGGCCATCTTAGAATCAAATGTATTGTAGTAGGTATTTAAACACATGTTATCATCTAACCTGATCACCTAACACAATCTATGCATAGCTTTTTGGAATCTAGCATTAAAATCAGTGACCATTTCATTGTCAGATTTTTTGATGTTATTAAATTCATTGAGCATAAAGCTTACATTTGTTTTATCACCATATTGCTCTTGAAAACAATTTTTAAAATCTTCCCATGATCCAATGCTATTAACTAGAAGACATCTGTACCAATCTCTAGGATCATCAACCAGGGACTGAATAAACAGTTT
Organism: Cryptomeria japonica; assembly: GCF_030272615.1. Taxonomy (NCBI): domain Eukaryota; kingdom Viridiplantae; phylum Streptophyta; class Pinopsida; order Cupressales; family Cupressaceae; genus Cryptomeria; species Cryptomeria japonica. Next base: position 708,699,033 of record NC_081407.1, read on the forward strand.
CATGATAACATCTTCATCCACTATTTCATAATCATTTATTATGTCCCCAAAAGATTTTAGATGTTCCTTAGCACTAATTGCATTCTTTCTAGCAAATTTATGGAGTCTGTCGCTTAACTCTGTAGGAATGTGGTTGGGATATCCTGGGATCCCATCAAAGAACAATTGTCTATATTGATCTAAATTGATAGGTCTCCTTTGAAAAGGGGTAATAACATTATTGTTACCAAGATTCATTCTAACTTTTGGAATTGGAGACTGAGATATTTGGGTATGCTTATTTTTCATAGGGATTTGACTCACTGATGCTATATTAGCAGGCATCGTAGGTTGAATTTTAACTGGGGGAAGGGAAATTTGTTGGGGATCAGGCTTACTAAGATCTTCTAATGGAAACATGTTAGGGGGAGCTTGTAGATAACTAATTTTTCTTTTGACCTCCTAATTGGCTGCTCCCAACTCAGCTTTCTCTAACTCCATTTGTAAATCCTCCTTTTCTTTCCTCATTCTTTCCATTTCTCTCTCATGTGCTGACACCCTATGAGAAATCTTCTCTACACTTTTAGATCCAATTCCATCATCTACCCATTTCTATTTTCCTTTATCCACATTAGTCCTAGGAAGCTAAGAATCACTAAGAACTTCGCTGTTTGGTTGGACTACTGACCTATATACTTGGTTGGCTTTGGGGATCAAGATTTCTCTGATCATAGGGCCCTCTTCATCACTCTTTTCTTTTTCCTTAGCTAGCATTTCAAGGTCAGGTATTTTTCTAAGAAGCCTATCTCTTTCCATTAATTTACCTTTAACTTCCTTCTCCTTATTTGCTTCCTTTTGGTCTCTTAGGGAGATTAAATGGTGAACTCTCCTATTCAAATCTTCAATATCTTGGGACACTTCATCTTCATCAGGGAAGTTTCCTTCAAAATTAGATATATTGACTTGATCTATGTCAATCAAACTAATGTTTCCATCGATTGTTCTAGGCACAGAGTGTCTAATTGCATTTGAACTGGTCCTATCTTTGGAAGAAGAATTAGACTTTGCATAGACAGGTCGATTAGGCATCTTACCAGTATTATTATTCTTTTGTACCCAAGCAACATTTGATGGCTCATGTAACACTGATCTCTTCTGACCTCTTCATGACTGCTTTGGCAAACCTTCTTGCAAAGTTTCATGAGGATGCTTCTTCATGAATGATCTTGTGTTTTTTCCTCCTTGCATTATGCTTGTTTTTTTTTTAGAATGATTTATAATTCACAAGGACTGGTTCCAATATATTAGAGTCACCACCCACAAGACTATGGGATTTATGAAAACAAGCTTATAATGAAGGGCTGCAATCAACAAACACAATGATTTTATTTATCAATTTAAGCACAAAATCTGCTTCTGGATTCTTAATGTGACCTATCCCATCCGGGTCACCACAATATGAATTAAAATCTTTCTCAACTAGAAACTTTTAACAATTCATTTACTCCCCAGCAGAGTCGCCACTTTTGTTGTCTTCAAAATTTGATTCACTTCAATATCCTTATAATAATATGATAACTTTGTGTAGAATAGATATTAAAGGGAAGGAAACTCTTAGGACAACATATGACAAGGTTTGATTTAACCTTCTACACTTCGGACCTACTCAGAGTCCAGGCGGGTATACCTTTGTCAACTAAATTCACACTTTAAAAAGATAAATCCATAGCAAACCAGTCCAGAAAACCAGTGGATGTAATGACCTTAAAACTTACTGAAACTAAGGAATGAAAACTATACTCATATTCAGTATTTGACCTACAAAGCATGTAATAAAAAACCTTGATCTATACCAGTGCCTTATCCAAGGTCACAGAGTCATCTAAATTGAAATAATACTCCCCCAATCAAAATATCTCTACACATCCCATTAGTTTGGCTTCTGCAGATCCCTATATATGCCTGACACACATAAGAATTTATTCATACTTCATCAAACTATGTTCATCAAGATTCAAAGTATCCTACAGAGAATTTACTGGTAGAAATAATTCCTACATATTTAATTCCCCTCCTGAAGAGAAAAGCTATGAAAAATATCTACTGAAAGTTACCTTACAACCTTATTCAAACAAAATAACCCTGGATTATTCAGATTGAAATAGTAAACACTTGCAAACACATTTGAAGATGACACAAAGTTTAAACTCAAAACCGATGGCCTGTATATTGATATTATTTTCAAGAAAGTATTACTAGTCCTGGTATCCATTTATAACAATATGGATGCACATAGCTTTGGAATTTCCTAGGAGAATTTGTTACAATTATTGCTTCTCAAGAAGAAGTTACAAAACCTTTTCCAAAAACGGTTACAAGTCTTTTTCAACTTGAGTGGCTTCTTCTACTTGTTGTCCGGTTGCAACCTCTTCTAACTATTCAGGAGCGCGTTCTAACTGATCTACATCCTGGATGGCATATTTTCTTGTCCACTCATTGTACACATCATCAGTTGGCCATGCGAAGTTAATCACTTTTACCTTTTCCTTGGTTAACCTCTTCTAGGAGTTTCTCATCTTGTTGACCTCTGAATTGAGAAAACCATAGTGAGATTTGATTCTCTCTATCTACTAAATTGTTACAACAAAAAAGGAAGCATCATCTAAGTCAACAATTCCTTTTATTCTAGATGATAGTTTGGCCTCTAATTCCTTAAGCCACACTTGTTTGTCCCTTAATTAATTTGGGCTGACAAAAACTCCTGGAATCAATTCAAAAACCTGATCAGTGTACTCCTTTTTATACAAGTTGATTTTCCTGTCAGCATTGTCTATCCCTTCTACTAATTTTACTGGATCCTTTGTGGTGTGACAAGTGGATTTGATAATAGGATCTGCCCTTGCTTCATCATAAGACACACAAATAAGCTCCAAATCCTGCTCTCTAGGCTTCCACTTGTCAAAAATAGGTGTCAAAATGGCCTTATCTCCATTAAGCTCATTCCACATATCTAAAATCTTGCTTATATTTTTATACAATAGTGAGGCACTCATGGTGTCTGCAAAACTTGAAATGGTAGCCCTTACTCTGTCTTGATACTTCTTTGCATACAAGGCCTGAGCCTATTTTAAATTCTCCAATTCTTGGGGAGTAATCTCAACCATTTGAGAACTAGAAGGTGCTAGAGATGGTGGGAACTCACTGAAGGGGCTGGTAGGTGGAGGTCTTGGAGGAGAAGAGGAGATCATCAGTGTTGAAAACTCACCTTGATGGTACTATCCTATCAACTGGCTTTGCATCTTAGCACTGATGCTATCTTTACCCCTTACCTCTTCCTTAGCACTGTTGTAAGCCTTCAAAATTGTCTCCAACTTGACTTGGAGGTCTACTTTTTCCTTAGCTTCCCTTTCTGCTACAACAACACTAAACTTTGCAGTTTCTAGCATAGTGCTAGCAGCTTCCACCACCCTTGTGTTCTGCACTCTTTTCACTATCATTCCACCAAGGTAGCTTGACCCTGGGGTGTCCTTACTTCTTTTATTCTCATCTCTCTTGAGAGACCACATGATAAGTGCAGCATTATCTTTGCTAAAAGTGATTCCCTCCATGGGTTTAGTCTCTTTTCTCACTACCTCCAATACCAAGGCATCTGCTATGTCCCACTCAGGAAGAATGAGTACTCCAGCTTGTGTCGCCATATCTCTTCCTTGCTCAGGAGTGATGGTCTTAAACTCATATGTCATTTCTTGTTTTATTTCCTCCTCAACCACAACTGGATCTTTATGAGGCTGCTCACTTTTTCTCTTTTCATATCTTGCATTGTATTTGTCAATATTCTGCTTCCATACAAACTGCATGAATGCTCCTGATGTAACAAAATTGTTGTCAGCCAAGAAGTCATCACTGGCCTGCTTGATCTCAGGATCCCACTCCTAGCCCTTGAATTCATTGGTAGTGATGTTCATCTCAGTAGTAGGGGGCTCTTTTGGCATTCCCTCTTCTACTTCATCATATGTGTAAGCTATTTCTCCTAGACTACCCAACTGTATCAGTTGCTCAGTTGCTGCCTATTCATCTCCTATATGAATAGGGGATTGGGATGGAGAGTACAAGGGTGTATCAGATTGTACTTCTTTTCCTACTCTCTGCTTCTTTGGGCTCTCTTGGATGTCAATGACATCTTGTATCTTCCTCTTCCCTTTAGAGGTAGAGGGCTCCCCTATTGTAGGCATCAACACACTATAATTAGACTTCTTGTGCAACGTATAGTCACCAAGAGGGATTTCTCTAGTTGGGCCAGACCTAATTAGAACCATTCTTTCCTTTTCAGGGTTGTTTTTAATCATAGCCTCCCTTTTTTCTTTTAGAGTCTGCATTAGATCCTCAAAGAAAAGAATTAGAAACTTTATTTTCTCCTCAAAAGGGAAAAAGCTAGACAATGGGTCATAGCTGGTATCAAACTGATGTACAAAATCTAAGGCCTTTTTATAAGCCACCCATTTTTCCTTCCTTAGCTCCTGCTCATCTAGATCAAACTCATTTCTAGTGAGGTCTTTAGGAAACTGGAACTGATGGGGTCTACCTCTGCACATTGCTCTCTTTCTAAACATGCCATTAAAGAAATCTTCAAGATAAACACACCTGGACACTACACTTGACAAATGATAAGGTTTAAGAAAATCCTCAAAACAATTCCAACTTCCCTTGGTTATTACAAATTGGTGGGCTATAGTAACCATAGGGAAAATTGTCCGTTTACCCTTGCTTGTTAGCTCTGCTTCTTGCATGCTACCAATTTGTTTGAGGATTACTACAGTTCCAACTTTGAGAGGGACCTGATAGGAAAATAAAAATGGAGTGCCTCTGAAACCAAATACTCTGAAAACTATGGAGATAGGGTATAAGTAAATATCACCCCAATTATGAACAATTTTTATATTTTCTTCAAATTCTTTTGGTCTAATAAATTCCAAAAGAACCTTGGGGATTCTTGGATTTTCTGAATAGAGGAGAGTCTTTATCTTTGATGCAAAATATTTATCAAATTTTAAGAAACTAGCATCATCTCTATCCCATGATAGCACTGTACTCCATAATTGCACTAGCATCATTTCTCCATCTTTCTCTTTTATAAGGTCCATTCCACTTGCAAAATAATCACCACCTTTAAATAAAAATAGATGCATGAGGAGTGAATACCATCCAAAAGGCCTATCAACCTTCCCATTCTTTATTCTGATCAACCCTCCATGGATAGCATCGGTAATAAAAGAAGCATAATCAAAGGTTACTGCAAGAGAAGGATTCAAAATCTGAGCAATCATTAGCATGTAATGATTGGGCATATTTGCCTCAGCATCCTCTCCCAAAAATCTGGCAAAGTGACCAATACACTCCCTTAGCCCTAAGGGTGAATAGATTCAATGAGAAGGGCTCTTCAGTGTTGGGTCCTACAACTGTCAACCCACCTATCTTCACAAAGAATTCTTTAAGAGGCCCATTTCTAAGATGGTTCGTCTGTGCACTATATACTTGAGCTAGTGACTTGAAATTAATAGGCTCTAGAAAATTGGTAAACTCATTAAGCCCAAAAGCACTTCTGAATTCCTCATTACTTATTTCAATGAGGGCTTTCCCATTTATATCCCTAATGCTCCTTGTGACTGGATCATAATTATGTGCAATCTGAGTAAGGAAATCCATATCCTTGAATATCCCTAGAACTACCAATTTTCCTACATCCAATTCCCAGATGCTATTCTGCGGGACTGGAGAATTTCTCATGCCAAATCCAACTTTGAACAACCCCAACCCAGACAACCCAACCTATGGGTCTCTCAACCAGTTACCCTTGTCATATAACCCTTCTCCTATCTTCAAACGTGGAGCACTTGGCACTAATTCTTTCACTTTCAGTGCCTGATTAGTTGACAATGTCAACTGCTCGAGAAAATCATCACAAATGGCCCTTTCCTGGTAATTAACTCTCCCTGTGAATTCTCTCTTAGGTGCCATTTTAAAATATGCAAGCAATTACACTATTATCCCCAACTGGTTGTGTGACAAATCAAGACCTCAATTAAGACACATTGCTAAGGAATTACCACACAAAATTACAAGAAAACCTGTTTTTAACTTGAAGGAATCCGCTCTGCAACTGAATGAATTTTCTCTGTACTTTAAGAAAATATCTCTCCAACCGCTCCTCTGTAACAATTCTTTGGAATGGTACCTTTACTCAATCGATAGGAGATCATATATGGTACTCAGGCTCTTAACTACGACATTGATACCGCATGCTTTAGCCGTCCCTTCAGAATTGAATTCATGAGAGGATTCAAATTTTTGCTCCAACGGGTCACAACATACCTGCACATCTTTTCTCTTCGCTCTTTTGCTGTTTCACAAAGCATAACCTTCAGGGAACTTCGTTAAATGAAATCTCGCCAACCGTCCGATCAAAAGAAACTTGATCGGCCTTTACACTGACTTAACAGCTTTGCCTTCACGTCGGGCCCTACCTCCTTTTCGCTATTTCACGGGCTTTATCCTCGGAGCACTTTTCCTTTGTGAAGCTACGCCAGGTGTTAGATGGAACTTTAACTGCTTGGCATTTAACTCTTACCGAGACCGTCAACTTCTTCCTTAACTGCGCCTTTATCTTGACTGCTAGTGGTCTTTCGCTATTTCACGAAGGTTAAACCCCTTTCAACTTAGGGCCACGAAACAACATGAAGTGTTGGATCAAATCGGAGATGACCATCGTTTACGGGAGACCTTTATGCTTGCTTTACTTACACCACTCTTTCATTGGTTAATGAATACCATGTGGCACTCAACCATTAGCTTTGGAAAACTGTTCGAGTCTAGTTCAACGTCAGCCACGTATCTTTCCCTTATAACCTCTAGTTACACCTTGGCGGGCCCTCAACTTCTCTTGAAACCACATGTCAACTGACACATCACCATCTAGCATTACACCTGGATGAACCCTTTTTCCTTTCGCTACTTCGCGAAGCATATCCTTTAGTTGGTTCGCAACCACGAAACAATGGGAGCCCTTGGATCAAAACAGAGTTGATCCCCTTTTAACTTCATGCTTTATCTGTCTTCGGGGCCCAAAAACCTTTTCGCTGTTTCGCAGGGCATAAACATGAGCACTTTACCATTGTAAACTCATGCGGGCCATTAGATTATATTTGACTTACTCAATGCTTAACAACTTAACTGAATCCGGCAGATGTGGGCCCTCTAACTCAACTCCATCCACCTGGCATCTAGTCACTTTTAAACTGACATGTCAACCTTTCATTTGCTGAGAGAAAACACTAGATTCCACCTCATCCTTAACACCTATATCTTCCAGGTCACTTCTTATCCCACATCATGACTCACCTCTGGGACCCACCTTTTAATCCTTAGACCTGACTTGCTAACCATTGTGACCTCCTACCACGTGCTATCATCCTACTCGCCATCTCGACCAACTGGACTGCCTACTTGGAGTGCCATGTCATTTTGCTATTTCATGAAAGCTAACTGTCGAGCATCTTCCTCCTACGAAATAGTGCGAACCGTCAGATCAGATTGGACTTGATCACCTTTTAGTCGCTTGGAAAGTCTTCACTACAGGGTCCCACCAAACACTTTCGCTGTTTCGTGAAAGGTATTTCACTTGCAAGTTTTGGCTATGAAATAATGCTTGCCATTAGATCTTGAATGAGATGAAGCCCTTTTAAACCGGACCAAATGCACCATTGAACATGCTTTTCCCTTTCGCCATTTCGTGAGTCTTAAACCACGCGCAACTTCGCCTAACGAAATAGCGAAAATCATAGATCCATTTGAGAGATGCGTACAACTTACTGGGCCCGACAACATTAGGAAGAAAAGACATAAGGCATAAATTTTTACAATTAATTCAATAACCGCCTAGGAAAATGACATGGGGGGACACCTCTTACGACCCCAAGGCCCATCACTTAAGTGGATAAAGTAACACAGGAATAGAAACAGAGGGTTTTTGATCAAACATTGAATGGTTTAAAATTAAAACCCTAAACCCTCAAGACCTAAAATAGATTTGAAGCAGTTGATAGTGTGTCTAACTCAAAATCTCAAAAACTTAGCCAATTATGGGAAAAGAAAACCCATTTTTTAAATAGTGATAACAACGACTCTGACTAGGGATGGTTGATCACAAGGTCAACACAAGAAAACTTAGAAACTCTAGAGAAACAGACCAAAACATAGACCCAAACAAAACAACAGGAAGGAAACAAAATATATACAAACAAAGGACCTACTATGCATGAACATCAAGAGAAATAATGTTTCAAGAATTGTCCATGCACTGAAAATTCCTGTACTTCATCATTCATATTTTTCACAAAATATGAATGTTTTCCATTTAAGTCACAGACCACAAAAGGGCCAACCCATAATGATTCAAATTTTATATGTTTTCCCTTGTCCTGTCCTTTTGCATTCCACTGAAGAACAATGTCATCAATTTGAAACTTCCTTAATGATGTCCTTTTATCAAAAAGGTATTTGGACTACAATTGAATTTTCTAATTTCTCTTATGAGCCAAAGTTCTGAGCTCTTCCACCTCCACAATTTGGATCATTCTATTTTCCACAGGTTCAGATAGCTCCATGTCCTCATCTTGCAAGAAATTATAAACTGGAAGAAGATTATTCACTGGCAATCTGACTTGTGTACCATAAACCAGTTCAAAAGGTGACATTCCAATGGCCTTCTTGACTGTTATTCTATCTTCCCACAAAGCTAACTTCAATTTTTGATCCCAAGATCTCTTAATTTCTTCAAGGATTTTCTTGATGATGTTCAAAAGGCTTTTTTTGCTGGATTCTACTTGTCCATTCCCCTAAGGGTGATAGGGTGAAGAGTAAGACATAAGTATTCCATGACTGGTACAAAATCCTACAAACTCTTCCGACCTGAAACTCGTGGCATTATCCATTACCAATTTTGCAGGTATTCCAAACCTAGTTATTACATTATCCATTAGGAAATCAATGACAACCTTACTTGTAGCTCTTCTTGTAGGAATAGCTTCTATCCATTTGGTGAAATAGTCAGTGGCTACTATGATCCATCTATGACCTCTTCTTGATCTCTCAACAATCTCTCCAATAAAATCAATGCCCCACTGGACAAAAGGGGCTTCCACTGTGACTGGATTTAGGGGTAAGGCTCCTTCATACTTGAACTTGGATGAAAACTTCTGATATGGGTCACATTTCCAGACATGTGCATGAGCATCTTTGAATAAGGTAGGCCAATAGTATCCAACCTAGATTATCTTACCAGTAGTTGTCTTAGCAAAGTAATGACCCCCACATACTCCATGATGCATTTCAGTCAATACTCGTTTAGCCTGGAATTCATCCAAACACATTAGAAATTCACCATCTCTTTTTCTCCAAAATAGATCACCTTGAATGAGAACATATTTTTGAGACTTGAGTTTTAGAGTTCTTTTCTGATTATGTGTCATTCCTTCTGAGAATTTAGCATCTCTTAAAAATCGGACTACCTCTGAATACCAAGGTTGGCTTTCAATACTAGTGACTGAAGTACTTTTAACTTCAACATTATGTATTTAAACATTCAAAATATTAGACTCAGTCATGAGCTTAGCCAAACCTAAACCTCTCACCAATTTAGTGATCTTTATTTCCAAGTCAAATTCTTAGATTCTATTAATCCACCTGCATCTTTTCCCTGTAACCTCAAACTAGGACAAGATATCCTTAACTGTAACATGTGGGACATAAGAAATGATATTTGCATTTACCAGATATGGCCTAAAATCTTTGACAACTTTAACCAAAGCTTGTTTCTCCATGGTTTCATATTTCAATTCTGCTGCTTGCAAAGACTTGCTGTAGAAAGCTATGGGATGTTCATATCCCTCATTATCCTTTTGTAACAACACTGTAGCTATTGTATGATATGAAGCAAAAGAGAACATAGAGAAGGGCTTATTGTAATCAGGAGACTTTAACACTGGTGCTTCCTGGATGGCCTTCTTAATTTCAGCAAAAGCCACTGAGGCTTCTTGATCCCAACAAAATTTGGTACCCTTCTTGAGCAGCTTGACAATGGGCTTCACTATCTCTACAAAGTTTGCGATGAATCTCCTAACAAAATTCACTTTGCCTAGAAAGGATTGAATACCTTTAACATTCTTTGGTTCAGACACTTTGTTTATTGCTTCAATTCTTTCAAAGTCTATCCTTACCCCTTCCTTGGAAACAATGTGTCCCAATAGTTTTCCTTCAGTGACCCCAAAATGACATTTCTTGGGATTTAATGACACACCAAATTCCAAGGCTTTATTGAACACCTTTTCCAAATGTCCACAATGATCATCAGCCCTTTTGGAGAAACAAGTTAGATCATCTTGATAGATCACCATGATAATATTAATGAATTCTTTGAAAGCTACATCCATGGCTCTCTGAAGTGTAGCTCTAGCATTCTTCAATCCGAATGGCATTCTCACAAAGTCATATGTCCCCCATGGAGTAGTGAAAGCAGTTTTGAACTGTTCAGATTCCTTCACTAACACTTGATTGTTTCCTGAAAAACCATCCATCATGGACAAAAGATCACAACCTGTTACTCTTTGCAGCATAGCTTCCATAATGGGAGAAGAGTAATTGTCCTTTAAAGAAGCAACATTTAAATTTCTAAAATCCACACACAATCTAATGTCCCCATTTTTCTTTCTTACTGGGACCAGATTAGAGACCCATGAAGAATGCCTTATAGGTTTGATAATCCCCCCTTCTCTTAACTTAGTCAACTCCTGCTGCATCTTTGTTTCTAACAGGGGATTAATAGGTCTCTGTTCTGTCTGAAAGCCTTAGCATCTGGAAGTAAAGGAACTTCATGCTAAAAAAGATCTTGTCTATACGCCTTTAGGTCTTCATAAGACCAAGCAAAAACATGTTTATATTTCTTCAATAAATTAATAAGATTAGTCCTGACATGAGGGGGTAATTTCTTCCCAATGTATACTAACCTAGGGGATGATTCAGTCCCCAGGTTTACCTCCTCTAATTCTTCCAACTTGGTGGTAGACTGCTGATGTAAGTGACTGTCATTATAACAGAACATGCTTTCCAGCTCCACCAGCCCTTTGGTTATTTCATTGGTTTCCAACTGGACCACATCATTTCCAAACACTGTTTCCCTATTGTCAACCACCTCCACCAGTGCATTGCAATCAATCTTCTATCCATCATAATCATCAACACATTGGATGAACCTAAGAATATCTTCATCATCAGCAAAAACTTGCCAATTGTACACATTATCAAGAATATCAGGCCTAGATTTTATTTCCACAGTGGAAATACCAGTTAGTGTTGCATCATCATTTTTCAAGGCAACATTAGCTAGGAAGTCTACCATAATATTCTTTGACTGCTCTATCCAATTAATAGAAAATGCACTAAAATGCCCAATAACATCCCAAACTGCATGCTTATATCTCTTTAATCTATAATTCTTAGATGCATATTTGGATCTTACCTGAGAGACAACCAATTCTGAATCCCCTAACACTGTCAACAGCTGGATTCCATAATTTTTCACAACTTCAAGCCCCAACAATAGAGCTTCATACTCTGTAGTATTATTTGTTCACTGGAAAGCCAATAAGAAAGAATACTTAAAGGTTATACCTGATGGGGATATAAAAAGAACCCCTGCTCCAAATTCTTCTTTGGAGCAAGCTCCATCAAAATACATCTGCCATAAACCACATTGTTGTGATTCTAACTCGACCTCAATGGGGTCAGCATTCTTCAATTGAGGCAAAATTGGTTGGATTCTAAAGTTATCAAGATCTACATCAATCATACAATTGAGCATATTAGGGTCTACATTTTCAATTACCCTAGGAGCACGTGGCTCTCTGTACAACTTGACCTTATTTCCATTGATTGGAATGGTGACATAAGACAAATCCAGTTGAACATTTCCTCCTACTGCTACTGCCCACTATCTGGATAGTAACATACCATAATGGGGCTTGGTATCAGTAACAATAAAATCCATTTTATAAGTTGCTTCAGGGAATGCTGCTATTTTTACTTCAACATCTTTCATTGTACCTATAACAGGTACTTCCCTGTGATCCATAGCATAGCATTTTCCATATACAGTGGTTCCTAACAGTCCTAATTCTTTCATAACACCATAGGGCAAAACATTGGCAGCAACCCCTGAATCTATCATGCAGTTTTATATCAACCGGTTGTTTACTAACAAAGTGACATAGAAAGGATCTACCTGTGAAGGCTCTTGATTAATAGTAGTTCCAACATAAACCTCTGGGGTTTGGAATTCTTGATCCTTTCCAATTCTAGCTGAACCGGTGGGTAGGATTGTGTCACTGTTAGATATACTAGAAAATAAAGACAAAGTTGCATCCCTATTTTCTTTAATCTTTAGTAATTCTACTAATGGGAAAGTGACCTTCATTTGAGTAAGAGCTTGAGCCATGTCAAATGTAGAACTATGGCTTATTTCAGTATTAGCTCTAACTCTTTCTGTCTTGAGCTGACTTGCCTTTTTTACTATGGCAGCTCCTTGTATATCACTAATATATATAATCTTGGGTACATCTTTGACCCGTTTCTTCTTTTCTTGATCAATCTTAGGGAAAGTAGCTATACTACTTGCTACCCCCTTTTGAGTGACCTCTTTTATGAACATGGAACCAGGTTCACCCTAATCAGTGTCCTTCTTGGTGCTTCTCAAGTTATAGTTGTGTTTTGCTTTGGCAATGGCAGCTTTAGTGAGACTTTTAACTTCTTCCTCACTAGGCCTTCTAAGATGAACTTCTTCATCCTCAATTGTTACCACATTCAATGTAGGATGCCAATCCAAGGTTAGTTATCCTTGAAAAAACCTTTCATTATCTAGCACATCACTATATTCACTTTGTATAGACTCCTCATCACTTTCTATAATGGTTTCAAACATATTGATGTCAGGCTCAGCTTCTTGTCTCATGGATTCTTCAAGGGCTTGAGCTACTGCACATTGATGAGGAGAATGTGGTCCATCACAAGCAATACACCAGGGAGTATTTTCTATATTATGGACACTTTTCACTTTCAAGGGATCTGGAGTGTCCCGATTCTGAGCAATTTTGGGCTTCTCATTCTAGGGTTTGCCATCTTTCCAGTTGGTATTATATGGCATGTCATGCAGTCTAGGGGGCCTATCCTACCGGTTATAATGAGGTTTATCATTTTTGTTTACCTTGGCAATTAGATCCTTCATAGCAATGACCAATTTCTCTATCTTGTCATCCTCCTTGTTTGCTTTGCTAGGTTGTTGTTTTGCTTCTTGCCATAATCTACCAGCTGTTCTTCTTCCTAACTTCCCAGATGCTTTTCTATTACTTTCTATATTAATGGCAATTCTAAAAGCATCTCTCAAGTTATGTGGATTCTTATCCCTTAGGATATAGGCCATCTTAGAATCAAATGTATTGTAGTAGGTATTTAAAAACATGTTATCATCTAACCTCATCACCTGATACAATCTATGCATAGCTTTTTGGAATCTATCATTAAAATTAGTGACCATTTCATTGTTAGATTTTCTGATGTTATTAAATTCATTGAGCATAAAGCTCACATTTGTTTTATCACCATATTGCTCTTGAAATTTTTTTTAAAAATCTTCCCATGATCCAATGCTATTAACTAGAAGACATCTGTACCAATCTCTAGCATCATCAACCAAGGACTGAACAAACAGTTTCATGATAACATCTTCATCCACTATTTCATAATCATTTATTATGTCCCCAAAAGATTTTAGATGTTCCTTAGCACTAATTGCATTGTTTCTAGCAAATTTATGGAGTCTGTCTCTTAACTCTGTAGGAATGTGGTTGGGATATCTTGGGATCCCATCAAAGAACAATTGTCTATATTTCTCTAAATTGATAGGTCTCCTTTGAAAAGGGGTAATAACATTATTGTTACCCAGATTCATTCTAACTTTTAGAATTGGAGACTGAGATATTTGGGTATGCTTATTTTTCATAGGGATCTAACTCACTGATGCTATATTAGCAGGCATCGTAGGTTGAATTTTAACTGGGGGAAGGGAAATTTGCTGGGGATCAGGCTTACTAAGGTCTTCTGATGGAAACATGATAGGGGGAGCTTTTAGATAACTAATTTTTCTTTTGACCTCCTAATTGGCTGCTTCCAACTCAGCTTTCTCTAACTCCATTTGTAAATCCTCCTTTTCTTTCCTCATTCTTTCCATTTCTCTCTCATGTACTGACAACCTATGAGAAATCTCCTCTGCACTTTTAGATCCAATTCCATCATCTACCCATTTCTATTTTCCTTTATCCACATTAGTCCTAGGAAGCTGAGAATCACTATAACTTCCCTGTTTGGTTGGACTACTGACCTATATACTTGCTTGGCTTTGGGGATCAAGATTTCTCTGATCACAGGGCCCTCTTCATCACTCTTTTCTTTTTCCTTAGCTAGCACTTCAAGGTCAGCTATTTGTCTAAGAAGCCTATCTCTTTCCATTTATTTAGCTTTAACTTCCTTCTCCTTATTTGCTTCCTTTTGGGCTCTTAGGGAGATTAAATGGTGAACTCTCCTATTCAAATCTTCAATCTCTTGGGACACTTTATCTTCATTAGGGAAGGTTCCTTCAGAATCAGATATATTGACTTGATCCATGTCAATCAAACTAATGTTTCCATCGATTGTTCTAGGCACAGAGTGTCTAATTGCGTTTGAACTGGTCCTATCTCTTGTAGAGACACTAACATGGGATAAATATTCATTTAAAGCATGTGCATTATCAATATTTCCAAACAATCCTGAATGGAAACCTAATATATCATGTTCAGAATCTTTGGAAGAATAATTAGACTTTGCATAGACAGGTCGATCAGGCATCTTACCAATATTATTATTCTTTTGTACCCAAGTAGCATTTGATGGCTCATGTAACACTGATCTCTTCTGACCTCTTCATGACTACTTTGGCAAACCTTCTTGCAAAGTTTCATGAGGATGCTTCTTCATGAATGATCTGGTGTTTTTTCCTGCTTGCATTATGCTTGTTTTCTTTTTAGAATGATTTATAATTCACAAGGACTAGTTCCAATATAACAGAGTCGCCACCCATAAGACTATGGGATTTATGAAAACAAGCTTAGAATGAAGGGCTGCAATTCCACAAACACGATGATTTTCTTTATAAATTTAAGCACAAAATCTGCTTCTGGATTCTTAATGTGACCTATCCCATCCGGGTCACCACAATACGAATTAAAATCTTTCTCAACCAGAAACTTTTAACAATTCATTTACTCCCCAGTAGAGTTGCCACTTTTGTTGTCTTCAAAATCTGATTCACTTCAATATCCTTATAATAATATGATAACTCTGTGCAGAAGAGATATTAAAGGGAAGGAAACTCTTAGGACAACATATGACAAGGTTTGATTTAACCTTCTACACTTCAGACCTACTCAGAGTCCAGGTGGGTATACCTTTGTCAACTAAATTCACACTTTAAAAAGATAAATCCACAACAAACCAGTCCAGAAAACCAGTGGATCTAATCACCTTAAAACTTACTGAAAGAAAGGAATGAAAACTATACTCATATTTAGTATTTGACCTACAAAACATGTAATAAAAAAGCTTGATCTATAACAGTGCCTTATCCAAGGTCACAGAGTCATCTAAATTCAAATAATACTCCCCCAATCAAAATATCTCTACACATCCCATTAGTTTCGCTTCTGCAGATCCCTATATATGCTTGACACACATAAGAATTTATTCATACTTCATCAAACTATGTTCATCAAGATTCAAAGTATCCTACAGAGAATTTACTGGTAGAAATAATTCCTGCATATTTAATTCCCCTCCTGAAGAGAAAAGCTAAGAAAAATATCTACTGAAAGTTGCCTTACAACCTTATTCAAACAAAATAACACTGGATTATTCAAAATGAAACAATAAACACTTGTAAACACATTTGAAGATGACACAAAGTTTAAACTCAAAACCGATGGCCTGTATATTGATATTATATTCAAGAAATTATTACAAAAACTTTCAAATATTCTCCATTAAAACTCGGAAAAGCTCAGATAAATTTCTGCAGCTTTTTCTCACAATTCTTTTGTGATCCTTTTTCTACTAGTCCTAGTATCCATTTATAACAATATGGATGCACATAACTTTGGAATTTCCTAGAAGAATTTGTTACAATTATTGCTTGTTAATAAGAAGTTACAAAACCTTTTTCAAAAATGGTTACAAGTCTTTTTCAACTTGAGCGGCTTCTTCTACTTGTTGTCTGGTTGCAACCTCTTCTAACTGTTCAGGAGCGCCTTCTAAGTACTCTACATCTTGGATGGCATATTTTCTTGTCCACTCATTGTACACATCATCAGTTGGCCATGCAAAGTTAATCACTTTTGCATTTGCCTTGGTTAACCTCTTCCAGGAATTTCTCATCTTGTTGACCTCTGAATTGAGAAAACCATAGTGAGATTTGATTCTCTCTATGTCCTAAATTTTTACAACAAAAAAGGAAGCATCATCTAAGTCAACAATTCCTTTTATTCTAGTTGACAGTTTGGCCTCTAATTCGTTATGCCACACTTGTTTTTCCTTTAATTGATTTGGGCTGACAAAAACTCCTGGAATCAATTGAAAAACTTGATCAGTGTACTCCTTTTTATACAAGTTGATTTTCCTGTTAGCATTGTCTATCCCTTCTGCTAATTTTACTGGATCCTTTGTGGTGTCACAAGTGGATTTGATAATAGGATCAGCCCCTGGTTCATCATAAGATACACAAATAAGCTCCAAATCTTGGTCTCTAGGCTTCCACTTGTCAAAAATAGGTGTCAAAATGTCCTTATCTCCATTAAGCTAATTCCACATATCTAAAATCTTGCTTATATTGTTATACAATAGTGAGGCACTCATGGTGTCTGCAAAACTTGAAATGGTAGCCCTTACTCTGTCTTCATACTTCTTTGCATACAAGGCCTGAGCCTGTTTAAAATTATCCAATTCTTGGGGAGTAATCTCAACCATTTGAGAACTAGAAGGTGTTGGAGATGATGGGAACTCAATGATGGGGCTGGTAGGTGGAGGTCTTGCAGGTGAAGATGAGATCATCAGTGTTCAAGACTCACCTTGATGGTACTATCCTACCAACTAGCTTTGCAGCTTAGCAATGATGCTATCTTTACCCCTTACCTCTTCCTTAGCACTGTTGTAAGCCTTCAAAATTGTCTCCAACTTGACTTGGAGGTTTTATTTTTCCTTAGCTTCCCTTTATGCTACTGCAACACTAAATTTTGTAGTTTCTAGCATAATGCTAGCAGCTTCCACCACCCCTATGTCCTGCACTCTTTTCACTATCATTTCACCAAGGTAGCTTGACCCTGGGGTGTCCTTACTTCTTTTATTCTCATCTCTCTTGAGAGACCACATGACAAGTGCAACATTATCTTTGCTAAAAGTGATTCCCTCCATGGGTTTAGTCTCTTTTCTCACCGCCTCCAATACCAAGGCATCTGCTATGTCCCACTCAGGGAGAATGAGTACTCCAGCTTGTGCCACCATCTCTCTTCCTTGCTCAGTAGTATTGGTCTTAAACTCATCTGTCATTTCTTGTTTTATTTCCTCCTCAACCACAACTGGATTTTTATGAGGCTGCTCACCTTTTCTCTTTTCACATCTTGCATTGTATTTGTCAATATTTTGCTTCCATACAAACTGCATGAATGCTCCTGATGTAACAAAATTTTTGTCAGCCAAGAAGTCATCACTGGCCTGCTTGATCTCAGGATCCCACTCCTGGCCCTTGAATTCATTGGTAGTGATGTTCATCTCAGTAGTAGGGGGCTCTTCAAGCATTCCCTCTTCTACTTCATCATATGTGTAAGATATTTCTCCCAGACTACCCAATTGTATCAGTTGCTCAGCTGCTGCCTGTTCATCTCCTATATGAATAGGGGATTGGGATGGAGAGTACAAGGGTGTATGAGATTGTACTTCTTTTCCTACTGTCTGCTTCTTTGGGCTCTCTTGGATGTCAATGACATCTTGTATCTTCCTCTTCTCTTTAGAGGTAGAGGGCTCCCCTGTTGTAGGCATCAACACACTATAATTAGACTTCTTGTGCAACGTATAGTCACCAAGAGGGACTTCTCTAGTAGGGGAAAACCTACTTAGAACCATTCTTTCCTTTTCAGGGTTGTTTTTAATCACAACCTCCCTTTTTTCTTTCAGAGTCTGCATTACATTCTCAAAGCAAAGAATTAGGAACTTTATTTTCTCCTCAAAAGGGAAAAAGCTAGATAATGGGTCATAGCTAGTATCAAACTGATGTACAAAATCTAAGGCCTTTTTATAAGCCACCCATTTTTCCTTCCTTAGCTCCTGCTCATCTAGATCAAACTCATTTCTAATGAGGTCTTTAGGAAACTAGAACTGATGGGGTCTACCTCTGCACACTGCTCTCTTTCTAAACATGCCATTAAAGGAATCTTTTGGATTGACACACCTGGACACTGCACTTGACAAATGATAAGGTTTAAGAAAATCCTCAAAAAAATTCCAACTTCCCTTGGTTATTACAAATTGGTGGGCTATAGTAGCCGTAAGGAAAATAGTCCCTTTACCCCTGCCTATTAGCTCCACTTCTTACACGCTACCAATTTGTCTGAGGATTACTGCAGTTCCCACTTTGAGAGGGACCTGATAGGGAAATAAAAATGGAGTGCCTCTGAAACCAAATACTCTAAAAACTGTGGAGACAGGGTATAAGTAAATATCACCCCAATTATGAACAATTTTTATATTTTCTGCAAATTCTTTTGGTCTAATAAATTCCAAAAGAATGCTGGGGATTCTTGGGATTTTTGAATAGAGGAGAGTCCTAATCTTTGATGCAAAACATTTATCAAATTTTAAGAAACTAGGATCATCTCTGTCCCATGACAACACTGTACTCCATAATTGCACTGGCATCTTTTCTCCATCTTTCTCTTTTATAAGGTCCATTCCACCTGCAAAATAATCACCACCTTTGAAAAAAAATAGATGCATGAGGAGTGAATACCATCCAAAAGGCCTATCAACCTTCCCATTCTTTATTCCTATCAACCCTCCATGGATAGCATCAGTAATAAAAGAAGCATAATCAAAGGTTACTGCAAGAGAAGGATTCAAAATATGAGCAATCATTAGCATGTAATGATTGGGCATATTTGCCTCAACATCCTCTCCCAAAATCTGGCAAAGTGACCAATACACTCGCTTAGCCCTAAGGGTGAATAGATTCAATGAGAAGGGCTCTTCAGTGTTGGGTCCTACAACTGTCAACCCACCTATCTTCACAAAGAATTCTTTAAGAGGCCCATTTCTAAGATGGTTCCTCTTTGCACTGTATACTTGAGCTAGTGACTTGAAATTAATATGCTCTAGAAAATTGGTAAGCTCATTAAGACCAAAAGCACTTCTGAATTCCTCATTACTTATTTCAATGAGGGCTTTCCCATTTATATCCCTAATGCTCCTTGTGACTGGATCATAATTATGTGCAATCTGAGTCAGGAGATCCATATCCATGAATACCCCTGGAACTACCAATTTCCTACATCCAACTCCCAGATGCTATTCTACGGGGATGGAGAATTTCTCATGCCAAATCCAACTTTGAACAACCCCAACCGAGACAATCCAACCTATGGGTCTCTTAACCAGTTAACCTTCTCCTATCTTCAAACGCGGAGCTCTTGGCACTAATTCTTTCACTTTCAAGGCCTGATTAGTTGACAATGTCAACTGCTCGAGAAAATCATCACAAATGGCCCTTTCCTGGTAATTAACTTTCCTTGAGAATTCTCTCTTAGGTGCCATCTTAAAATATGCAAGCAATTACACTATTACCCCCAACTGGTTCTGTGACAAATCAAGACCTCAATTAAGACACATTGCTAAGGAATTACCACACAAAATTACAAGAAAATCTATTTTTAGCTTGAAGGAATCCGCTCTGCAACTGAATGAATTTGCTCTATACTTGAAGAAAATAGCTCTGCAACCGCTCCTTTGCAACAATTCTTTGGTATGATACCTTTACTCAATCGATAGGAGATCATATATGGTACTCAGGCTCTTAACTTCGACATTGATACTGCATGCTTCGGCCATCCCTTCAGAATTGAATTCCTAAGAGAATTCGAATTTTCGCTCCAACGGGTCACAACATACCTACACATCTTTTCTCTTCGCTCTTTCGCATTTTCGCAAAGCATAACCTTTAGGCAACTTCATTAAACGAAATGATGCCAATAGTCTGATCAAACGAAACTTGATTGGCCTTTACACTGACTTAACAGCTTTGCCTTCGCAGCGGGCCCTACCTCCTTTTCGCCATTTCGTGGGCTTTATCCTCCGAGAAATTTTCTTTTGCGAAGCCGCACTTGGTTTTAGATGGAACTTTAACTGCTCAGCATTTAACTCTTACTGAGACTATCAACTTCTTCCTTAACCGCACCTTCATCTTGACTGCTAGCCGTCTTTCGCTATTTCGTGAAGCTTAAACTGCTTTCAACTTAGGGCCATGAAACAAAATGAAGCGTTGGATCAAATTGGAGATGACTATCCTTTATGGGAGACCTTTATGCTTGCTTTACTTACCCCACTCTTTCATTGGTTACTGAATACCACATGGCACTCAACCATTAGCTTTGGAAAACTGTTCGAGTCTAGTTCAATGTCAGCCATGTGTCTTTCCCTTATAACCGCCGGTTACACCTTGGCAGGCCCTCAACTTCTCTTGAAACCACATGTCAACTGACACATCACCATCTAGAATTACACCTAGATGAACCCTTTTTCCTTTCGCTACTTTGCGAAGCATATCCTTTGGTTGGTTCGCAACCATGAAACAATGCGAGCCCTTGGATCAAAACGGAGTTGATCCCCTTTTAACTTCATGCTTTATCTGTCTTCGGGGCCCAAAAACCTTTTCGCTATTTCACAAGGCATAAAACACGAGCACTTTACCATTGCGAACTCACGCGGGCTGTTAGATTATATTTGACTTGCTCGATGCTTAACAAGTTAACTGAATCCGGTAGACGTGGGCCCTCTGACTCAACTCCATCCACCTGGCATCTAGTCACTTTTAAACTAACATGTCAACCTTTCATTTACTGAGAGAAAACAAAGGATTCCACCTCATTCTTAACACCTATATCTGCCAGATCACTTCTTATCCTGCGGCATGACTCACCTCTGGGACCCACCTTTTAATCCTTAGAGCCAGCTTGCTGACCATTGTGACCTCCTACCACGTGCCATCATCCTACTCACCATCTCAACCAGCTGGACTACCTACTTGGAGTGCCATGTCATTTCGCTATTTCGCAAAAGCTAACTGTCGAGCATCTTCCTCCTGCGAAACAACGCGAACTGTCGGATTAGATTGGACTTGATCACCTTTTAGTCACTTGGAAAGTCTTCGCTATAGGGTCCCACCAAACGCTTTCACCGTTTTGTGAAAGGTATTTCACTTGCAAGTTTTGGCTATGAAATAACGCCAACCGTTAGATCTTGAACGAGATGAAGCCCTTTTAAACCGGACCAAATGCACCATTGAACACGCTTTTCCCTTTCGCCATTTCGCGAGTCTTAAACCACGCGCAACTTCACCTAACGAAATAGCAAAAACCATAGATCCATCTGAGATCTGTGTACAACTTACTGGGCCCGACAACATTAGGAAGAAAAGACATAAGGCATAAATTTTTACAATTAATTCAATAACCACCTAGGAAAATGACATGGGGGGACACCTCTTACAACCCCAAGACCCATCACTTAAGTGGATAAAGTAATGCAAGAATAGAAATAGAGGGTTTTTGATCAAACATTGAACGATTTAAAATCAAAACCCTAAACCCTCAAGACCTAAAATAGACTTGAAGCAGTTGATAGTGTTGACAGTGATAACGCAGGACACACTCAGGAGTTATCAGTTGGAGAATGAGTTAATATGTCTTAATCCTTCTAATTTTGACATGATCCAGGACCTCTTCACAAAGCTTAAGTCCTTAAGGCTTCAGCTAAAGCAGTGAGGTAGTGAGAAGTTATATTATTAGTTAATCCTTTCTATTCTTGCAAAGCTTGGTCCAAATTATTCTGTCTTTGTTTCTACCTTCTATTCTACAAAGTATGCTATGGGCTCTAACTACACCATGCCTTCTCTTGATGAGTTTTCCATTCAATTCATGCAAGAAAAGTCCAACTTGATTTACATGGGTACATTGAAGCCTTCAAAAGCTTCAAATCTCCTTACTACACCAACTTAGACGAACACAAATGCTTCATCTACCAAAGGTAAGAAACAAAATCTGAAGACCACACTTGGAAAGGAAAGGATTCAACTTCATAGAACATCTTTGGTTCACCTTCTCCTAAGGGAGAATAATCAAAGAGAGAAAGACCTATTTGTGCTTATTGTAAAAAGGAAAGGCATAATGAGACATATTGTCATCAGAAGAAGTTTGATGGATATGAGAAACAAATTTCAGATTTGACTGCTCTTCTTGCAAAGCAATATTCCTTAATCTTCTGACGGGTGTTCTTGTTCTCCTTCATTCCAGATAGATGGATAGTCCAATGGAAAGGGTCATGCATTATGTGAAACCACTTGTTCACCCTCTTCTTGATGGCTACTGGATTCAGGTGCTTCACACCATATGGCATCTTCTCAGGATATTTTCTCATCTTTTTAGGCTTCTCCTACACCACACATCTTGATGGACAAGAACACTGTTATGACAATATGTGGGAAGGGTTCTATCGATATTGATGATAGTATTTTCAATGATATACTTTGTGTACCATCTTTGTCTTCTAACCTTCTCTCTATTTATCAAATTGTTCATAGTGGGACAGGGAAGATAGTTGAGTTCACATGAGATTCAGTGCATATAACAGACAACATGACTAGAGACATTGTTGCTACAGGGATAGTTGATCATTCTTCCCGATTGTACTCCTTTTCTCATTTTGGTCCATCTTCTCCATTGTTTGAGAATTCCTCTCTTTTTTCAAGAGAGCATGTTGAGGTGAATTCAGGTCACTTGAACTTATATGTTGTTCTCGAGACCAGTGTTGTGACTTCTACACCTTCACCTCCTGTTGAGTTTGCATATGTTCAACAAGATTCGTCTTCAACACTATTATACATTGTAGCTCCATGTATTGAGCCCACTATTACAATTGTTGAGGATATATCAAAGGATGTTCATTCCCTCTCAGATGATAGATTCAACACATCTGTTATCCCACCATCATTGGAGCTTCCTTTACATGATCATCATGTGTTCTCCTTTGATCAACATCCAGGCCTTCCAGTTCTGCCTTACATACAGGTTTTTCCTCTTCTTTGTCCGTTGACTTTGTGACGCAGTCACCGATGAGGATGGACCTTGAAGAGATCAATTCAAACTAGTCATTAAGAGTAAACATAACAAAAACACAAAGATATGATATTGGCAATGCATAAAAGATTGTTTTATTTCTCTAAAAAATTGATTACAACCAATTGGTAACAATCGGGTTACAACAAACTAGCTCATAGGCCTGGTAGAACATACTAAGTAGGTCATAACTGAGACCTTGACTCTTGAGATCTATCTTCTATGCACAATCTACCTACTTGATTCTCTCCTTGATTGATTCTAATGCACAATTACATTTATATATATCAATCCAAAGGATCTAGTTGGCCCAAAAGGGATCAAAACTCAAAGAACAAGACCTAACATGTAAAATAAACAAGGTCAGCCTCCGCCAAGAGATTCCTCCAGAAAATCCAAGGGATGAAATGCATATCATAGGAAAAGGTCGGGTACATGCCAAGGAACATCAAAATCAAAGCCTAAGGCTCTACAAGCTTCAGAAGGGGTTTTGATAGATCACCAAAATAGATCCAGGCAACCGATAACAAGAACTGCCAATCGGTAACAAGAAATTGTCAAGGAAACTAATAGCGACATCTTGCCGAAAAATGATCCAAATGCGATGTAGTTTGGAAGAAAGAAAGATGATCAAGTCTTCAAGTATAATCCAAATCCATAGGATCTGATGAGTCAAAATTGGGACACACAGAAAGAAAACCTGAAACTGCAAACAAAAAGAAAAACATAAACAAAAATGTTTTTGGTTGATGCAAGATGCTATGAACTGGGGATGCTCTTGCATCAGACATCCAAAGTTATTGGAAAAGTGAGCTTCTCAATTTGCTGGGGTCAGAGGGAAACCAAGGTGGTCTACCTCTGTCTGATAAATCCAAGATGAATCTTCAACTAGTATGCCCTTCCACTTCACAAGATATTCCTTATACTGAGTTCTCTGGGTACTATGCCCAATCCTAGTGTCCAAAATCTCTTCAATCTGATCTGGTTCCTTTGGGGGCAACTGTTTCTCCAAGTCTTGAATACTATCCTCACTAAATTCTGGTTCATGATACTCATGAAGATCTACAATGTTAAACATAGGTGAAATACTCAGACTATCTGGTAACTCCACTTCATATGCATTTCTGGAACTGAACTTCCTCAAAATCCTGCAAGGTCCAAACTTCTTCATTTGCAAATTGTTATAAGTTCCAACCAGGAATCTCTCTTTTCTTAGATATACCATCACCTCATCCCCAACTTTAAATTCCTTGTCTCCTCTTCTCATCAGCCTTCTCCTTATACTTGTTGTTCATGTCTTCCAAATGTTGATTAACCTAAATATGCAATGTTGCCATATGATTTGCAAAGTCTTCTGCTTCTGAACTTCTCCGATCTTCATTGCTAATGTCTCTCAATTCTGATAGACCTCTAGGATGTAGTTTGGTAACAATATCAAAAGGTGTTCTTCCGGTACTTCTATTCACTGAGTTGTTGTAGGAAAACTTTGCTTGTGCAAGGATCAAATCCCAACTTCTGGTTTTATCTCCCACTAAACATATCAACAAATTTCCCAAAGTCTAGTTAACTACTTTTGTTTGTCCATCAGTCTATGGATGAAAAATAGAACTGAACTTCAAATCTATCTTCATCTTCTTCCAAAGTGTTCTCCAAAAATAGCCAACAAACTTAGTGTCTCTGTCTGAAACTATTCTCTTAGGAAATCTATGCAATCTCACAACTTCCTTGAAAACTAGGTCTGCTACATGCAACGCATTTGATGTCTTCTTACAAGGTATAGAATGAGCCATCTTTGAGAAACTATCCACTACCACAAATATAGAATCATTCCCTCTTAGTGTCTTAGGCAATCCAAGTACAAAATCCATGTTTATATCCTCCCAAGGTCTTACCGATACTGTCAAAGGTTTATACAATCTCACATTCTGACTACTACCCTTTTCAACTTGACAAACTTTGCACATATCTCTTAACATCCTTATGAATCTGGGGCCAAAAGTACTGCTCACTCACCAATGCTACTATTTTGTCAATGCCAAAATATCGCCATCTAAGCCTCCACTGTGTTTCTCCTTTATAAGATTCTCCCTCATAGATCTCTTAGGTATGCACAAATGAACTCCTGTGAATAATATCCTATCTTGAATGAAGTAATCCAACCACTTTCTTCTATCAACCATAATTGGTTCTCTACATTCTTTTCAAGGTTCTCCAAAATCCGGTCATCATCATACAAGGTCTTCAAATCTTGAAATCCTAATACTATCACTCTCATCTCTCTCAGAAAATTGGAATTCTCCTACTCAATGCATCAACATTTTTGTTAGATTTCCCACTTCTATGCTTCAACACAAAGGTGTAACTTTGCAAGAATTCTACCCATCTCATATATCTCTGATTCAACTTACTCTGACTGTTCAAATACTACAAAGCTTGATGATCTGTATACAACACAAACTCCTTAGGCAATAAGTAATGTCTCCCCTTCTTCAAGGCTTGAAATATGGCATAAAACTCCTGATCATACACTACATATCTCCTCTGGGCATCATTCAATTTCTCACTGAAATAAGCTACTGCTCTCCCTTCCTGACTCAAGATGGCTCCTATTTTTGTTCCACTTGCATCACAATCCACTTGAAATACTTTATTGAAATCTAGTAAAGCCAACACAGGATGCTCAGTCACTTTCTGCTTCAACAGTTCAAACCTTTTATTTTTTGTGGTGGTCCACTTGAATTCCTTCCTGTCTCCTCTCATGGTCTTAGTCATAGGGTTACAAACCGAACTAAAATTTCTGATAAACTTCTGATAAAAACTAGCCAATCCATGAAATGATCTTACCTCTCCAATGCTTTCTGGTCTAGGCCATTCAATAATTGATTTCACTTTCTCAGTGTCCATCTTCAAACCATCCTCAGATATCACAAATCCCAAATAGACTAACTCATCCTTCATGAAAATACACTTCTTAATATTTATCATCAACTTTTGTTCTCTCAATCTCTGCAAAACTTGTCTTAACTACAACAAATGCTCGTCTTTTGTCTTACAAAAAAATCATAATGTCATCCAAATACACAATAACAAACTTACCCAAGAATTTCTTCAATACCTCATTCATCAGGATCATGAAAGTACTCGGTGCATTAGTCAATCTAAAAGGCATCACCAACCATTCATGCAATCCTTCATTTGTCTTAAATGCTATCTTCCACTCATCACCTTCTCAAATCTTGATCTGATGATATCCACTCTTCAAATATATCTTTGTAAAGTATTTTTCTCCACTCAAACAGTCTATCATGTCATCCATCCTAGGCAAAGGAAACCGATATTTCACTATGATCTTGTTTATTTCTTTGGAATCAGTACATATTCTCCACTCTCCATTCTTCTTAGGTTCTAATACTATTGGCATTGCATAAGGGCTCAGACTCTCCCTAATCAAACCTTTCTTCAACAACTCATGCACTTGTCTATTCAATTCTTCATTATCTATTGATGTCAACTGGTGTGCAACTTTGTTAGGAAAACTAGCTCCAGGGACCAAGTCCATGCAATGAATAATACTTCTTACAGGTGACAATCCACCAGGTACAATATCTGAAATGATGTCTTCATATTTTGTCAGCAAATCTTTTATCTCTTCTGGGCATTCTTCTTCCAGTTCCGATTTCTCAGTCTTATGAGGAATTAGGGAAAAATACACATTCTCATGTCTCAATCCATCCAGGAGATTCCTTCCATCTACCAAATAGAATCTAGCATTCATACATACTTCATTCTTCAAAGGTTCCTCCAAAGGCAACAAGTTTTTCTTCATCCCATTGGCCACAATAGTGTATGTATTCTTGCTCCCATCATGTACTGCCTGTCTATCAAACTGCCAAGGTCTACCCAACAAAAGATGACAAATATCCATAGGCATAATATCACACAAGACTTCATCATGATAATTTCCAATTTTTAATTTCACCAAACATTTCTCACTTACTAACATCTTATGTTTATCATGAATCCATGCTATCTGATAAGGCTTAGGGTGTTTCAATCTCTCCAATTTCAATTTATTCACCATTTCTTCTGAAACAAGATTATCTAGACTACCACTATCAATAACAACTTTATAACACTTATCAGATACCTTACAACTGGTCTTGAACATATTCTTCCTCTGCAAGAGCTCTTCATCTCCTTCGGTATGACACAAAGCTCTCCTCATCATCAACAATTCTCCATCTTCCAGTTTGTTGTCTGATCAGGTGGGGTTTTCTTCCACCACTTCTTCTCTTCCAATATTTTCTATCTTCTTACACTCGAATGCACGATTTCCTTCTCCTCAACACTTAAAGTAGGTTCCTCTAAATATTCTCTTGTCTTGTCTTCCAAAATTCTCATTCCGATAACCATCCGATTCTCTCCTCCGGTAAAAATTTCTATCATCCTTTCGGTATGAATTACCTTCTTTTTTCACCTCCTTGTCCTTGTTCTGATCTATGTTGGTTCTTCTACCTCTAGTATATCCTCTTCCTCCTTAAAATCTTCCTCCAGTAAACCTTCCACCTCTGCCTCTCTGCCTCTTCTCATGTCTTTTGTTTAAATTCTCTTTTGCCTTTAAGGCATACTGGTAATCCTCTTCAACACTCTCTAATTTGATCAAACTGAGTTCATCTTGTATATGCATCACAATCCATTAAAATATCTTGCAACTTGTTCAACTTCATCATCAACATGTTTGGATCTGATATTCAACTTGTAAAATGCTTTAGTGTACTTCTTCACACTAGATTCCTTCTATCTCAAATTCTACAACTTCCAAAATAGGTTCACTTGAGAATCAACTCACATAAACTTTGATTTCAACTTAGCAATCATTTGATCACATGTATTAATATTCTCTTTACCTCTTCTTTGTCTATCAACTTGCAAATTCTCCCATAAAAGATATGCATGACCTTTCAACCAGGTACAAGCATATTTCACCTTCCTCTCTTCTGTAGTACTTTCAAAATCAAAATACTTCTCTCTCTCTGAGATCCAATCCATCAATTCATCTAAATCTAACTTCCCATCATATTTCGGCTGGGTAAAAAACCCTCAAAAACCTTTCCTCATTTGTATCAACCGCTGGTAGGTTTTTTTGTTCTATCAGGGCTTCTTCTCCTTCATCTTCACTCACATCTTTGATATGTCAACCTCTTCTCTAGGTTATCTCCATGGCTTCCAATAGGGATGCTATACCTCACAACATCTCCATCATAGCAAGGCTGCATTCCCACACACTCCACCATTCCTAGCTATGATGGCAAGCAGTATGGGGGATTGATGAGCAATGTTGTCATTGATGCATACTGAAAATGGTGTCATTGATGTCAACTAGCATGATAGGTCACTGGTAAGGAAGAGAATGTCATCTAGCATAATGATCATTGGAGTCACCGGTACACAGGTTAGCGTTGACTTGTGTTGAAGACATAAGGACTATACATTAGTATTGGATAACAACTAGTAAGTGATATGTTGGCAGTGTATTCTTACCAACCGACAAGTGAGCAAGTAGGGTGAGCTTATGCAAAAGTCCCAACTAGTATGCTGTTGGATATTGGATGATTGGATGTGAAACAATAGGACTCCCATCGGATAAAGATGCATTCACTAGATGATGAGAAGACTCACAGAGAGTGTGCCCAATTGGATCATATGTTCTTGTTTGAAGATATCCCTGCTCAAATAGGGAAGCTATATTGGTGCAATGCCGATGAGATGACAAGGATCCACTCCCATCGGTAAGTGGAGCTTATCCCCTAACATGCATGTAATGCATTACATCTCTTCAGGATAGGTTGCAAAGAGTTAAAGGCAGGAAATTGAAGGCCCATACCAGATGAAACAGTGAAACACTAAGTTGCCTTAGTGCATGAAATCAGAAATGTGCACCAGATAAGAAACAATAGACATGATGAGTTGCCAGTACAAAGAAGGAAGTATAGGTTTGTCACTTTGACAAACTAGTTGATAAGAGAACTGGTCTATTGATGAAGAAGGCAAAGTTGAATCAGTTGTAGACAGAGAGTGCAACTAGATTGAAGATGGAGATTAATGAAGGTTGATGACATGGTGTCATCAAGGTGGTTATGGGTATGCATGTCCACCAGTGAGCAAGACAAAGTGACAAGTGAAGAGCTCTTGTCTAGTGAAGTTGAGTATGCTGTGGTTTGGCATGAGTGATGACCAATAAAGGTGTTCCACTGATAAAGCAGCTAAGTGCTGGTTTGAAGGCAGACTAGTTAGGGTATAATCAGAAGGGTTAGTGAACCGGTAGATTAACCCGATTGTGTGGTTGGTTAGTGATCTTATTTGGACCGACACAGAAGACGTAGTAGAGGTGGATGCCCATTATAATGACATGTAGGAGACAAGTGTCATTCATACAGTGGTTGGTGAAGTGTTATTGGTGAGGTAGGTGGTGACTGGTGGACATTAATGTCGATAGCGTGTTTCACGGGTCAATAGAAGAAGAGTGCGACTCGAGACTGATCAGAGGATAATGATTTGATTTGGTGACTTCATGATTGAGGACAAGTATCCAGGTGCTGATCAGGGTAGGTGAAGCTATCCACGTGATCACTTCATAGGTGTTTGACAAGTGCAAACTGAAGGTGGGGCCATGTTTTCCAAATAGGGCAAACGTGTTCTAAATGTAGTAGGATTGGCAGTGTCTGATTGATCCGTTGCACGTGGTAGATCTCTGGAAGGAGATCTGATTGGATTTGGTTTGCCTCAAAGGTGATGAAGAAACCCTAGTGCACTAGAAGTTTGAATGTCGGTCATTGCAGGAAAACTCAAGAACAAATATGCTGACTCATGACTGAGGATGATTGATGATGATGTAGGCCGAATGATGAAGGATTGAGAGGGAAAGAGCAGCAGAGAGAGCCAACTAGTCAATGACTTCATCTAAGATCATAAAGACTGAGTGTTGGAGGTACAACCAGTGAGAGGGTTTAGCAGTGGCTTAATTGGCAAGATTAGAGTAACTGGTAAAATGCAAAGTGAGTTGCAAAGGTGTGAACCGGTGGTGCTGGAACCTAACTAGTAAGGAGAAAATTGGTAGAAATCAAAGTGAAGAGTACTGGTGGTGGGAAGCAGCAGTGAATCTGATAGAATAGAGTACCAATAGAGAAGAGGCAAGGAAGAGAAGAGGCAAAGAAGAAGCAGAGGTTGAACCGATAAGGTTGCAACAAAGAGTGAGTTGCAGCAGGAGATAAGGTTCTAGTAGTGAGAAGGTGAGTAGAGAACCAACAGATAATTGGATAGAGGTGAACTGGTGGAGAGACTTGCATGAGAGTTACAAAGTTCTTTTGTAACAAGGAGATTACTTTTGTATTTGATATATGACTTTGTAATCACTAAGTTGGAGCTTGGTGCAGGGGTTGGTGCTCCTTGGGGTGGTGCCCTAAAATCAAGGGTTGGTCTTCCTTAGGTTGGTGCCCTAAAGTAGGAGTGGTACTGCTTGGGTTGGTACCCTAAATGTTATAACTGAGTGTTTCATTGTGAGGTTGGATTGGAGCAGCAGACTCCAGCAACATTTCTCACTGAGGTTTTTCCCATCTTGGTTTTTTCTCATACATCTAGTGTTATGTGATGTCCCTTTTGTGTGTGGTTGCATTTGTGTTATCCTCCCATCTAATTGGTATGTCTACTTTAAGTTAGATTTGTTAACCAGTATATACATATAGGATAGAAA
Source organism: Cryptomeria japonica (assembly GCF_030272615.1). Classification (NCBI taxonomy): domain Eukaryota; kingdom Viridiplantae; phylum Streptophyta; class Pinopsida; order Cupressales; family Cupressaceae; genus Cryptomeria; species Cryptomeria japonica. Next base: position 708,730,329 of record NC_081407.1, read on the forward strand.
AGTTTGGAAACCACTGATTCACCCCCCTCTAAGTGGCATCTTGTGTTCAATAGCTAGTCCTCTGTAGCTACAGGTCAGATCCGCAATCTACCACCCTACAACAAAATTTTTAGGACATGCAACCTATAGAACTAAATTTCACTTTGATACCACTTGAAGCAGTCACTGGTGAGGGGGGACCTCAAAGAGATCAATCTAGACTGGTTAGCAAGAGTAAACACAATGAAAACACAAAGATATGATGGAGGCAATGCAAAAAATATTATTTTATTGCTCTGAAAATTGATTACAACCAACTGGTAACAACCGGGTTACAACATACCAGCTCACAGGCTTGGTAGAACATACAAAATAGGTCACAACCGAGACCTTGAATCTTGAGATCTATCTTCTACGCATAGTCTAGCTACTTGATTCTCTCCTTGATTGATTCTAATGCATAATTACAATTATATATATCGATCCAAAGGACCCAGTCTGTCCAAAAGGAATCAAAACCCAAAGAACAAGACCTAACGTGTAAAATAAACAAGGTCGGCCTACACCACGAGATTCCTCTGAAAAATCCAAGGGATGAAATGCAGATCATGGGAAAAAGTCGGCCACGTGCCAAGGAACATCGGAATCAATGCTCAAGGCTCCGCAAGATTTAGAAGGTGTTTTGGTAGATCACCAAAATAGGTCCACACAACTGGTAACAAGAAATGCCAACCAGAAATAGGAAACTATCAAGGAAACCGATAGCAAAATCTTGACAAAAAATGATCCAAATGCGATGCGGTCTAGAAGCAAGAAAGATGATCAAGTCTTCAAGTAGAATCCAACTCCATAGGATTCGGTGAGCCAAAACTGAGACATGCAGAAAGAAAAGATGAAACTGCAAATAAAAAGCAAAACATAAAGGAAAATGGTTTTGGTTGATGCAAGATTGCTATGAACCGGGGGTGCTCCTATATCACTTTGTTTCCTCCACATTGGAGCCACATTGGTTTGATCATTGACACAAGGGTTCTATCATTCTAGGGGGGCTTTCGAGCTTCGATCCTCTCTTAGTGTGATGTAGAGGTCGACAATAGTAGGGTGATAAACCCACCCACACACTTCTGGTCTTCTTTTTCTGGTTATGTTTGACACTTCAACTGTGAAATTAGCTTCTTACCACTAACCGGTTTGACTCACACTCTTTCCCAATTCCTAAGACCTATTAAGGTCTTCCACAATGCTTACTTGAAACACAAGACAAGTATTGGGTTTTGAGGACTAGACAAGCCCACCGATATAGGTCTACCGATACAAGTTTCATAGTTTTGCCGATACCGGTTTCATAGTTTTACCGATACCGGTTTCATAGACTTATCGTCATTGGTTTACTAGTTTAGTAGCCCTATTTCCCTATCTTTTGGTACTTTTCTCCAAATGACACCAAACAACACTTAAACCAAACTTAGGTTTCAAACACCCTTTTGGGACCACTATCAGATTCGAAAAGATTGGATTTCCACCCTATTCCTGCACTCTTCAACACCTACTTGGTTACAGGCCTAATTGATCAGGTTAGACTGGTCTCACAAAAGAGGTATGGAGAATGGAATCACAGGAAGGTTCCAACTTTCTGGGAAGTTTCTCCTATGTTCAAATACCCAGTTTCAGCACTTCAACTTGTCTTCTCATCATTGTTCATTATCTACTCAAAGAAACTCATCTAATCTAATCTAAACCCTCAACTAGTTTAGACTAGGGCTTGGTGGTACTGTACCAACCAACTCCTCTGATCTAGCCCCTCCAGAATCTCAAAATACACATCCCTAACTAGAATTTTACCCATGGCCATCAGATCCCAATGAGTAGACTACAAGTTAGGGTCTTATTTGCATTATAACCCTTGAAAAATGGAGGGTTTCAACCTGCAGAAAATAAATGTTTGTAACTTCTACTAGAATTTACTTTGAGAGGTCAGACCTAGTGCATTGGAAAGGTGTTCAGAGTTACTCCTAACTATATCAAAGCTCCATTGGAAATTCTCACACTCTGTACGAATCGTACAAAAAAATCTCTGTATGGCGAAATCAAATTTGTCTTATTTTACTTTCTCCACCAAACTTTACAAAGCCTTTGACACACCTTCCTATGGTTGTCCACATATATATAAACCTCTTCCAATGTCCTTAACCAACTTTTGAATAGTTAGGACCATTGGAGAAGTAGTTGTCATCCTACCGGCAACTTTGAAAAAGTTGCTTGACAACAAAGGCAACATTTTACAATTTTGCAATTTTAGAACAACACCGGTTATTAACTACCTAGACCTAATGGAAACACAACCAAGGTCATTATTTACTCCAACACCTAAGATAACATCCTAGACATACTAACTTTGACAAAGTCCAAATTCCAAGCCTTCATGGCCTAATAGACCTCTAGGTTTATATGCGCACCTAAGAGATTATTGACCATACAAAATATGCATTTAGTTACATCAAGGTTGATCATTGATCCAACCCAAAATTACAACATAAGTGAACCTGTAGAAAACACCATATGCTTGAAAATTAGCTATGAAATGAAATGTGCTCTGCACCAGAGTGGGGGGGTTAGTAGTACATATGTTCTTGAGAGAATCTCTTGAGACATTGATTTTATACTTTCTTTTTTGTTTCTCTTTTTGGAGAGGAGCTTTGTTCCCACTGGGATTTCTCCTTTTCTCCTTTTCTGAGAAACTTGCATGTTTGTTCATGGGTACCTCATCAGGATTTAGGTCGGGACTCATCTTGCATACATCTTTGCATGCTTTTTCCTAAGCCTCTCTCCCAGTTGTGCATTCAGGGGGGGTGTTGGAATAAATAATTCATTTATTAATTATTCACTTCATTATATTAATTCACTAAATAATCAATGCCTTAGTAATTAATTATTGGCATTTATTAGTTAGTTGATTAATTAATTACAAATTATTAATTAATATTTATCTCCATGCATAATGCAAACTAGGAAAAGCAAACTATGTTTAGAATTTAGAGAGTATCATGCATTAATTAGTCTATTATGTTTTTTGTGCATACGTGACTGATTTATGCATTGTGTTTCAACTCTTAGTCTATCTTGTAGACTCCACCATTTAGGGTTTCTATCATTAGAGTTAGATTTCCTTACAAGGATTTCATATCCTTCATTGTAATTAAGCAATTTCAAAGCAATACATTCAAATATTGTTAATTGTCTTGAATTCTCTTTGTTGTTCAATTTTCTCTTATTGTGTGACAAATATTCTTGCAGAATATAACTCGGCTTGTGAGATTCGCATTTCATGAATTCTAACAATTAATTTCCTAAAAATACACCATGTTATCTAGTGTTGCTTCTCCACCATAGTTAGTTGATTCTATTAAAAAATAATTGATTAATAACCCCTTTTGTATATAGATTCTTCAAGGTAATGGTTACAAGGTTTTGTCTTCATAATTTTGCAATTTGCATCTCTCTCTTATCTCACCAAGTTTTCTTATTTATTATTATCTATATACACCTAAAAATGGTTTGAAGATAATTAATTAAATAATTACTTATTTAATTAATCCCCCTTCCCAATTTAATTGAATACACTAGCAATTTGATTGAATTTTCCCCATTCATCTACTTATTACTAGTTCACTTCAATAGTCCCCTTTGATTAATTAATCTTAATTAATTAATCCTCCCCCTGTTTAATTAATTTCTTCTAATCCCCTAATTAATTAAAACAAATCAATTTATGAATTATTGAAATTTAATTAGCCTTTTCTTATTATTTGAATTTTTAAATTCAAATTACCCACATGCCTCCTAACTTCTAACCACCTAACCTAACCACCCCCCTAACCTAACCCATTCCACCTAATCCTGGGTTTACTTAACCCTATCCTATCTTGCACATCCTAACCTCCTATGGGTTGGATATTCTCCCCTTGAGACATACGACACTTATGCCACATGTCTCCTCCCTTGGACACTTGCTCTCTCATGAGAAAGGCTCCTTGACACTTGTCACCACAGAGATGACAAGTGTCCTTCCCTCCAACCTCTTCTCTAACCTCCTCCAATTTGACCCTTGATATCTTCTATCTCAATCTTGATCGTTGATTCCTACCACCTCACCCCTGGCCTTGGAAATACTATAAATATCCCCCAATTTTAGAGCAAAAAGAATCCCATCCCAAGCATTGTTATTATAGGCATATCCCATCTTGCATATCATTTAAGCATTGTTACTATAGGCATATCATTTCTAGCATTCGAGTTTAGCATTGATATTATGGGCAATTACATCTTAGATCTAGCCTAATTTGATCATATTCTAGCTTAATTGTATCATCATCTAGCTTAATCATGCATACCATTAGTTTAATTAGCTTCTTGGATCAATCTAACATAATCATACACTCATCTTGCTGGCATATCATATCCTTTTAAATACTCCATCTAGGTGTAGTCAAGTCACTAGGATTGCTCATCCAGATCTGAGAGGAAATCCACACTCGCATCTCTTAGGAGGTGATAGGTTACTTTGTCATGGTTTATCTTTCATTTAATTTTAATTTTCTCACCATGTTTATAATGATCCATTGAGTGTTTGTGTTGCAGCTGCAGGTACCCTACTTCACATGCATGACATTTTGGCGCCCACTGTTGGGTCAGAAATCTAATTTCTTGGCCTCTTTCATCATCAAATCCTCAATCTCACGAGTTTTTGGCTGGGCCTGCTTCAGAATCTTGTATGAGTACCTTTATAGTACTATATGAGTTTCTTTGTGCACTCCTACGGGTATGTGGGAATACTTGAACTATTAGGTGAAAAACTCGTACGATTTTCTAATTCTGTGTTTTGAAAACAATTTGTATTTTAAAGGTTTTTATGCTTAAATTTGGATATCACTAATGCTAACCCTTGTCTGATTTTGAGTTTTCTAGCAACCTAACTAGTTTTTGCAAGACGATTGTCGAAGATTATGCTTGCCAAATAAATTCAATTCATCAAAACAGCTTGATTACTAACATATTGGTTTTGTAGATTGCCTAAGGAAAATCAACAAGACTTTGAGTATTCTTAATTTTTCTAGAAACACTTAATTTGATAATGGTTAATGAACATATTGTTCTACATGCTTGGTAAGTTGTCTAAAAGGTAGGAGAGTATTCTCTTGTCCATTTGGACAATCAGAAATCCCCACCCTTGAAGTGCTTCTATGTTTGAGATTTGAATACCTTTAGCTGACCTGTTAGAGTGGGAAAAAGTAATGGTGCAGGAGCACCTACCTATGAAGGCATGAGCTAGGAACAAGAATATTTTCTATTAGTTAGAATAAATGTAACAAGACTCTATGGGTCCTTTTTGTAATTTAATGTCCTAGGAGTGTGACAAGTTTGTCCATGTTTGGGTCAAATTGTCATCTAGGGTCTGGTAGAGGAAATTGAGTCAATAAGGGTCACAATGGTCTAAATTGAGGGATCAAGTGACCACAAGTATATTTGAGTCATTTTTGATGTTTTATAATCAAATGTAATCACTTTGGGGGACTATGATAGTATAGAGTCTAAGTTGGTCGAATTATGCAAAAGTTGTCATATTGTCAATTTGTTGTCTTGACAATTTTGCATATTTTGTAAGTTGTGATTCTCCAATGGCTAGTTCAGTTTGAAAAATAGTTGGAGGAGGTTGTGGTCATTTGGGAAACACCTTTAAAGTCCCCAAACACCGAATAATCTATGTTGGTTGTGTTGGTTGATTTGAAAAGAAATTGAAGTATCAAGAACTGTTAGAAACCCAAAAAAACCATCTAATTTTTGTTGATTGCATACTGAAGGTGGATTGGTAAGAATAATGATGGCATAGATCTTGTAACTAGATTTTCTCAACTTTTTTTTTCTTTCAGTGTGAAGTCTTGAAGTGATCGCTACCCCATTCAACAAGCAAATCTCTACCAGGTAGCCTAAACCCTTAAATCCCTAGGGTTTGACTGCAATAATGGGTTTAGGCCTATCAATCCTTAACTAAACACTTTGTCATTACTTGAGATGATAGGCCACTGTAGCATATGTTAGTAACAAAATCCATTAAGAGGATAAAAAAGGGCGAAGAGGATGGAGAACTAACCTTAGGTTTGACATCTCTATGTGGCATACCAATTTGATGAGTGCAGTGCATGAGAATTGAGTGGTAGAGAACTGAAAAAGGGTTTGAATGTGGTAGAAGAGTACTTTGGAGGTTTACATGACATTTCATGGTCATTGATGGTCACCCATTAGGAGAACCAAACCAGTTTGTGAAAGGCGTTTAGTCAAATAGGTCTAAAAGCCCTATTAGGTCTGTTAGTGTAGCACTAGTTGGAATATCTACAAGTTGATCCGGTACTGAAAACTTAGATATTTTTTAGAACTCCCAAAAGGGTATCTGAAAACATAATTTGTTTGTCTATATCCTCAGGGTGTCAAAAGTTATCATCTGATTCCTTCAAAAGGAGGCCTAATAGCAACCGATTCAGGTTTGTGGGTGAGTGAGTCAAAATTAATGTTCTTGTGGATCTAAACCATGAAATCCTATTTCATTTGTGTTCAGGTTTTGTGAGAACATCCCTCCAAGGATTTTTGTATTGAATTGGTCAAGTCGGCCATTCAAACCCTTAAGCCTAGTCATAGCCCACTCATTGTATGCAAGGGTGTGTGTAGTCACACAAGAACTTGAGAAGTGTTAGTCTCTGTAAGTGGACATAGTGGAGCCTTGGGGTTTTCCAAGGTGTTGTTTGGTGTCATTGAACCATTGCTTGACTTGGTGTTGTGTTACGATATTTGGAAATAGGGATTACCGGTTGAGTCTTTGAGCCTTAGAGGTTGGCTGGTTCAAGGTTAACCTCCTTCTGATCTGTTGCCTCCTCATCAGGTAATCACCCTGTGAGAATGACCCAAGTGAGTACAACTAGACCTAAGCTTTCTGGCTCACTCTAAAAAATAGGCTTCTCAAGATTAAAGTCTCGGAGGATGGGATTATTTGAGTTTTCTCTTTTGAGGTCTCTCATATCACACATTTAGTAGGGCCTCATGGTCTCAATCACACTTGCATGACTACATCTTGTTTCAGTATCTTGTTGGGCTATAGGCCTCAATCACATTTGTGCAACTACAAGGGGTAATTCCAAACAAAAATCCTTACTACAAACCATAAGATAGAAGCTACCTGATTCACCTCTGAAAGGAGGATAATCTTTGTGCAAGAGAGATAGTAACTCTCCCAAGACAATTACCATATCGTGCCCCCATTAGCATTTGGAGTTGGATAATACGACATTGAGAATCCATTGCATGAGACTCAACAACCATATTTTGATTAGCTATTAGGTGTGTACCTAAGTTTGCAAGCAAAGGTTTTCTCTCTCAGCCAACTTCCTTAGGATTTTTCATGTTTTGCTTGAGGTTACTTATCATATTGCATGTTTTCTATGTTTTCATCCCTAAAACAGAAACTCAGACATCTAAAACTAGAAAACAAAATCAAAACATCCAAATTTATTTATAAAAATTTGTCTCTACTCTGTCCTTAGTCGTATGAGCTTTCTAGTTTGTCGTACGAGAAAGCTAGTTTATCATCCTATTCAGGTTAAATTGTCGTATGAGTTAGATCACTAGAGGTTCTTTGTCATCAGTTTGTCATATGGTATTGCTTAAATTGTCATACGAGATTGCTAGTTTATCGTCCTGTTTAGGTGAAATTGTCATACAAGTCAGATCAATAGGAGAATTTTGTTATCAGTTATCATATGGTTCTATAGGAAGTATCGTACGAGATTATGCCTTCGTCGTATGGAACTATCTAAATTATTGTTTAGCACTGTGTAAACTGTCATACGAATTTTTGTCTCTATCAGTCCAGAGGTGTCTTACTGCATGTCTTTTTCAGATTTGTCATGTTTGCTTGGTCAATTTATAGTGAGCATAAACACCTCATATCTATCATTCTGTGCTTAGGTTGTCTTATTGGTTCCCTCAGTCAAGTTATCTTCTCTTAAATCAGATTCTAGAACTAGACACCCCAAGATTTTCAAGTATTCATCCTCAATAAGTTCAAGTTCTAAACATCTCAAAGTGCATTATCACCTTCTTTGATAAACTGATCACTCAAAACATAGTTTCTCATCAGGATCTATCATCCTTTATCACAAAACTACAATGTTTGGTCAGGACAACCTAGTCCGACATCGTAGGATATATCACTCCTATTGGACTTGGTTTTATCAAAATCATCATCATTGCACTCAAAACTGAGATCGAAAAACTTACAAATCTACAAATACTTGAATTATCTTTTCATGTCATATCACTCTATCATATCTACATTGACAGTTGGTCACTTATTGAATCACCTCTTAGATAAAAGAATACTTTCATAACATTCAACACATGTGTATGCCCATTTTAACTAGAGCGCGTGTAAGATTGCAAAAATGGAAATAGAAACATTTGAAATAACTGAAGATTATAGGAACACGACATACCAAAGTAAAATACAAGAAGACGACATAACAAGTCAACATATCAGAGAAATCAAACAAGTCCAAAATCAAAAGCAACCTATGTCAAAACCTCACAAGGATTCAAATACATCTCCAAATAAAGGTGGTTCTTTTATGCAACTCTTAAAGAGATCCCTAAGGGATTTTTCAGAGGAAGATCAAAATTGAGCACCTATGTCTAGCAATGGCTCATCCCCCCATAAGCAAATTGACTCTCCAAAGGCATCTATTCTAGTGCAGGAGCACCTACCTATGAAGGCATGAGCCAAGAACAAGATGATTTTATATTATTTAGAATAAATGTAATAAGACCCTATGGGTCCTTTTTTTTAATTCAATGTCCTAGGAGTGTGACAAGTTTGTCCATGTTTGGGTCAAATTGTCATCTAGGGTTTGGTAGAGAAAATTGAGTCAATAAGGGCCACAATGGTCTAAATTGAGGGATCAAGTGACCACAAGTCTATTTGAGTCATTTTTGATGTTCTAGAATCAAATGTAATTATTTTGGGGGACTATGATAGTCTAGAGTCTAAGTTGGTCGAACTATGCAAAAGTTGTCATAATGTCAATTTGTTGTCTTGACAATTTTGCAGTTTTTGTAAGTTGTGGTTCTCCAATGGTCAGTTCAGTTAGAAAAATAGTTGGAGGAGGTTGTGGTCATTTGGGAAACACCTTTAAAGGCCCCAAACACTGAATAATGTATGTTGGTTGTGTTGGTTGATTTGAAAAGAAATTGAAGTATCAAGAACTGTTGGAAACTCAAAAAAGCCGTCTAATTTCTGTTGATTGCATACTGAAGGTGGATTGGTAAGAATTATCATGGAATAGATCTTGTAACTATATTTTTTTACCTTTGTTTTTCTTTCAGTGTGAAGTCTTAAAGTGATCACTACCCCATTCTACAAGCAAATCTCTATCGGGTAGCCTAAACCCTTAAACCCCTAAGGTTTGACTGCAATAATGGGTTTTGGTCTATCAATCCTTAACTAAACACTCTGCCATTATTGGAGATGTTAGGCCACTATATCATATGTCAATACCAAAAGCCATTAAGAGGATACAACAGGGCGAAGAGGATGGAGAACTAACACTAGGTCTGGCATCTCTATGTGACAGACTAGTTTGATGAGTGTAGTGCGTGAGATTGAGTGGTAGAGCACTAAAAAAGGTTTGAATGTGGTAGAAGATTACTTTGGAGGTTTACATGACATTTAATGGTCAGTGATGGTCACCCATTAGGAGAACCAAACCAGTTTGTGAAAGGCGTTCAGTCAAATAGGTTTAAAAGCCCTATTAGGTCTGTTAGTGCAACCCTAGTTGGAATATCTGCAAGTTGATCCAATATTGGAAATTGAGATATTGTTTAGAACTCCCAAAAGGGTATCCGAAAACATAATTTTTTTGTCTAGATCCTAAGGGTGTCAAAAGTTATCACCCGATTCCTTCAAAAGGAGGCCTAATAGCAACCGGTTCATGTTTGTGGGCGAGTGAGTCAAAATTGATGTTCTGGTGGTTTCATTTGTGTTCAGGTGCTATGAGAAAACCCCTCAAAGGACTGTTGTATTGGATTGATCAAGTGGGCCATTCAAACCCTTAAGCCTAGTAGTAGCCCACTCATTGTATGCAAGGGTGTGTAGTCACACAAGAACTTGAGAAGTGTTAGTGTCTGTATGTGGACATAGTGGAGCCTTGGGGTTTTCCAAGGTGTTTTTTGGTGTCATTGAACCATTGCTTGACTTGGTTTTGTGTAAGGATATTTGGAAAAAGGGATTACCGGTTGAGTCTATGAGCCTTAGAGGTTGGCTAGTTAAGGTTAACCTCCTTTCGGTCTGTTACCTCCTCATCATATTCATACACCTCTTGAAAACTTGCAAGAACCTTCCATAGCATCTTCACCAAAAAATGCACCCAAGGATGGAGTTCCCCAAGGGATAAACCTAATGGCTATGAAACCTATTTCAGATTATCATATTCAAAGCCCATCTCCTTCATGTCCAAGCATTGATTGCTTGCAAATTGGAGTCCTCATTCTTAGAATGCTCGTTAAACATGTCCTAATAGATGGGGGAGTTGGCTTAAACATTTTCTCTTTGAGTCTTGTCCATTGTCTAGGTTATCTTGAAGAGGTAGTGGATCCCTAGAAAAGGATAACAATCAAAGCATATGATGAAGAAGAACGTTCCTCTAAAGGAATTGTGATATTACCCATCAGAGTGGGAACTTTGCAGAAAGACACAGCATGCCAAGTCCTAGACTTGGATTTACCATACAACATACTCTTGGGAAGACCCTGGATACATGACATACAGGCTATTCCATCAACATATCATCAGTGCCTGAATTTTTTATACAATTGGTAGGAAATCACGATCTCAACAGATTCAAATCCATTCCAGTACTATAGTAATCTAAAACCAGCTCAAGAGGTCATTGTTCCTCATAATAGGGAGGCATCATCTTCAGGAATCCAATCCAAAGAAAAATCATTTGCCTCAATTTTGTCAAGCATGGAAAAAAAATGCAGCCAAGAGATCGAGGAGGCGAAGAATATTCACTATCATGGAAAAACAAACAAGAGCAACTTGAAATTGAAAGGGAAGAAGAAAATGTAGGTGTTGATGTAGTTCATGCATATGCAGGGAAAACATTAGGAACTAGCCCACTTGAATTTGAATCACATTCAGTTGACTTGGACTCAATTGAGGATGATCATGAGCTACTTGTGAGAAGTCATTCTGATGAGAGTGTCATTCTAGACATTGAAATGCATATTGAAAGCTCTAAAATCTCTATCATGACCCCTAATATCTTTGAAACAATTCAACCCAAAGATCCCTTACCTCTAATCCATCCTGAACTTATGGACTGAGAAAATGAAAGACATACTACCATTGATACCTTTCCTAATGACCATGCCATATCCTTATGTCTTATGTAATCGAACCCACAACAACTTCCAACAGGGATTTTGCTAACGTATCTTCAAGTCAAGTGGGTACCAAATCTCCTAGTCACAAAAGTGAAAATAAAGAAACCAATATCAGGTCTACTACTGAAAACCATTTATTGGCAACATTAGACCGTGAAAAAGTAAAAATAAAGGATGCATCTAATGGTGAAAAAATTTTCCAGGTTCCGGAAGATGGGAGATTTGACACCTTACCTAAATACTATTAGGAAAGGTCATTTATCTTGATAGAACCAACAAAGGCAGTTAACATTGGCACAACTAATCTACATCCAACAACCGCTCTATATAAAATATTTGGAGCCCTTCAAAGATAGAAAATCAATTTTTCCTAGTCATATGCAGACATTCCAGAATTTGATCTAGATATTATAATACATCACTCGAATATCAGTCCAGCAGCAGGCATCAATAATGGAACACAACATGGATCAGGAGTAGGCATTCTATTAATCACACCGTAAGGTCATACAATTCCAATGACATACAAATTAAGCTTTCCATGTACCAATAACACAACAAAATATGAAGCTTTGGTCACATGTATCAAGATGGACATAGAATGGAACATTACACAACTACAGGTCTTTGGAGACTCTCAGCTCATCATCAATCAAATCAATGACGATTATCAAACAAAGGATGAAAAAATAATTCCTTATAAGAAGATGGCTGATGATGTAAATAATTACTTTGTCAAAATAACTTTTGAGTAGATTCTGAGGAATCACAACAAAGTAGTAGATGCCATGGCAACACTTGCTTCTCTACTTAAGACACAGGAAAATCAAGAGTGTTACAAATTCTTCATGGAAGAGTTATTTTATCCTGCTCATAATTGTCCTGATTCCCAAACTACTTGTCACCTTGTTGGACATGATTCCACCCACTATGACCAAATTTATACATACCTAAAAGATAACACCCTCCCTCCTAACTTTTCAAAGAACCAAACGAGAAATTTTATTCGCCAATCCTCCCATTATACTCTTGTCGCAAATACCCTTTTTAAATGAGGTTTGGATGGTACTCTCTTAAGATGTCTCAAGAAAGAAGAATCTGAGAAGGCCTTAAATGAAGTCCATAATGACATTTGTGGTACTCATTCAAGTGGTCTTACCCTTTCGAAAAAAATCATATGTTTTGTCTTTTATTAGCCAACTATGGAACGAGATTCTTTTTAGATAGCTAAAACATGCAAACAATGTCAAATCCATGAAAATTTAATTCATGCACCAGTACAAGAGCTTCATTCTTTGGAAACCTCTTGGCCTTTCTACCAATGGGCTCTTGATCTAGTAGGTAAGATACATCCTCCTTCATCCAATGGTCACAAATTCATTCTTGTAGCTACAGAATATTTCACAAAATGGATTGAGGCAGTACCTCTCATAAATATCATAGGAAAACAAATTGTTGGATTATCTTGAACTACAACATATATCCCTATGACATACCCATGACCATAATCACTAATAATGGGAGACCATTCAAGAACCAAGATGTACAAGAGCTATGAGAGAAATTAAAGATACAACACAAATTTTCCACACCCTACTATCCACTAGGAAATGGGCAAGCAAAAGCATCAAACAAAACAATTATGAAAATCCTCAAAAAGATAGCGAATGATGTTGGCAGAGATTGACAATTTCAATTAAACCCTTCTCTATGGGCCTACCATACCAATATCCGCACACCAACATGTGCCACACCTTTCTCTCTTGTCTATGGATCAGAACCAATACTGCCAATAGAAGTAGAGATACCTTCTCTATGAGTATCATCAAACGGTCTTATCCCAAATGACGAACAAAGAGTATCCAGACTACAAGAATTAGAATTTATCCATGAATGAAGACAAAATGACTTTGACCATTTCAAGGTATATCAACAAAGAATGTGAGTTCCCCTTATGTGTCTTTTTGGCAGTTATGTATTGGTAATGGGCCTTTCCCATCTTTTTCCTAATCAAAACATGTCTTTGATTGGGAAAAACTCTTTTGTTGTCATGCCAATTTTTTTTAATTAATATCCTTATATATCAACAACAACCTTTTCTTTCTATAGAATTCTACTCAAGAATTCCCAAAGAGTTATTGTAAGGATCTATTGGAATCAAGGATCACTGAGAGGGGGGGTGAATCAGTGATTTACCGGTTAGCAAATTTTTCAGACTTAACTTTAAACCACTGGAAGTATAAACATGAAACTGAATGCAAAACAATCAACAACAAAATCATAACATCATATTTTTACGTGGAAACCCAAATGGGAAAAACCACGGTGGGATTTGAACCCACAATATTCTTCCAATATGGCCAGTAGAAAAACAATATTACAATATGGAGAATGCATAGGCATTCAGGCACACTACCTAGAGATCACTACTCAAATACAATAAGGGCTACAACCCTAGAAGGCTCACTACCTTATTGATCAAACACAATGATGAATTAAAATAAATGAACTCCAAAATAGCATCTACAATTCTTGGATGAGTTTCTGTTAAGTGCCAAATATATTGATTGAATCAACTGTTCTACTCTTTTTTTCTTTCTTCACTGTCTTAGTCAGCTACCAAATCAAGAATGCACACATGAAACTACACCAAAATGGATTCTCGATCACTACTCGCTTGCATACATTCATACCATACATCAAAAAGATCATCTACACTGATCTTATATATCCACAATCACAAAATAGATCATTTATCATATCGGCCTGGTAATGTAACATGTAGGCATATGTTGTCTTGACCGGATCACTAAAGATAAATGTGGATCACCCCAAAAACAATAAAATAATGTCCCTATGTCAGCCTAATCAATTCAAACACGATTCATAGCTCCATAATCATCAGAAAGCTTCCAGACCAAAACTGTTTTGTTCATCCTAAAATACCGATCAACATCCTCTTTCGAAAATCAAGATCCATGATTACTGGATGGGAATGTGATGAAAAGTTTCCATCAATGATAACCTTAAACCAATAATCAACCATCAAAAGCCACTGGATGAGTGTCAATTGCCAACAACCTCTAGTGGTTATGGAATCTAACACAATGTAGACATACCGGTTAGTGAGGAGACTAATCACAAGTGCAATCACACATAAAGGGACATCACATAACACTATCATGTATGAGGAAAACCCAAGATGGGAAAAAACTTGATGAGCAATTCTGTTGGAGTCTACTACTCCAATCCAGCCTCACAATTAAATTTGTTACAAAGTTTAGGGCACCAACCCAAGGAGCTACAACCCCTAATTTTTGGCACCAACCCAAGGAGCACCAACCCAAGGAGAGCCAACCCCTATCTAATTTATGGGGTACAACCCAAAGGAGATACAACTCCTAAACCGAGCTACAACTCAGTGACCACAAAGAAAGCATCAAATACAAAAGTAGTTATTCAGTTACAAGTGAATCTTGTAGCCATTTCATATACCTTACTTTGCTAGTGAGACACCTTCTCTGCTACACCGGTACACCTCTCTCTCTATTGTTGCTTTACTGATTTACACTCTACCGATTCTCTCTACTGGTCACCTCTTCTCTCAACTACTTTGCTACTCTTCACCACTGGTCTTGATAACTTAGTCAGATATATGTCATCTGATTCTTGCCATTCCTCAGCTTCCCTTCTCTGCAATCTACTATGGCTCTTCTATGCTGGTTTAGTCACCACCAGTTTTCTCCTCTATCAGATTTAATGGCCGAGTATTGGTTGCCTTTCTCTTATTGGTTGAACTCTTCAACCCAATTCTATCTCCTATAATTACACTCAATGAGCACTTGAATTATTTTTTCTCTTTTGCAGCAACAACACTGTCTCAGCCAGTAGCACTTAACAATATCTTTAGCTTGCATTTTTATAGCCATTCTTCCCACTAAAAGTTAATTCAAATCATAGGAGGTTAGGGTTTTCTCCACTAATCATGGGGCACATCAAATCTAATCAAATCTGATCAGATCACAACACAGAGATGACTCCCTACACATATCCACCATTTTCGTGCCTTCCAGAACACGCCTTCCTATTTCAGCAACCTATAATCAATTTGTCAGCATACCCCTTGGTCAATAACCATTAATGGCTCAATGGATTTCTTCAAAAACTTTGATCTACACCTAGACAATTTGCATCGATCAGTGCATGCCATGGATATGGCCAGATCCATCCTGCCTCGAGCCGCAACCCCTCTACAATCATCCATCGAGCATCGTAGTCACCATTAATGTTGGACCAACTGCCAACAACCTCATCAATACTTTACACTGACCTGTGCAAGTTCACCACTTCCCCTCTACATAGCATTAATGTCAGTATCTACCTTGGCATACTACTCTATTGGTTCAGCTTAGTCATCGACCACCCACATAACCGGTACACACATACCAGTCCACTGACCCTACCGACACAAATCACGTTGTCGATTATCCTTCCTGCCATCTCCTTTTCTATCCTGCCGGTGTAAACCTTATGTTTGTACTTCACCGCTCTGCTGGTGAAAAACCTCTATGAATATGTTCACTTATTGACACCATAGCAACTTTAACAACTCGTTATCCTTTAGTTTGCTGCAATCCTCTTTATCAGGTGAGAATCTTATCTTCCTTGTCTGTTCTCTGATGTTTCACTGGTTGACATAACTTGTCAACTGTCACCAATGCAGATTTAGGTAGATATGTTTGTGGTGGATAACATACTTTCCTTGTTGCCGATGAGACACATTGATGACACCAAGTCATCACACTCCAACTGTTCTGCATCAACCTTCATTAGCATCCCAGTATCACCGTGTATATTCTTGCAGACTCACTAGCGTCCTTCTTCATCAAACCGGTTCTCCTCTCAATTGGTTTGTCAAGATGACAAATACACCATCTCAACACCTTATTTTTTCTTCAATGTCCTAGTAGCACACCTTGTTTTTACTTGCTTATCCAATGTGCATTTCTTGATCTCATGCTCTGGAGGCTTCCTTATCTTCCACTTGTATATCCAGTCTCTGCATTCAATCACCTGCCTATCTCACGGAATCATTTTGCTGGTACAAGTGTGACTTTACTGAGGGGAGGATACATCTTCAACATGACATATGTCCCAATAGTTTTCCATATGTCATTATGCACACATAGGCAACATACTCTGTCAACCTATCACCTAGCCTATGATAGCTTCTTCATCTGGTGGGAGTCCTGTTAGTTATCCTTACACTAGCAATCTGGTGGCTTGCACATACTTCACCTTCAGTGTTGATGTGATCCAAATAGCATTCCACCTCTTCAGCACAATCAATACCCATCATGTAGTCTCTTCATTCCAATTGTGGTCACTATGTTTCACTACTACCATACCGGTACACATCAGTTCTTCCTTCTGCATGAAGATGGTCACCTAGTTGTCACCAATGAAAACACATCAACTATTCTCCCATACCGATCCATCTTCTATATCGGTTGACATCAAACTCTAATGCCAATAGCCTCTTGTTCACTAGTTGACATCAATGTCAGTTATACCAGTAACATCTTGTACCGGTTGACATCAATGACAACACAATGCCAACAATCTCCCCCTTTGGCATTGATATCAACATATGTAGTATCCAACATACTACATAGTCTCTCTCCCCCTTTGTATGATCCAAAGGATTCTCACACATGTAGTATGTGGTATACTACAAATTCTTTCTCTCCCTTTGACAATAGTGGAAAAGGGAATTGTTAGGATAACATTCCTCCTTGTATCTATCAAGCACTAACAAAAATATTTCTCCCCCTATGAAGATTATGCACAACATCATCTCACTCATCAACATGTGAGATGGAAAGCTTAGGTACCAAACAACCCTTAACAACATACATCAGTCTCTCTCCTTCTTTCACCCAGAACTAGTTGAGGAATGAATTTCTTCTCTTGTGCATGTGGTCCTACTAGTTTGCCAGACTTCTCTTACTTTCAACTGATGACCCATAGTCTGATGAGCAATTTATTTTCTTTTTCAAATTCTGTCCTGGACAGATGAATTGTGAGTTTGATAGACAAATTAAATACTGACAATTCTAAAAACACAATCATACCAGTATTATTAAGCATCTTCTTGATCTACTTCTGTGTTCAGTATATCTGATATCAATATGAAGATATAGCTCCAAACTCCCCTTGAAACACATATCTTTGGTCTTCATTTCTCATATGTCAAATCCTAAACTGGTACTCACCTCTGTACTTGTAACATCTACCATCATGACCACAATGCCAACTATAGGTCACATATCCAACCAATTGAACAAAAAATATGTATGCACATAAGGTTAGCTACCAGATCAATACATGTCATTCAGGTCCTTTCCAATAACACATGAGACATAACCACATCCATCCAAGCTATTAGAGTTACTGGAATGATCCCTCAACTCATTGACTTACATAACCTGCATTATCAATCAACATCTGTGTCGGCGACATGCTTCTCATACCGGTTTCTTATCTCTACCGAGACACTTTCCTCTTTACCTTTATCTCCTAGTTCCAATTACCTCTGCGACCATTCATTTCACTTGTAGCAGTAAATAATATTCCATGTGTAGTCAAGGAGGTAACTACACTTCCATCACATTTTCTTCATCTTATTGGAAGCAACTTGTTCATCTCCTTGTCCACATTCAACTAAGGGGTGAATGATCTGGTCAATATGTAACTCCCCTTGAGTCCTACGTCTCCCTTAATCCATAGGAGATATCACTTGTGCATTGAATGCACAATGCTAGTCCATGCTCTTATCTTTCAACTTCTTCCTCCATGTCTACTTGATTTCTTTCCTTTCCACATCTGCAGTCTTGGGAGCAGTGTTAACCTTCTTCTCCTCACTGGTCCTCTCTCTGCAGACAGTGCTATAGTAGCATATGACATCTATGCCAATCTCATGATTGGGGAACCTTCTAACATATTGGTTTTCTCTTCCTTTTTTTGATCATGCCATTTTGGCTAGTTACAGGTTTCCATTGAGTTCCTTGAATGTATAGGAACATTTCTCCTCTTTTTCCAAGTAGAGCTATGCTACTCATATCCCCTGTAACTACTCTCACACTGAGCATGATTGATCCTCTGATTGTCATAGGAATGCATATTCTTCTTAAGGCATTCATAACTTCTATGTCCTAATCCATTGCAGTTATAGCACACAATGTTTACATTTTTAGGAGCAGTGCATGGATTCTTGTTAGCATAATCAAGAAAGGGAACATGCATGTTTCTAATTTGTGAAACATTCAACTTATATGCATTAACTCTATAGCCATCAAATTTATTATACCTAGGAAGAACAGTATGTCTATTCCTAGACCTCATTTTACATTCTTCTTCCCTATGACTATAATCTTTACATGTAAAACAATAACCGGAGAAAGGAGGCTTATTTATTTCAAATTTATTCCACCAAACATGAGGTGATCTTACCAATTTGTCATCTCCATTTCTGCTTCTTCGGGAATGGATCTAGGGTTGTCCATTCTCTGGAGGTCTTCCATCAGATCCCTTCTTCTTCCATACTTGACATGATGTGTTGGCAGTAGCATCTCCTTGTCTTCTACTAGTGAAAGGCCTTCCAGGCTGCCTTCTCATGTTCTTGCTTCCGGTGAAGCTATCTTCTCCTATTTTCCCTTTTCCTTTTAGATCTGCATTGTTCCTCTATGCAACACCATTTTTCATCCTCAACTTCATGTCCTCACCAGTTGTAGTCAGATCTATCCTTTTCTTTGGAGAATTTCTGATAGTGAAGGTCTGACCCTTTCCATTTCCATTTGAGGAGACAAATTGAATATCTTTGTGGGAGGTCTCCTTGCTTGTAGAGAATTCATCGATAGCACATCCTAATCCTCTAGTATCCTTGGAATGTTTTTGTTGATTCAACATTTTGCCCAAGGTATCAGTGATGCCATCATACTGGTTTCTTACCTTGAGTTCATTTTTGTACTTCTCAAGGTCTTTCCTTAGATTCTCCATTTCCTCTTTCATCTTTTGACACTCTTTGTCCTTTGTTTCCACTTCTAGCTAGAGATCCTCACATCTTCTCTCCTTATCATCAAAGACTAATTTTAACTCACTATTCAATCCTTTTGCCTCTTCAAGTTGAGATGTCAATATGCAAATATTGTTATTTGATTCTTCAAGGCATATTCTCAACTGGCTAAATTCATCATGAACTGAATCTTTGTAATTTTTAAAATACTTTCTAACACTTTGCAGCCCATCTAGTGCACTTACCAGTTCACTTTTAAGATCTACTCTGGATTCATCTTCATCATCACTCCCAAACACATCTTTCTGATGGGATTTGTCTACCTTGTCACATTATGATATGTGCACTTCACTTTCTGTCTCTTGTGCCATGAAGAGATGAGTTTCCTTTTCAAGGCTTCTTCATTGCACATGCATCTTCTTTCTTCTTTAGTGCTGGTGGGAGGATAGTCATTCCTAGGGAGACAATTAACAACTGCCATCCAGACACCATAACCTAGGGAAGATAGGTAAACTTCCATTTTACAACTCCAAATAGAAAAGTTTGATCCATTAAAAACTGGAGCAGGGATTGACACTAAACAAACCATTGTGTCCTTAAGCCAGAATCTACCCAAGTGAGAGAAATCTTGATAAATAGGGTACCTATGCTCTGATACCAATTGTTAGACAAAATGCACCACTAAGAGGGGGGTGAATCAGTGGTTCTCAACTTTTTCTCTTTAACTAACTTATGTGTGTATACCGGTTATGGAATCTAACATAATGCAAACAGACCAGTTAGTGAGGAAACTAATCACAAGTGCAATCAAACATAAAGGGACATCATATAACACTATCAAGTACGAGGAAAACCCAAGATAGGAAAAACCTCGGTGAGCAATGTTGTTGGAGTCTACTGCTCCAATCCAGCCTCACAATTAAATCTGTTACAAAGTTTAGGGTAACAACCCCTATCTAATTTATGGGCTACAACCCAAAGGAGCTACAACTCAGTGATCACAAAGAAAGCATCAAATACAAAAGTAATTATTCTGTTACAAGTGAATCTTGTAACCATTTCATATACCTTACTCTACCATTGAGACACCTTCTCTTCTATACCAATACACCTCTCTCTCTGCTGCTACTTTACCAATTTGCACTCTACAGGTTCTCTCTGCTGGTCACCTCTTCTCTCAACTGCTTTGCTTCTCTTCACTGCCAGTCTTGATAACTCAGTCAGATATCTATCATTTGATTCCTACCAGTCCTCAACTTCCCTTCTCTGCAATCTGCTATGGCTCTTCTATTTCAATTTAGTCACCACTGGTTTCCTCCTTTGTTAGACTTAATGGCTGACTATCGGTTGCCTTGCTCTTACCGGTTGAAATCTTCAACCTGATTCTCTCTCCCACTCTTACTCTCGATGAGCACTTGACTAATTTTCTCTCTTTTGCAACAACAACACTCTCTTAGCCAATATCACTTAACAATATCTTTAGCTTGCATATTTATAGCCAGTCTTCCCACCAAAAGTCAATTTAAATCATAGGAAGTTAGGGTTTTCTCCACTAATCATGAGGCACATTGAATCCAATCAAATCTGATGGGATCACAACACAGAGATGATTGCCTACACATATCCGCCATTTTCGTGCCTTCCAGAACATACCTTCCTATTTCAGCAACCTACAATCAATTTGTCGGCACACCCCTTGGTCAATCACCACTAATGGATCGATCGATTTCTTCAACAACTTCAATCTACATCCATACAATCTCCATCGATCAGTGCATGCCATGGATATGGTCAAATCCATCCTGCCTTGAGCCGCAACCCCTTTGCAATCATCCCTCAAGCTTTGTAGTCACCATTAATGTTGGACCAACTGCCAACAACCTCATTGATACTCTACACTGACTTGTGCAAGTTTGCCACTTCACCTCTATGTGGCATTACTATTGGTATCCACCTTGGTATACTACTCTGTCAGTTCATCTTAGTCACCGACCACCCACATAACTAGTACACACATACCATTGCACTGACCCTACCGGCACAAATCACCTTGCCGGTTATCTTTCTTGCCATCTCCTTTTCTATCCTGCTGGTGTAACCCTTATGTCTGTACTTCACTGCTCTACCGATGAAACACCTCTATGAATATGTTCTCTTACTGACACCATAGCAACTCTGACAACTCTCCTTATCCTTCAGTTTTCTGCACTCCTGTTTATCAGGTGAGGATCTTATCTTCCTTATCTCTTCTCTAATGTTTTACCGATTGACATAACATGTCAACTATCACCAATGCAGATTTAGGTAGATGTATCTGCAAGTGGACAACATACTTTCCTTCTTTCCAGTGAGACACATTGATGACACCAAGTCAACACACTCCAACTGTTATGCATCAACCTTCATCAATATCCCAGTATCACCATGTATATTCCTGCAAACTCACTAGCATCCTTCTTCATCAAACTAGTTATCCTCTCAATTGGTTTTTCAAGATGACAAATACACCATCTCAACATCTTATTTTCCCTTCAATGTCCCAGTAGCACACCTTGTTTTTACTTGCTTATCCGGTGTGCATTTCTGATCTCATGCTCTGGAGGCTTCCTCATCTTCCACTTGTATATCTAGTCTCTGCATTCAATCACCTGCCTATCTCAGGGAATCATTTTGCCGGTACAAGTGTTACTTTACTGAGGGGAGGATAAATCTTCAACATGACATATGTCCTGGTGGTTTTCCATATGTCATTCTTCATATAGAGGCAACATACTCTATCAACCTATCACCTAGCCTATGATAGCTTCTTCATCTGATGGGTGTCCTACTAGTTATCCTTACACTAGCAATCTGGTGGCTTGCACATACTTCACCTCTGATGTTGATGTGATCCAAATAGAATTCCACCTCTTCAACACAATCAATACCCATCATGTAGTCTCTTCATTTCGATTGTGTGCAACATCATATCAACAACCCTTTTACTGAGTGGTCACTATGTTGCACCACTAGCATACCAGTAGACGCCGGTTCTTCCTTCTGTATGAAGATGGTCACCTAGTTGTCACCAATGACAACACATCAACTCTTCTCCCATACCTGTCCATCTTCTATATCGGTTGACATCAAACTATAATGCCATCAACCTCTTGTTCACTAGTTGACATCAATGTCAGTGATATCGGTAACATCCTATACTAGTTGACATTAATGAGAACAATTGCCAATAGATGATGACACTCATGAAAAATGGCTAAGTGTTGAGAACTGTACACTAGATCAAAAGAATTTCTAAGAATCCCCCTTAAATAAAGAATTCTAAAACCTATAATTATACTCTTCTACTATACATTTTTCACCTTTTCTCTCCCCCTTTGACAACAATGCCAAAGATGGGGTGTTGTCCAAAATTTATATACAGAGATACTTGCTGGAAACTTTACAAATACTTGAAGATGTCAACAAAAATGGTCTTCAAAGATCCTAGGTGAGTGTTCCAACCACTCTTCAAGTTGTCCAAAACTGTAATAAATGCACTAAATACAGTTAGATGAATCTCTACTTCCTTCATATCAGATGACACAGGTTGAGCCATTGCCTTCATGCAGTCTACCTTATTGCTTAACATGGTGCTGAACCCAGGGGCAATCAAGTTTCGGAGTTCACCAACTCTCCTCAAAATTTTGTCCTTTTCCATATTGAGGCTTGAGATTTGATCATTTAGATCCAATATATGTCCTTCAACACTGCTAGTAGGAGCTACATTGGGATCAAAGGAGTATGAAATACTAGCAATTTTTCCCTGGAAAACACTAATTTTCTTGTCTAAATCTAGAGTGAATTTGGGCAAAATGACACAAGACTTATACAATTTACCACCTTCTTTCAATGTATCTGAAATAAACTGCAGGCCTTTATTCAATCTCACTCTATCATCTTCAATCATCTTCCGGAATGTTTGCATTCTTACATCCTTGAATCTATCCAAAACTCGTTTAGTAGAAGTCTTCTCTAAATAATCAAAACTAGTATTTACACTATTAATCAATTGTAACAATTTATTGGAGGGCTATCATTAGAATCTAACTGTACACTCAGAGCCACCCTCTACAAAATATTGACAGACATCAAAATGAGCTTTTTATCTTCAGATTCAGATTTTACCAGATCGTGATTGGCATGAGCTTGAACAACTACTACAAGCATTAGCTTCTCGACAGGAGACATTTGTCAAAGGTTAAGAGGACCATCTAGGTTAATGGAGATTTTAGGTGGGGTCCCTGTGACTACAAGAGTGCTAATTTATGGATCAACAACTCCTTTTCACTTGTCTACCTTAGCAACCTTTACCTCTTCTTTCTCAGGTTCCTTCTTCTTTTCTCCATCCCCTTTATCTAGTGCATCGATGTTTCCGCTTCGTACAGTATCATCCTTTTGAATCTCAGGGGCTGTTGATGTTAGATATTGTTCAGGAGATTGTTGGATATGTTTTTTGTCATTTATTTTGATAAGATATGTTATTGTCATTGATGTCAACATATTCCTTTGATTTATTCTGGTGAGTTTGGGAAGATTTTCTGCTCTAGTTTGTAGTTCTTTGTTTTACCGGACTATTAGTATTTTCTCCGGTATATTTCAGTATGATTAGATCTTGTGCTGAGACTTTGGGATATTGTTTTGGATGATCTTGTGTATCTTCATTTCAGATCGTTCATGATTTCATGCTCCACAAGTTATATTTCTTCATGACAATTGTTGATTGGTTGTGTTCTTGAGCTTTCTAGATGTTGATCGATGAAGATTTGAAAAGTGGTGATGCAACTATTTCAGATGGTTCTAACGTTCTTGCTAGTGTTTCCTAATTGTGTCTTATATTATTTTGGTGATCTGTATTGATAGTTGTGCAATTTTTTGGTGATTTCTATGAACTAGTGATGATTTTCATGTTATGCGGTATTTTTGGTGGTGTAGCATGTTGTGGTTGAACTTGGCATGATTTCTGGTGGATGTGATCATTTGGGAATTTGAATTAGGTCCATGCTATGTAATGTAAATTATTATATTGGTCTGGTGGTTAATCTTTGTATCGTGTAATGTAAATTTTGTAATGATGAGTTGAAGGTTGAGGGTTTAGCCGACCTTGTTATCAAGGTTGATGATTTGTATATATAGGTGAGATATTCATGTAATTTAGGTGTCAGTATTGTGTCTGCATTACCAGAGAGAGGTGAATGTGTGAACAAGAGATTTATCCTTCAATGTTGAGTTTGTGGTGAGATTGGTGTTGTAGAGAAGACATCTATGCTTAACTGGAATTGTAATCAGGCATTTGAAGATGTTATTCTTTCAGTTCATTCCTTCTGGATTGTAGTCTGATTCATATTATAAGTCAGCGAGACTTCCCTGAGGGTTGTAGCCTTCCAGGCATATATCTTTTGAGTAGTGAGCTCTAGGCAGTGTGCCTGAATGCATGTGCATTCCCCATTGTAATATTTTCACATACTACTGTAGAGTATCATCTTATTGTGGGTAGGTTCCCATCATGGTTTTTCCCTTAACCAAGTTTTCCATGTCAAAAGACTTGGTGTTGTGTGTTGTGCTATTATTTTTCTTATCTAAGTATTGTTGTAGTTTATCAGTTCTTGTTTTAAAGTTTAATTTTCTGCATCTGGTGAAGAATGATTCACCCCCCCTCTCAGTCTTCCTTCTTGATTGCTACTAAAAATTGGTGTCAGAGCTAGATCCTTCGATAGAAGCTTATTCGCTTGATGAAAACTAAGATGGTAGCTTAAGGTATTCTTTTCAAGAAGGACAATCTGAGGTTTGATGGAAGAAACTATACCATATGGAAGAGATGGATGGAGGTTTACTTGAAATGTCTTGGAGAAGATTATTGGAAGATTTCTAAGAATGTCTATATTGTTCCTCAAAATGGACCATCTACTCCCGATGAGGTTAAGAAAGAAGAGTATAACATCAGAGTGAATGAAGCATTTCTTAGTGCCCTAACTGATTTTGAAATGAAAAATGTTATGGGACTTCAGACCACACATGAGATCTGGGAGAAGCTTGAGATCTTTTATGAAGGTGATAGTCAAGTGAAAGTATGAGACATTGAAGATGGGAGATCATGAGAACATACATTCATACATGGCTAAGGTGAATTAGCTTGTCCTTGGTCTCGGAAAAACTGGTGGAAAGATTGAGGAAGATGAGATTGTTGTTAAGGTACTGATATCTTTGCCTCCTGATTATAAACATAAGGTTGCTACTATTGTTGAGATTTAGAGTGTGACTACAGTAAAAAGAGATGTGTTGGTTGGAAAACTTGCTGCATTTGAGCTGAGAAAATTTGGAGAATCATATGGAAAGTCTGAGACTACATTTAGAGCATCAGCATTGGTATTTGGTAAGAAAAAATATGACCCTGATGAGTGCAGGATATCTAGATATGAAAGAGAAAGAAGAGAGATAACAAAGCGAGAAAGAGAGCTTGATGATCTTGAAGCATTGATTGCCCGAAGATTGCCTAAAGGTACCAGTAAGTATGATGGATAGTTTCCCTTGAATTTTTTTTCTTGTAATAAGATAGGAAATTTTGCTTCTAGATGTCCGGAGAGAATGGCTAAGTATGCCAGACATGATAAGTTTGATAAGCATGATAGGAATGATAGATATGAGAAGCATGAAAAGTATGATAAGCCTTATAAGTCTAACCAAAAGTTTAGGAACCAGAATAACTATTACTATGCTGCAGATGAAGGTGTTATAGATGATGAATCGAAAGGAGATGAAGTTGTGATTATTTCCATTAAAGAAGACAGACCTGTACCTATTGATTCCACTAGCTATTCTATTGAGGAGAAAGCGTTGGTTTCTAAAGTAGAAGAGAAGGGTGAATGGGTGATTGACAGTGGTTGTTCACATCATATGACCGGTGATAAAAGCAAATTTTTAAGCTTGGAAAGGTATGATGGTGGAATAGTTAGATTTGGAGATGACAAAGCCTGTGTAATCTGTGGGAGAGGTTCTATTTCTTTTGATGGTAAGCATACCACTAATGATGTCTTGTATGTTGAAGGTTTGAAGCATAATCTTTTGAGTGTTGGACAAATGGTTGATAAGGGTTATGATCTACAATTCAAAGATGGTAAATGCAAGATCTTGAATGCCTTCGGTATAGAGATTGCATATGAAACTAAGACTGAAGGTAAAAATTTTCATTTGAATGCTGGTGAGAAAATTTGTTTGATTGCTAAGATAGATGAGAGCTGTTTGTGACACATAAGAATGTGTCATGTAAATTTTCATTCATTGATCAAGATCAATTTTACACAAGCTATTAGAGATCTTCCTAAGATTTCTAAACCTATTAATTTGGTATGTAAAGAATGTTAGTTGGGTATGAAAACAAGGATATATTTCAAGAGTAAATGGCATACATATGATGGATTGTTGGATCTTGTTCATACTAGCCTATGGGGACCTAAAAATGTTAGAAGTGTGCAAGGTGAAAAATACTTTATGTTGCTAATTGATGATTATTCCAGAATGATGTGGGTTGTCTTTTTGAAGGAAAAATTAGAAGCATTTGAGAAATTCAATATATTCAAAGCTAAAGATAAAATTGAGTTTGGATTGAAGCTAAAGTGTTTGAGATCTGATAGAGGTGGAGAGTTATGTTTTGGTGAGTTCAACTCATTCTATGAGATGCATGGAATCAGAAGACAACTATCTGCTCCTAAGACCCCACAACAGAATGGAGTTGTTGAAAGGAAGAACTATACTGTTTTGGATGCTGCAAGAACCATGTTGATTAAAGGAAATGTTTCGAAGGTTTACTGGAGAGAAGCTATTAGTATTGTGTAATCTATACATTTAATAGAGTTCATATCAAAGGTGATACCGGTAAGACCCCTTATGAGCTTTGGTTTGGTCATGTTCCTACTGTGAGATATTTCAAAGTCTTTGGTAGCAAATGTTATATGAAGAGAGATGAGGATATTGGAAAGTTTGATGCTAGAAGTGATGAAGGAATCTTTCTGGGATATTCTACAATGAGTAAAGCCTACCAGTGCTATAATAAGTGACTAAGAAAGATAGTTGAGAGTGCAAATGTGAAACTGGATGAGAACCTTGGGAAGGAGATCAGAGCTTATGATGATGGTGGACATGTTGTCTTAGCTCCTATTCAGCCTGAAGAGCCTAAGCAGAATGATCTGGTAGAGATTTTTAATCCGGATGTTGTTGCTATTGGTGATGATATGCAAAAATTTGATGATTAGAACAATCAAAAGACTCTGAGGTATGCTAGATTGAATCATTCTGAAAATTAGATTATTGGTGATAAAAATAAAGGTGTGATGACTAGAAGAAGGTTAGCTATAGAAGAAGTGCGTTTAATTTTTAAAGTTGAACCTAAAGATGTTCTTGAAGCTTGTAAAGATAATAACTGGATTAGAGCCATGGAAGAAGAGTTAGATCAGATTGAAAAGAACAACACTTGGGAAATTGTGCCTAGACCTAAGGATAAAAATGTTATTAGTACTAAGTGGGTTTTTAGGAACAAACTAAATGAAGTCAGTGAAGTAGTCAAAAATAAAACTAGACTAGTCTACAAAGGGTATGTAAGTTGAAGAAAGAACTTTATGGATTGAAACAAGCTCCTAGAGCCTGATATGCTAGATTAGACAAATACTTGTTGAAATTGGGATTTTCTAAAGGTACTACTGATAGTAATATGTACTTTAAAATTGAAAATTATAACATTTTGATTGTTGAAGTCTTTGTTGATGACATTATTTTTGGTGTTGATGATGATATGAGTATGAAGTTCATCGGTGATATGCAAAAAGAATTTGAGATGTCTATGATTGGTGAGATGAAAGTTTTCTTAGGTTTGTAGATTGCATAGACAGGAAAAGGTATTTGTATATCTCAAACTAAGTATGTGAAGGAACTATTGAAGAAGTTTGGACTAGATGATTCCAAACCATTTGGAACTCCTATGGTGACTGGTTGCAAATTGTCCAAAAATGATGAATCCCCAAAAGCTAATTAGAGTTTTTATAGATCTATGGTTGGTAGACTGCTATATCTTACTTAGAGTAGGCCTACCATTATGCATGTTGTGTGTATGGCTGATAGATATCAAGTTGATTGAAAGGAGAGTCATGTTACTACTATTCAGAGGATATTTAGATATCTAAAGGGAAGAGTGGATTATGGTTTATGGTATCCTAGGAATGATGATTTCATGTTGTGTGCCTACGCTGATTCAGATTGGGCTAGTGATGTTGATGACCGAAAGAGTACTATCAGTGGAGCATTCTTTTTAGGTAAGAAGTTGGTCTCATGGGCTAGTAAGAAACAAGATTCAGTATCTTTATCTACTGCTAAAGATGAGTGTATTGTTGCTGCTAGTAATTGCACTCAGATAGTTTGGATGAAGCGAATATTGAAAGATATCATAATTATTCATGATGAACCTATTGTCATTTACTATGATAATTACAATTCTATAAACATGTAAAAGAATCTGGTGCAACATTCAAAGACTAAGAATATATCAATCAAATATAATTACTTAAGAGAGCAAGTCAGTGAAGGGAAGGTGAAGCTAGAGTATGTATCTACAAAGGAACAAATTGCTGACATTTTCACTAAGAATTTACTTGTGGATACATTTGTCTATTTGAGAGAAAAGTTAGGGGTATCTTGATCTTAGGGGGAGTTTGTTGGTGATATCTTCTTTCTTTTTTTTGACTGTTTTTCACATTCATATGTTGCCATCAATGCCAAAGGGGGAGATTGTTGGATATGGTTGTTTTCATTGTTGCTGCTAGGATATGTTGTTGTCATTGATTTCAACATATTCTTGTGATTTATTCCGGTGAGTTTGGGAAGATTTTTTGATCCGGTTTGCAGTTCTTTATTTTACCAGACTCTGTTGGTATTTCCTCTAGTATATTCTGGTATGATCAGATCTTGTGCTGAAACTTTGGGAGATGGTTTTGGATGATCTTGTGTATCTTCTTTTTAGATGGTTAATGATTTGGTGCTCCACAATTTATCTTTCTTGTGTCAATTGCTGATTGGTTGTGTTCTTGAGCTTTCTAGAAGTTGATTGATGAAGATTTCAAAAGTGGTGTTGATGCAACTATTCTAGATGGTTCTAAAGTTCTTTCGGGTGTTTCCTAGCAGTGTCCTATTTGTTTTGGTGATCCACTTTGATTGTGGTGCACTTTTTTTGGTGATTTCTATGAACCGGTGATGAATTTCAAGTTATGCGGTATTTATGGTGGTGTAGTGTGTTGTAGTTGAACTTGGTGTGATTTCTGGTGGATGTGATTGTTTGGGAATTTGAATTAGGTCCATGCTATGGAATTTAAATCATTATATTGGTCCAGGGGTTGATCTTTGTATCATGTAATGTAATTTTCATAATTATGAGTTGAAGGTTGAGGGTTTAGCCAACCTTGTTATCAAGGTTGATGATTTGTATATATAGGTGAGATATTCATGTAACTTAGGTGTCGATATTGTGTTTGTATTATCAAAGAGAGGTGAATGTGCTAAAATGAGATTTATGCTTTGTTGGAAATTTGGCATTAAGTTGTCATTGATGTCAACCAGTTTGGCAAGGTCACCAGTAAGTTAGAAGTGGTGACCGATATGATGGTGATACACATGAGAGTGAGAAGATAGAAGGAAGTACCAATATAGAAGGCTTACTAGAATGAAGGCTATTTGTGTGTTATGAAGGCACATCAACTGGTGGACAACCGGTGAACAAAACCGAAAGGATGGTTGATGGTCATACCTGTGAGATAAGCTAAACCGGTAGTCTACCTGGGTCTACAAAGTAGGTAAAACTGACATACGAATCCAAGAAAAGGAGGATGTCAACAAGCATGCCACCTGGATGCTAGGTGGAGGTATTGCATAGGTCAGTGGAGTGTTCATCGATGTAACAAATCTGCATGCAGGTTGACTTTTATGAGGAACCCGCAAGTCACGGAGGATGCCAGAAGATTGTGCCTCGAGGAAGGTTAGCTGGAAAAGCAATCACACTAATCTTGAAAGAAGATTTGATCTTCGTACCTAATAGGTGAAGGAAATAGAAAATCCATTAATGGCGAGTGACAAAGAAAAGCAGAAAAGCGTGGTATAGACCTCCATCTTTAAAAAAAGCACATTGGAATGCAAAGTTTGGCTAGTGATTGATCGTTGTCAGAAAGATCATATCTCTGAAATGCAGATCAAATCAAATGGGATTCCGTTTGAGCTAGAAAAGGAAAACCTAACACGTCAGTGTTTGAATGCATTCTTGGGGGGAATCCATGATTATAAATATACAAGCTCAAAACAGAAAAGGATGATGCTTGAAGAGAACAACAAGAGTAAAGAAATATTAGGCACAGAGAAGGAACATTTTGCCTTAGATTTTATTCTAAGGAAGTTGCAGAGTGAGTAAGCAAGAAAACTAGTGAGAGGGTTTAACCTACAGTGATTGAGTATCGATATAACTGTAGCAGATCCAATAGTTAAGAAAACCTGTGAGGTGTGGTGGAGAAAGACAACATCCAACCGTGACATAGTAAGTTGTGAGAATGTGAGTGAGAGAGGAAGAAGAGAGGCCAAGAATCAGGGGGAGTGATCTCATGACCGGTAGTGTGAGATCCTATGGAGAAGAAAATACTGTCAACCGACAGTAAGCTACTCGATCAAGATTTGCAGAATTCATTTACAACAAGAAGCCATAACTGTATCAAAATTGTATTTTTAATATACATCACTAAATTAGAGCTTAGTGCAGTGGTTGGTGCTCCTTGGGTTAGTGCCCTAAATTAGTAGGGGTTGGTGCTCCTTGGGTTGTTGCTCTAAATATTTATAATTCAGTGTTTCACTTGTGAGGATGGATTGGAGCAATAGTCTCCAGCAACATTTCTCACCTAGGTTTTTCCCATATTGGGTTTTCCTCATACATCTGGTGTTGTGGAGTGCATCTGTGTGATTGTCTCCTTTGGTCTTCCCATTTGCTTTACCAGTTTGATTGTTTAGTACTTAAGATAACAACTGGTATTCTGAATTTGCTTTAAGGAAAGAGTAGGAGTTCTAGGAACCACTGATTCACCTCCCCTCTTAGTGGTACTCTGTGTTCTACATCCTTTGGTGTTGAGTTTGTGGTGAGATTGGTGTTGCAGAGTAGACATTTGTGCTTAACCAGAACTGTAATTAGGAATTTGAAGATGTTATTCTTTCAGTTCATTCCTTCTAGATTGTATTCCAATTCATATTATAAGTCAGTGAGACTTACGTGAGGGTTGTAGCCTTCCAGGAATATATCTTTTGAGTAGTAATCTCTAGGCAGTGTTCCTGAATCCATGTGCATTCCCCATTATAAGATTTGCACATACTACTGCAGAGTATCATCTTACTATGGGTAGGTTCCCACCATGGTTTTTCCCTTAACTGGGTTTTCCACGTCAAAAATCTTGGTGTTGTGTGTTGTGCTTTTAATTTGCTTATCTATTTATTGCTACAGTTTATTAGTTTATGATCTAGAGTTTAATTTTCTGCATCCGACGAAGACCGATTCACCCCCCTCTCAGTCTTCCTTCTTGATTTCTGCTAATAGATGAGTTGTCCATTACTGGAGGAGTATCACCACTTTTAGCATCAAGAGTTGAGTGGTCTTGACCTTCTAGATGTCCCTTAGTCTGAGTTTCATCATTCTAGTTACCAGAAACACCTTCTTTTTCTTCCGACTAAGAAGACTTAAATGCATCTTTATACAAAGGATCATTCACTATTATTTTTCTCCATATATATTTTTTCTCCTTTCTTACCTCTTCCATCTTACCTACTTTCTCATCAGATTCTATCTCAGATGCCATCAGAGAAATGATAACATAAGTCTTCTTAGACTTCTCCTTTTGCTTCAACACTCCCTTTCTGGATGGGCTCGATCCTCAAAATGGTGCCACCAGAGCAGGGGAAGAATTGGTCTCTTTTGGTTTAACCTTGGAGGAAATGGGGTTGGCCTTAGGATTTTTGGTTTCCTCTTTGACCTCAATCTAAGCATGTTTTTCTCTTGCCTGCTTCACCTCCTCCTGAGTGAATCCCATTTGCACTACCACTTCCTCATCCATCTTTGTAGGTTTCCTTTTTCTAGCAGGTGCACTAAACTATTTGTGCAATTAAAGGTCTTTCTCTTTGAATGTTCCAAATCATCCTTCTTTTGGATCCATGGGTCGGCTCAATAGGTATTGAGCATATGCCTCAAGTGTGATAGAGTCAACTTCATACCCCATGGGCATGATCCAAACTATCCTAGGCTCCATGACTTCCTTTTGACATTGATCTTGATCATCCATGAAGAAATAGTTTGCTCATAATTTTCCACAATCTCCTTAGGGATGCTATCTCTATTCTTCATTGTGGTTTGGAAAGATTTGAAATAACCTCAGAGAGAAGATATTCTCATTGTGAAGGACATTGTAGGGTACTCAAGAAAATACACCTTTCAGATCATCCTCAACAAATTTAAAAGGATGTTTCTTGAAAATAGGTCTAGTTATGTCCTTATTCTCGACAACCAATGGGGTAGCAATTCTAGAAGCTAAAGCCATTTTGAAATTAGGGTTTGTGGAAACTAATAATATGAAATAGATAAATACCTTAATTCGCAACTGGGTGCTAGAATTATCTTTACGATCGCTGAAATCATTGTTGAGATCACTAAATTGCTTAGCTCTTGTTCTCTGGACTATTCTCTTGATCTCTTTGTGATGAATGAAACTTTGAAATGCCCTTTTAACCTTTGAAATCCTAACTCTTCATTGCAATAAATGTTGCAACTGGTTACCTTGATTTTCATAGAGTCGCTTACCAGAGCATCAAATCTTCTCTGAAACTTTCGGACAATATCTGTACATATGAATTAAGCCTTCTGCAACCTTCCAGAATTGATTGTAGGTCACCAAATAGGGGGTTCTTAGAATTTGCATGAAAAGTTACCCCTAAGGCATAAATCCCTAGTTACCAGATGAAGATCCTACACCAGATTTGGGTACAGATCCATTGTCTGATTCAGAGTCATCTTTTCTGACTCACATCTTCTCATGTTTGTCTCTGATCTCTTCTACCTTTGCCTTGCCCTTCTCATCTGATTTGTTCTTGTTTTCCAAAGCACTATTCTTGCTTCTACAGTACTTTGCAATGTGACCAGTTTTATTGCATGCATGACAAACAACATTCTGCATAGGTTTGAAGTTCATCTAATTTGATCTCATCCTGCAGTGGTTAGAGATATGTCCAAACATCCCACAAACATGGAACCTCTTGTTTTGTAAGTTATTCATTAGTTCTCTACACATATTTGAATTTTGACCAAAATTATTGCATATGAAACACTGACTGGTAAAGGTAGGAACATTATTCATGTTGTTCATTCCATTATTCACCCTACTTCTGCATTGATTCACCATATGACCAAATTTATTGCAAGTAAAGCATTTACCATTGAATTTATGGGCATTAGGTTGTCTTAATGGAGGATTCTTGCTCTTATTCTTACCAGGTTTTGTATTGCTCTGTCCAGATCCGATGGATTCACCTTTCTCAAATCCAAGTCCTTGCATGTCCTTTCATGTCTCTGACTTTCTAGCATCTCATAAAGCCTTGCTGAGCTAGCTTTGAATTTGTCTTTGTAATCGTTAGTAGTAGCAAGTTCATCCCTTAAGGCAATAATCTATCTTTCAAGTTCTTAACCATTATTCCTTGATTGTGTCAACTCAAGCTTTAACTGATCATTCTCATAGGTAAGCCCAAAGAATTCATCAATTCTTTCCTTCAATGATTGTGCCAGATTCTCTTTATTTTTCTTCTAGTGCTCAATCTCCTTAGTTAGTCTCGTCACAATGGATTGCATCTCATTCTTCAATGTAGAATTCTCTCTCTCAAGCTTGTCAATTTCATCAACTTTACCTTAATTTTCCATTAATTGATCTTCTTTCTCCTTTAGCTTGTCCATCAATTCTTTTCTCTCATCTCTTGAAGTACTCACTTGATCCTTCAAGTCATTAATTAATTCGTCAACAACATTTAGGTTTCTCTTCAAGGAACTAATCTCATTTCTTGCTGCATCAAGATCCTCAAGTGCCACACTGAGCTATCTCTGAAAAACTGAAATCCATTGATTTAATCTCTCAGACCTTCCTCGAGCAGTTAAGATTCCTTAGAGGAACTAGTCTCTAATACAAATTATTGGAATCAAGGATCACTGAGGGGGGGGGGGGGGGGGGTGAATTAGTGATCTACCGGTTAGCAAATTTTCAGACTTAACTATAAACCACCGAAAGCATAAACATGAAATTGAAATGCAAGAACATACAACAATCAACCACAAAATCATAACACCGTATTTTTATGTGGAAACCCAAATGGGAAAAACCATGGTGGGATTTGAACCCACAATATTATTCCACTATGGCCAGTAGAAAAACATTATTACAATATGGGGAATGCACAGGCATTTAGGCACACTGCCTAGAGATCACTTCTCAAATACAATAAGGGCTACAACCCCGGAAGGCTCACTGCCTTATTGATCAAATACAATAATGAATTACAACAAATGAACTCTAAAATAGCATCCACAATTCTTGGATGAGTTCCGATTAAGTGCCAAATGTACTGACTGAATCACCTTTGCTATTCTTCTTTGTTCTACTTTGTTCACTATCTCAGTCAACTACCAGATCAAGAATAAACACATGAAATTGTGCCAAAATTGATTCTCGATCACTACTTGCTTACATACATTCATACCATACATCAAAAAAGATCATCTACATCGGTCTTTATATATCCACAATCACAAAATATATCATTTATCATGTTAGCCTAGTAATGTAATGTGTAGTGATATGTCAACTTGATCAGATCACCAAAGATAAATGTGGATCACCAAAACAACAATAAAATTATGTCCCTATGTTGGTCTAATCAACTCAAAAATATTCATAGCTCTGCAATCACTAGAAAGCTTCCGAACCAAAACTGCTTTGTTCATCTTGAAATAACAGTTAACTGGCTATCGGTTAACATCCTCTTTCAGAAGTCAAGATCTATGATTACCAGATGGGAATCTCATGAAGAGTTACCATCAATGACAACCCTAAACTAGTAATCAACCATCAGAAGCCACCGGATGAGCGTCAATTGCCAACAAGATCCTCAAATTTTTCATGCCTCCCTAAGACACGGTGTAGTATTGTTCTACTTATCTTTAATTACTTACTTATTTTGCCTATTAAAAGAGATGTTTTAGTTTTATTTCTCATTATGGTTGACATAAGAACACATCGGGTAATGTTGGCATATTTAGAGCATGGTATCAAACCAATTGCTTGATATGCATCAAATAGATTTATTACTATAATATTTTCACTATTATTTTCAGACGATCTTAAGTCAATAATTTTCATTGTCTCTAAAATTTATATTTTTTATCATTTCAATAATTAATTGGCATCTTCTAATTTCATTTAAACTCTCAAAATAGTTTTTCCATATTCTATTAGCCATTCTTCTACAAGTGCATTCAAGAATTTTATCACTCATTGACTTCAAATTATTTTCATCAACATCAATTAGATACTTTGGTTTTCTAGGAATAATTCTAGGAGGTGTTGATATTGGTGTGTGTTCTTGGTTTGCTTTAAGTACATTTTCTTGATCATTGATTGATACTTGTTCTTGGTTTTCATTAGGTTCATTCGAGTA
Source organism: Cryptomeria japonica (assembly GCF_030272615.1). Lineage (NCBI taxonomy): Eukaryota > Viridiplantae > Streptophyta > Pinopsida > Cupressales > Cupressaceae > Cryptomeria > Cryptomeria japonica. The sequence goes on from NC_081407.1 coordinate 708,766,660, forward strand.
CATGTAATTGAGTTGGTGTAGATAATGTCTATTCTCCTCCTATTTTTCTCACTTCATGTATTCTTCTCATGCACTCCCTTTGTCTTCCCTTGGCTATCTCTTGTGATTAAGTTATTCCTCACTTGTTCCTTCCCATATTTAGTATCAATTTTCCTAAATAAAATCATTTATTTTCTAGTAAAAATATACAAATTAAACAAATAAATTATGTCATGAAAACTATGAAAATCATTGAATTTGACAATCAAAGGTATTAAACAAACAAAACAACATTGAAAAATAAAATTAGTTATGCATTTCAATCATTCAAAATCATATAAAATAAAACAAACACTTAAATTATTCCAGAATATCATAGGTATACAAAAATAATTGTAGCAAGACCTTTAGCGGATTTTTTTTGGGCCTTTTTGGCCATTGTGAATTCACTTTAACTCAACATAACATGCATGGGTTAATTTTTCTAAACTCGTTCATGTTTTTGCCTCTAAAATGTCATGGTGTCTAAATGGGTGTGCAAAGTCTATAGTGTTAAAAACCCATAGAGTTTTTGATGATAAAAACCACATATGGGTTTTTGACACTATAGACCCAGACACATGAATATTTTTAGGGGCAATAATGCAAACGAGTTAAGTAAACTTAACACATTCACATTTTTGGTCCTAAACTTTAGCGTCCACTTGAGTGTATGAAGGGAGGTGGGGAAAGGGGGGGGGGGGGGAGAGAGAGAGAGAGAGAGAGAGAGAGAGAGAGAGAGAGAGAGAGAGAGAGAGAGAGAGAGAGAGAGAGAGAGAGAGAGAGAGAGAGAGAGAGAGAGAGAGAGAGAGAGAGAGAGAGAGAGAGAGAGAGGATGCCAAGAAAATTTGACCTTAGTAGAATATTTGTAAATAACTCTTTCAGTGAAAGGTTGTCAAGAATAAAGGTTTCGTTAGGCACACATAATTGGAGATATCCACTTCTTTTGTGAAAAAGAAAGAGAGGGAGGTTTCTCTGTAGTTCCATCTATGTCAAAGCATTTCCCTAATTGTAAACTTCATCACCCAATATCAATTGAAAAAAAATCTTCAAAGGAAACTCTCATCTTCTTCAAAAATTAGTGGATATTTTTGTGCTAGACCATATGGTTGACTACATTAGTATTAAATTTTATGATGCATCCAATCTCTAACATCTCATATAAACTTGCTAAAAGATCTAGATGTTCTAATAGTGGACCTTTTGAAACTACCTTAATAAATTCAGTTGCTAGGTAGATCTTTTCCTTTTAGTTGTGTACATAACTATGAGTGGTTTAGCAACTTCATAAGATAAACACTCCAAAGGAGCTCCCATAATTATATACAGATCCTTCCTAAATATACCCTCTCCTAATTAAAACTTGTCCAAATGGTTGTTACTCAAAACAAACACCTCCTTTTTTTTTTATTTATTCTGATAATTTTTGAACTCCAAGAGACGCTTACATTGCAAACAAGTCAAATGGTATCTTGGGATCTGAAGGGTTAGGATGACAATCAAATTTTACCTTTGTAGAAGCTTCTCTAAATAAATCTTTCAATGAAAGGTCATTAGGAATACAAGTTTCATTAGGCACACATAATTGGATATCTCCACTACTTGTGTGACAAAGAGAACTTGAAATAGACACCTCCCTTTTCTTTATTGCTTCTAATAGTTTTTTATCTCTAAGAGAATCATACATTGAGAACAAGTATAATGGTATCGTATGATCCATGGGTTATGATTCCAAACACATTTGATCTTGAATAACTCTTGAATTCATCCATCTTCCTCTTGTAGAAACAACTTGATCTTCTCCAATGGAATAGGAAACTCCAAAAACCTTAATTGTGAAAGCCTTAGTAGGAATAGAGAGAGGGGGGGGGGGGGGGAGGGACATGAGGGGGATAGAGAGGAATCTTATACTATGTGGTGAAATTGTGGTTTCCAAATTGAAAACAATAAATGTCTCATGGTTTTGGGCTCTAGGTCTGGCATACTCAACCCATACTAATTTGCCTCCTTTCATTCCCCAACCATAACCAATAAATGGGACAAAAAGTTTAGTAGAGGGTATATTATTCTTTAATTGGAAAAGTGAGTATTCACAAGAAGAAAATAAATGGGGAAATATTGGTAAAATATAATTCATCTACAACTATAGAGGAGAAAATATATTGTATGATATGGGTGTTGGTTGGGGAAATATTGGTAGAATATAATTCATCTGCAACTGTAGAGGAGAGAAGATATTGTATGCCAATTTATGTTTGATAGTATTTTTACTTTTATTTTATAGAAACATAGTAGGGAATATTTTATGATTTTTTATGAGGCTAGGTTGATTTTGATTCAGAATCTAAGCCTTTAGTTTTTGACAATAAAAAAGATGCTTGCTAAAAACTCAGCTGAGTGCATCCATGCATATAAAATTCCATGTATGAGATTATATTGCATGTCTTCACTATAGTATGATTAATCTATTGATATTTTTGAAGTCCATGACCTTGGATAATGCTTAGTTTGGGTACTATAATAGAAGTATTTTTTTGTAAAATAATATCATGGTTTTAAAAAGAAGAAGATAACTTTGTCCAATATTCCATGCTTGTTAATATTAATCTATTTTTATGATTGAAACATTTTAAAATTACCTAATGTTTAGGTCAAAGAGTTATGGTCTTTGATGTGAATTAATTTGTCCCTCTATTTTCAAATTCGTAGCTCTCTTAGCTAGATTCTTCACATCTTTTTTCTATGTCAACAATAACTCCTTGAAAGCCCAGTTATTCAATATTTTTCGCTTTGAATCTTAATATATTTGTATGTGAGATTTTTGGTAGCATGTGATCATTTGTTTCCTTTTGATAGTAAGCCAATATAAATCATCAAGTTCTTCTGACTATTTAGTATTGTAGGTCTGTTGGCACCCAGCTTTTAAAGAAAAAAGATCCCAGTTGGTTTGCAAAGTTTGATCTACATTAACCAACATGTTGTGTTTCACCATGAAAAATTGTTACTTATGTTGATCATGTTTGGCGTTTAGGTCTAGAATATAATTTCTTTTCTTCAAATCTTCGTTAATATGCAATTTTGGAACACAAATTCTTCAAATATTACGTAATCTTACGACTATAGTGCATAATGCATGCAAAAATAATCCTATGCTTATGCATATTTATTTTTAAGTGTAATCATATTTCACCAATCTCATCATAAGTGGTGATTATTATGTAGAAAATGATTTAAGTTGATATTCAATGTCATTCTTTTCTAGTGCAATATGTGCTCCCTTCCTTTGAATCAAGGGTGTGATTGGAATGGGTTTCAATCTTATTGGTGTTCTATTCTTTGTGTTTGTGATTGATTTATATCAAGTAAGAGCTCCCTTTGTCCTCCCGATCAATTGAGATCCTAAATTCTCTGAAGGCCTTCCTACTATTGTAAGGGCTCAACCATTAGGAGAGCTCATCTGTCACATGAAATTCCAATAACAAAATCCAAAAAATGACTTCATTATTATTCCCACCGAGTATGCACAAAGGAACCTCTAATAGAACAGATACAAAAAAGTTACTTAAACAAATCATAGAGTTTAAGACCTACAAGATGAATTGACTATCAATTTATTACATCTGAACATCATAAACTACACTCTACAAACTTAAAAATCATAAAAAAACACTTATGCAAACTTCATTTTACATGGATGGTTGAAATCCATTGAATATTTCAAACCACCCAACATTTGGTAGGAACTATGCTATAGTGCATTTCTTCTTTATATACACACAAATTGGATTTAAGAATAGGCCAAACAATGTGTTGGCATTTTAATAAGGATATTGAGAAGGTTGTTGATGATTATGGATATAACTGATTAAGGATGTTTATTGTCTTAATATTTTTATTTTGTCATTGATGTCAAGAAATTGATTTTCTAATTAAGTATGATGTTGCCATATCTTAAGAAGTATGATTTGATGAGTATAAAGATGTCAGTAAAAGACATAGAAAGAATGTGATGAATAAGGGGAGGAACAAGTTAGACAATGATGAGATCATGATGTTTAGATTGTTTTAATATCCTACATATGTTATTGATTGTAAGGTTAATACTATACTATGTTACCAAGCAAAGAACCTAGTCAGTAAACCCTAAGGAACCTAGTCGGTAAACCCTAAGGTTATTGCTATCGGTTAATGAAGGAAGAATGTCTACCGAGTGAAGTTTTAGTATTTACCGAGTTGCAACCGAGTAGTAACAGAATGCATTGAATGAATAAAAGTATTATTTAATGAAGGAAGCTGATGAGCTGGCTATGATTAAATGATTGGTATGTCGTGAATGAAGTTTGTTAAAGAATCTATGGTAAAGGAAAATCGGCAGGAAGATCTACAGCTCAGATTGAACCGCAATACCCTAGAACAAGTTCCAAGAAATGTATGCAAGTTCCAAGGTGGGGTAAAACATTTTCAGATCGAAGGATACATTGAACCTAGTCAAGTTTGAAGATCTGATGGCTATGATTGATCATGGGAAATGTGATCAAGGAGATTAAGTGGTTGGCAAATTGTTTATAAATAAGGAACTGATTGATAAATAATGCATGCGGGCAAGTGTATGCATAGGGATGCTACATAGTGATTACCAAGCACATAAGCTTGAAGACCTGTTTGAATAATAGAGTATAGAGCCCAGCAGATGGACAAGATAAGTCCTATTGTATTGAGCAAATAAGAATATACTTTAGCATTTTAGATGTGATGTTGCAAATAGAGTTTTATTACTATTATTTTGTAAAGTGACAGAAAATCTCTTAACTGAGTGGACTTAACAGTCTTATTTGTAAAACCCTCTAGCAAGGTGACATTCTTATTGAATGTTTGAAATCCTTTAACAAGGTCACTTCTAACAAGGTGAAGATCCTAATAGATCTGAGGGAAATCCCTTAACTGGGTCACATCTAGTAATGTGTTGGTAATCTTTAACAAGATTTTCTTTTAACCGAGCATACTCTAGAAGAGTATATTTCTTAGTGGGTCTGAAATCCCACAGTGGTTTTTCCCTATTTGGGTTTCCATGTTAAATCTGGTGTTATGAGTTTTATGATGTTTATATGCTTTTGAGTTTGCATGTTTAACAGTTTTGGTTATATTACTAAAGTATATGTTACCGAGGTTGAATCTGTTGTTTTTATGGAAGATTAAGGTTGTATGATTCACCCTCCCCCTCTCATCTTATTAGCTTGGCATCTGTACTTAACATTAAGTATCAGAACTATCAATTGGTATCAGAGCATTGGACTTCGGAAGGAAAAGTTTAAAGGTACTTGAGGAAAAGATCCAAAGATCTACAAGAGGGATGCACCGAAGCTGAACAAGGCAAGTTTCTCTACATGGTAGAAAAGGATGAAGCTGCACCTATCAAGAGTTGGAGAATATGTTGTATATTATCTAGAGAATGATTTCATTACACTGAGAACCTATCCATTGACAATGGAAGAGATAAAGGCAAAGCAAGAACACATCCAAGCAATGATTGAAATAACATCTGCATTGACTGACTCAAAGTTTAATGATCTAGAAGGCTGCAATGATGCAATGGCAATGTGGGACAAGCTCATATCTGTGTATGGTGGAGATGAACATGTTCAAAGAGAAAAAGTGGACAATCTAAGAGGACAACTTGAATCTATGAGGATGAATGAAGGTAAGAACATAACCCAGTACAGTACAAGACTAGAGGAGATTGTCAATCAAATCAAAGGAGCATGTGGAACTATTGAAGAAAAGGATATAACAAGTAAGTTGTTAAGAACCCTTCTACCAACTTATGCAATCTGAGTCTCTGCAATTAATGAACTGAGGTTTGTACCCAATATGCCAGTTTCTTTAGATGCTACTATTGGTAAGCTACATGCATTTGAGTTAAGAAATTTTGATAATAGTGGGTCATCAATAAATAAAGTTGAATCTGCATTTAGTTCTTTTCATATTGGTGAATCTGATGATTACAATGATAGAATGAGTAAGTATAGTAAAGGGGATCATAGTGGAGCAAGTGAAAGATTTCACAAGAACATGGAAGAAGTACACAAACTGTATGAGGAAATCAGAAAGCAAGAAGAGTTTGAAGCACTATTAGCCAGAAGGTTACTGAGAGGCAAAGGTAAGTATAAAGGAAAACTACCTTTGAAATGTTTCAATTGTGATAAGATAGGACATATGGATTCTAACTGTCCTGACAAAGATTCTACTAAAAAGAGAGATTACCGAGATGACTGACAGAAAGATAATCATTACAGAGGATACCGAGACTTCAAAAGAAGAGATAGAAAGTCATGCTTAATAGCTGATGAGGAATCCAATGATGATAAATCAGATGAAACTGATACAAAGGAAGTAGTTTATGTGGCTATCAAAGATGGATCAGATGAAGAAAGGTATGAAGAAAAAGTCCTAGTATCTCACATAAATACTAATGATTCTTGGATCATAGATAGTGGATGCTCAGGTCACATGACAGGTGATAAACACAAGTTTGTTATGTTAGAAGATTATGATGGAGGCTATGTAAGATTTGGTATTGATGCACCATGTCCCATAAAAGGTAAAGGATCTATAATACTTCTTGATAATGCAAAATGTAATGATGTTTATTGGGTTGAAGGTTTGAAATACAATTTGTTGAGTGTAGCATAGCTAAACAACACAGGTTACCGAATAGAATTTCAGAAAGGAATTGTCAAAGTTCATGACAAGCATGGAAAGTTAGCTTCTACTGGGACACAAACAAAAGGTAGCACATTTCACCTTGAATCAACTCGGAACAAGTGTCTATATGCAAAGATAGATGATACCTGGTTATGGCATTAAAGGTTTTGTCATGTAAATTTTGATAATCTGATCAAAATAAGCAAGAAGCACCAAGTAAGATGTCTACCAAGCCTTGAAAAACCTGAGAATGCTATGTGCTGAGGATGCCAGATGGGTAAAATGACAAGATCAAGCTTTACAAGTAAGTCCTACACTTCTAAGGGAATTTTAGATCTTGTGCACACTGATCTTTGTGGTCCTATGAAAGTTCAAAGTTATTATGGTGATAAATATTTCATATTATTTGTGGATGATTACTCAAGGATGATGTCAGTAATGTTTTTATAAGAAAAATCAGAAGCTTTTCAAATGTTTAAATGGTACAAGGAAAGAGTTGAAAATGAAACAGGAAGACAACTAAAATGTCTTAGATCAAATAGAGGAGGAGAGTTCACATCTGATGAGTTCAACTTATTCTGCAATGATCATGGTATAAAAAGACAAGTCTTTGCACCGAGAACTCCACAGCAAAATGGGATAGCTAAGAGGAGAAACAGATCTATTGTGGATTGTGCCAGAACCCTGATGATTGAAAAGAAAGTGCCACAAACATTTTGGAGAGAAGCAATAAGCACAACAATTTACACCCTAAACCGAGTACAATTGAAGAAAGGAACTTTGAAGACACCATATGAAATCTGGTATGACAAGAAACCTAATGTAAGTTACTTCAAAATCTTTGGAAGTATATGCTATGTACACAAGGATGATAGAAATGGCAAGTTTGATCAGAAAAGTGAAGAAGGCACATTTCTAGGTTATTCTTCTAGAAGTAAAGCATTTAAATGTTTGATCAAATCATCTAACAAAATAGTAGAAAGTGCAAATGTGAAAATTGATGAATTTGCAGAAAGAAATGAAGAAAGAAACTCCAAGGAACTATAAGATTATGATGAATTTGATTTTGTTCAACCGACAAAACTGCAGAAGAAAATGAAGAGAATATCCAGTTACCGAGTGATGAAGAAGATCATACAGAGCCTACCAAGCCTGTATTAGCCAAGTATGTCAGAAGACATCATGCATCAAGTTAGATTATAGGAAATAAGGATGATCTAGTGATGACAAGGAACAAACTGAGACAGAACACATGTCTGATATCTGAATTTGAACCGAGGATAGTGAAAGAGGCATTTAACAGTGAAGATTGGATAAATGCTATGATAGAAGAGATTGACCAAATCAAGAAGAATGACACATGGACACTAGTCCCAAGACTAAAGGACAAAAATGTAATCGGTACACAGTGGATTTTCAGAAACAAGCTGAATGAAAAAGGTGAGGTCATTCAAAATAAAGCAAGACTAGTTTGCAAAGGTTATGCCCAAGAAGAAGGAATTGATTATGGTGAGACTTTTGCACCTGTGGCTAGACTTGAAGGAATAAGAACATTGTTGGCATATGCTGCTTTCAAATTTTCAAGGTATATCAAATGGATGTCAAATCTGCATTTCTGAATGCTATATTAGAAGAAGAAGTTTTTATTGAACAACCTAAAGGATTTGTTGAAGACAAGAATAAAGATCAGGTATGTAAATTGAACAAAGATTTATATGGTCTAAAACAATGAAACAAGCACCTAGAGCATGGTATGAAAGATTGCACTCTTATTTAATCAAGATTGGTTTTATAAGAACAAGTGAAAACAACAATATGTACATGAAGAATGATGAAAATGGAATACTGATCTCAGCCATATTTGTTGATGATATTATCTTTTGTGGAAATAACTCTGTATGCAAGAACTTTGGAAATGAAATGAGAAAAGAACTTGAGATGTCATTAATCAGTGAGATAAAGTATTTTATAGGTTTACAAATACTGCAAATGAAAAATGAGATTTTCATTACTCAATCCAAGTACACAAAGGAAATCTTGAAGAAATTTGGAATGGAGGATTCAAAACCAGTAAGTACTCCTATGACTACCGACTGTAAATTATCAAAGAATGATGAATCTGCATCTGTTGATGAGACACTTTACCGATCCATGATTGGAAAGCTATAATATGTTGTTCACAGTAGGCCAGATATAGCACATGCAGTAGGTATAGTTGCAAGATTCTCTGTAGATCCCAAGGAAACACACAGGACAACAATCAAGAGAATTTTCAGATACTTGAAAGGCACTAAGGATTATGGCTTAGTATATCAGAAAGGAAATGACTTTGATTTAAAAGTTTATACTGATGTTGATTTGGTAGGCAACATTGATCACAGAAAAAGCACAAGTGGAGGAGCTTTCTTTTTAGGAGAAAGACTAGTGAGTTGGCTTAGCAAGAAACAAGGATGTGTTTCACAGTCAACAGTAGAAGCTCAATATGTTGCTGCAGCATTGAATTGTACCAACATAGCATGGATCAAACAACTGTTGGAAGGTATAAACGAGAAAGTTACCGAGCCAGTAACTATATTCTGTGACAATACTAGTGCCATTAACATTTCAAAGAATCCTGTTATGCACCCTAAGACAAAGCACATCTCTATCAAATATCATTATCTAAGATAAGAAGCTCAAGAGAAGAAAGTGGTGTTGGAGTATGTTAGCACAAAGGAACAAATAGCATATATCTTTACCAAGCCACTACCAAGGGACACTTTTGAATATCTCAGAAGTAAGTTAGGGGTCCTACCCTTATCTTCCATTCGCTGACCAAGTTTAGTGAAAGCATCAATTCAATGACTCTACAGAATATCTTTTAGGAGTTGATGTTGATTTACACAGTTTAGGATGTTTTCTAAAGGTGTTCAGGAAACAATAATAGGGAATAGGAATTGAAGACAAAATGCTCTGACCGAGACTAAGTTGACACATAACAGCAGGAAATCACTCCATACAGGAAGAAATTATATTTTAGTTCTTTACTTTTTGGCATTGTTGTCAAAGGGGGAGAAGACTGAAGAAAAGGGGAGAAGACTAATGTATGGGGGAGAAGTCTGATGATAGGGGGAGAGCATTTCAGCATTTCAGAATCTCACAACAATCCAAATCAAATAGGTCAAATCAATTGGTTTTGCCATCAATGCCAAAGGGGGAGATTGTTGGCATTTTAATAAGGATATTGAGAAGTTTGTTGATGATTATGGATATAACTGATTAAGGATGTTTACTGTCTTAATATTATTATTTTGTCATTGATGTCAAGAAATTGATTTTCTAATTCAGTATGATGTAGCCATATCTTAAGAAGTATGATTTGATGAATATAAAGATGTCAGTAAAAGACACAGAAAGAATGTGATGAATAAGGGGAGGAATAAGTTAGACAATGATTAGATCATGATGTTTAGATTGTTTTAATATTCTACATATGTTATTGATTGTAAGGTTAATACTATACTATGTTACCAAGCAAAGAACCTAGTCGGTAAACCCTAAGGAACCTAGTCGGTAAACCCTAAGGTTATTGCTATTGGTTAATGAAGGCAGAATGTCTACCGAGTGAAGTTTTAGTATTTTCCGAGTTGCAACCACGTAGTAACAGAATGCATTGAATGAGTAAAATCATTATTTAATGAAGGAAGCTGATGAGCTGGCTATGATTAAATGATTGGTATGTCATGAATGAAGTTTGTTAAAGAATCTATGGTAAAGGAAAATTGGCAGGAAGATCTACAGCTTAGATTGAACCACAATACCCTAGCACAAGTTCCAAGGCAGGGTAAAACATTTTTAGATCGAAGGATACATTGAACCTAATCAAGTTTGAAGATTTGATGGCTATGATTGATCATGGGAAATGTGATCAAGGAGATTAAGCGGCTGGCAAATTGTTTATAAATAAGGAACTGATTGATAAACAATGCATGCAGGCAAGTGTATGCACAGGGATGCTACATAGTGATTACCAAGCATAGAAGCTTGAAGACCTGTTTGAATAACAGAGTATAGAGCCCAGCAGATGGACAAGATAAGTCCTATTGTATTGAGCAAATAAGAATCTGCTTTAGCATTTTAGATGTGAAGTTGCAGATAGATTTTTATTACTGTTATTTTGTAAAGTGACACAAAATCTCTTAACCGAGTGGACTTAACAATCTTATTTGTAAAACACTCTAGCAAGGTGACGATCTAATTGAGTGTTTGAAATCGTTTAACAAGGTGAAGATCCTAATAGATCTGAGGGAAATCCCTTAACCGGGTCACATCTAGCAATGTGTTTGTAATCTTTAATAGGATTTGCTTTTAACTGAGCATACTCTAGAAGAGTATATTTCTTAGTGGGTTTGAAATCCCATAGTGGTTTTTCTCTATTTGCGTTTCCACGTTAAATTTGGTGTTATGAGTTTTATGATGTTTATATGCTTTTGAGTTTGCATGTTTAGCAGTTTTGGTTATATTACTGAAGTATATGTTACCAAGGTTGAATCTGTTGTTTTTATGGAAGATTAAGGTTGTATGATTCACCCCCCCCCCTCTCATCTTATTAGATTGGCATCTGTACTTAACATTAAGTATCAGAACTATCACAATGTACATAAATTGAACTCCAATTCTCATATATATCAATAATTTTCCTTTATCTTGTTTCACATATCTATTTGTGATGCAAGAGCATCCCTGGTCGATGAGCTATCTTGCATCAACCAAAAATATTTCTTTTCTATTTTGTTCTTGTTTAGCTCTTGTGCAGGTTTTTGTATTCTTACTAGTATGTACCAGTAGTTTCTTGTTCTTCGTGTCAGATCTTATTTTCAATTTCCTGATGGTTTCATGTGCTTGATTCTATATTTTTAGTTCATTTGTGTTCTTTACCGATCATTTATCGCTTCCAGTTGACTATTTTTGGGTTCCAGGAAGCTCTTATGCTTACCGGTTGGTTCTTCCTTCATTACCAGAATTATTCTTGGTGTGTGGATCCATCTTGGGTCTTGTACGATGTTCTTTGGCATGTGGCCGACCTTCCTTTTGAACCATATGACTTGGTTGTTAATCTTTGGAAATATTTATTTAATTCTTAGAGCTGACCTAACTACATGTTTCATTTTCCTACATTGGTGAATGCAATTTAATGAGGCCAATCCAGATGTGTTCTGACAGATATAAATATGATATTATGTAATCATTTGTTGGGAAGGAGGAAGGAGAACTCATAATAAGGATTGATATTTGCATGTTGTGATCCAGTTGCTTCTTAGAGTTCCAGTTGGATTGTATCTGGCTTGAAGCTTGCATGTAACCGGTAAACTACCAGATGTTCTTTGATGATAGAATGAAGATTGTCGGATGATTGCCAGAAGTTCTAAGGCTGTAATATGATCTATTTATGTGAATGTGTTAAGTTTTCTTACTTCTTTTACTGTGTCTTTCTTGTTGCATAATTTGGTTGACTCTTTTGAGGGTTTTTACCAGTTATGGCTTCATCAAGTGGTATCAGAGTTGGTTATGGACTAGCTGGTGGAAGAATCATTTGTAAACATTGAGGAATTCCTTGGGGTGGACGGATTTCCAATTGGAGGTAGGTTGTGTGTCTGTTAAATAGATCACCGAAGGGAGGCAATTGAAACTGGTAGTCAGATCGCCAAGTTGAGGCAGCTCACCGAAGTGGAAGGAGAGATGTCACTGATCAGGACAAACCCTCGGGGGGTGGAGAAGATGATGGAAGACTTCAAGAATGAAGTAAGGAATTAAATCTGAAACGCTTTGGCTGGTTTGTGGAGAAACCTTGATTTTGAGGTTGAATATGAGGAAGCTGGTGAAGAGCTTGAGGAAGCTGAAGGACTGAAAGATGAAAGAGAGGAAAGATTCCTAAGAGGAGTGGCACAAGAAAGTAAGGTTCATAAAGTTGAGGTTTCCAACTTTTCTGGAACATTGAACCTGAAGGATCTGATTAGAGAGTTGGAGGACTACTTTGAGTTTGAGGATGTTAAGGACCCATAGAGAGTCCAGTTGGCACAGGCCAAGTTGAAAGGGTGTGATGCCTTATGGTGGTGTAGACGTCTAAAAATGGTCAACACTTGTAGAGTCATATTTTAACATTGGCACATTGCCTTATTTTAGGTTTTTGCGTCGCATTAACATTTCTTCTATGTTGCGTACTTGGTCTTTATCATTTGCGAGCATCGAGTCCTTCTTCTGCATTCTTCATTTGTCTCACTTTCGAATTTGGTCCTGTCGACAATAATCTTTAGTCATGATTTTGGTCAATCTTATCTTGTCGCATCAATGTGCGTGCAGATTTGTCATCATTTTGGACATCGTCAATCCTAATTAGGGTTTTGTCCTCTTATCAATCTTGTCATATTGCGATCGATTTGTCATTGATCGTAGTCATTTTCAATCTTGTCATTTTGCGATCAATTTGTCATCGATCGTTGCCATTTTCAATCTTGCGATTGATTTGTCATCGATCGTCGTCCTTCTCAATCATGTCAATTTGGATCAATTAGTCATTGTTCCTCGTCAATTGGTGCATTTATCAATAAAATCATTTGTTAGCATTAGTCCGTTGTTAGTCAGAATCATGATCAAATCGAATTGATATCAATTATCTTTTGTCAAGACCTAATTGTCATTCTTGCATTTTCTAGGGTTTCATGATTTATTCATTTAACCTTGTTTGTCCTTTCTCCCTCTAGGTTAAATAGTTTATTTATCCTAAGTCTTCTTGTCACAATTAAATGTTTATTTAATTGGCTAACTAATTCTTCCCTCTTTGTGAATTAATTAATAAATGAAAAATTGTTAATTAATTCACTTAATTCCTAATTTCCTCAGTTTCTAAATTTCTTAATTCCTAATTTCCTCATTTTTCTAATTTCCTAATTTCTAATTCATCTAATTTTCAATTCTCTCCTATTTTGCTCCTAATTTCATGGGAATGACATTTCAATTTGTCATAATTTGTCATAATTGACAATCAATCAATTTTGACATAGAAATTTGTCATAATTTTGTCAAAATTATCAATCAATCAATCTTGCATAGAAAGTGCAAATTTGTCATAATTTGTCATATTTGTCATTCTTGATTTTGCAATTTCCATTCGAATCTCTTCATGCTAATTTGATCTTTTCTCCAATTTGTCTATAAATTGGATGAATTTCTTCAATCAAGGCCCCTGCCTGGTCGAATCAATCATGCTTCTAGTACCCTTATGTTGTCATCTCATCTTGTCTACTTGCTTTCACATCATGCTTATGCACTAGTAGGTGAGATCCACAAACAAAGCTATTTGAAGGAGAAAGAAGGACAATGGAGCCACATGAAGGAGACATCTGCATTTGGTTTGCTTAGATTTCATTTTGAATGTCTTGTTTTCATGTTTTCATTGAATGTTTTTAGGATTGTCACTGCATTTTAGTTTTCATGATTGAACTAGGCTAATGTTCTTATTGCTTTGATGATTTCCACATTCATCTCACTTTCGAATTTGGTCTTGTCAATAACAATCTTCAGTCATGATTTTGGTCGATCTTATCTTGTCGCATCAATGTGCGTGTTCATTTGTCATCATTTTGGACATCATCAATCCTAATTAGGGTTTTGTCCTCTTTTCAATCTTGTCATTTTGCGATCGATTTGTCATCGATCGTTGTCATTTTCAATCTTGTCATTTTGTGATCGATTTGACATCGATCGTCATCCTTCTCAATCATGTCAATTTGGATCAATTAGTCATCATTCCTCATCAATTGGCGCATTTATCAATCAAATCACTTATCAGCATTGATCCTCTGCCAATTAAAATCATGATCAAATCAAATCAACATTAATTATCTTTGTCCAGACCTAATTGTTGTCCTTGCATTTTCTAATTCATCTTCTAGGGTTTCATGATTTATTCATTTAACCTTGTTTGTCCTTTCTCCCTCTAGGTTAAATAGTTTATTTATCCTAAGTCTTCTTGTCACAATTAAATGTTTATTTAATTGGCTAACTAATTCTTCCCCTTTTGTGAATTAATTAATAAATGAAAAATTGTTAATTAATTCACTTAATTCCTAATTTCCTCATTTTCTAATTTTCCTAATTCCTAATTTCCTCATTTTTCTAATTTCCTAATTTCTAATTCATCTAATTTTCAATTCTCTCCTATTTTTCTCCTAATTTCATGGGAATGACATTTCAATTTTTCATAATTTGTCATAATTGACAATCAATCAATTTTGACATAGAAATTTGTCATAATTTTGTCAAAATTATCAATCAATCAATCTTGCATAGAAAGTGCAAATTTGTCATAATTTGTCATAATTGTCATTCTTGATTTTGCAATTTCCATTCGAATCTCTTCATGCTAATTTGATCTTTTCTCCAATTTGTCTATAAATTGGATGAATTTCTTCAATCAAGGCCCCTGCCTGGTCGAATCAATCATGCTTCTAGCACCCTTATGCTGTCATCTCGTCTTGTCTACTTGCTTTCACATCATGCTTATGCACTAGTAGGTGAGATCCACAAACAAAGCTATTTGAAGGAGAAAGAAGGACAATGGAGCCACATGAAGGAGACATTCAAGTTTGCAATGGTTTGCGTTTGAATTGATGTCTTGTTTTCATGTCTTTATTGAGTGTTTTTAGGATTGTTATCATTGCATTTTAGCTTTCATGATTGAGCTAGGCTAATGTTTATATTGCTTTGATGATTTCCGATTTCCATCCTTCGATCCCTTTGGTCCAATTCTTTGCATAAATCCTTGCCTTAGTTTCATCTCATTTTCCATGTCCTTATCCTACCAACGTCTTTGAGCATACTTTTAAAGGTCATGGTCCATTTTTTTTCAAGGCTACCATCCAAAAAAAGATGTTTGAGTCCTTCTTCCATCCCCTATTATGTGTCCATTTTCGACTAAAAGCTCAAAAATACAAAAAAATCAAAAAGTCAAAAAAAAAAAGAAAAAGAAAAAAATAAGTAAAGCAAAAATAATTCGTCCACTAGTGAAAACCTGGCAAACAGGCACCTTGAGAAAGTACCATGATGAAAACCTGGCAAATAGGTGTCATGCGTAATCTATGAACTTCTTGCATACTGTACTTGGGGGCAGGTTTCCTCCTTCATATCCTATTGCCCTTCATTATCCTATCATATCATGTCATACTCCTCCATTATCCTATTGTCCCTCATGTCCATTTCCTCTTTCCACCTTTGATCTTAACAAGGCTGAGGATCATCATGAGCATCATGCATCTTGTTTGTAGCTTTTAGTCTATCATAGCTTTTGGTCCTTATCCATTTGCTTATTATAACTTTTCATCCATATTCCCTGTCTTATTGCAACTTTTTGCCACTATCCCTTAGCCAATCCCGATCTTCAGTCCATGTCCCTTATCCATTCTTGGTCTTTCTTATCCTATCCATATCTTATAACTATCCATACACTCTTTCTGTCCCTTGATCTTGATCTGACATAAGGATGCAAAATTTAAACATAGTTTCAAAAACCTCTTGACATGTCCCTCATGCCATGTCATTGCTTTATAGTGTCATATCCACTCTCTTGTCCCATCATGCCATAGCCCTTGAAAATTGCATCCGTATTTTCTCCATGATAAAAGGCCTTTGTCTTCCCTCTATCCACCAACATTTCAGAAAGCCTATTTATTCACCTGTCATATTTCTTGCCTTGCTAGACATTGGGGGCAAAAATCAAAAAAAAAAAATTCACCTCAACAGCAAGTCCCAGTCAATAGAGAGGCTCACTCACATAGTTATGTGGATCCTAATAAATTGTTAGATGCTGTCAAAGGAAAATTGAAGATATAGGACCAAGGATGCGGAGAATATTCAATGGATCAAACATTTCTCATTGGGAATTTACCAATATCTCCAAAATCATATGGCAAACCACATTTGTTGCAAAAGGAACCTAAGGTAGTTATTCAATATCAGCCTCCCACTACATTTACAAGATGGGGTGAACTTAACAAAGAAACTTTAGATGATGATGTCATAGATTGGCTTTATAAGGATCCAACTGAGACCCCACCTGTTAGGTTGCCAGTGGAATGGTACGACAAAGGATTTACTATGCTGTAGAAGAAAGGATATGATGGTTGCAGTGGCTTAGGCCCGGACAAGAAGGGAAGGCTAGAACCTGTTATATCCAAGATGCGACCTCCAACTTTAGGGTTAGGTTTTGTACCATTGTGAATTGGATCCTCATCTACCAAAGTGACCACGTGTGGAAAGGGGTGTGACTCTGATGATGAAATAACACCTGAGGATACCCGACCCAAAATTGATTCCAATGAATGGGAGTGGAGTTCTTTTTCTTCTAGCTCTTATGCCCTTGACAATGTTTTCCTTGACCCTGATAATTTGCCTATGGAAGACAAACATGAAATAACTACCCTTCCTAAAACATGTCCTAATGCCTGGATAGAGTCATTCTAGGACCCAAGCTCCGAATCAGATACAAGCAGTTCAGATAGTGATACCATAGATGTTTACATCTTTACCATCTCAGTCCTCTCTCTCCTTAAAACTGATGATGACATGCCTCTCATCTATCCCCAGCTTATCCAACATGACCAACAAGAACCACTCACATTGGATTGTTTTCAAAATGATGAAGCAATTGCAGAATTCCTTGGACTACGGGAAGACATACCACAAGGTGATCATAAGGTAGGATTTGCTATTGATCTGGATTCCACAGCATATTTTGGGGAGTCAACTCCATCTTCCAGTCATCAAAATGAAAAAAGAAAAGAAAAAGTAAAAAATTAAAAGAATAGGTCTTTGAGTGAAAACCGTAAGGCACTCTCTGATCATGAAAAAGTAAAAATAAAAGATGTACCTGTGGGTGAAAACCTCTTTGAGGTGCCCAAAGGTGGAAGAGTGGACATACCCCTATCAAGTCAGGATAAATCAACATTGCTTGTGGAAATGACCGAAGAGATAAATTTGGGTACACCTGACAACCCTAAGGTCATTCATTTTGCTGCTTCTCTATCAAAATAGGAAAAGATAGATTTTGTCAATTTCTTTCTTGAGAAGAAGATCAGCTTTGCATGGTCCTATGCAGATATGCCTGGCCTTGATCCAGAATTAGTCCTTCATCACTTGCCATTAAAAGAAGATGCCAAGCCTGTCAAACAAAAACTTAGAAAGATGCATCCCCAAGTGGCTCTTTTGGTCAAGGTGGAACTGAAAAAATTACTAGATGTGGGCTTTATCAAACCCATTTATTATGCAGACTGGATTTCAAATTTGGTACCAGTTAGCAAGGTAACTGGGGGCATCAGAATCTGTATGGATTTTAGGGATCTCAATAAAGCATGCCCTAAAGATGATTTTCCACTGCCAAATATAGACATCATAGTTGACATGACTGTTGGATATGAGATGCTCTCATTGATGGATGGTTTCTCTGGCTATAACCAAATTCACATTGCTCCTGAAGACCAACATAAGACTACATTCACCTATGCTTGGGGTACCTACTATTGGAATATGATGCCCTTTGGTCTTAAAAATGCAGGCGCAACATATCAAAGAGCGATGATGACAATTGTCCATGATTTCATGCATACTTTGATGGAGGACTATGTTGATAACTTATTATGCAAATCTGTCACAAGAGATAGTCATCTAGCCATCCTGGGCCCAATCTTTGACTGAATGGAAACTTACAAGCTTAGACTCAATCCAAAGAAGTGTGTCTTTGGTGTCACAACTGGCAAATTACGAGGGTACATTATTTCTCACCAAGGCATCGAAGTCGACCTGGCCAAGGTTAAAACAATAATGGATATGCCGCCTCCTTCTAATCTCCGTCAACTACAAAGTCTGCAAGGAAAGCTCCAGTCAATCCACCAGTTTATAGCTCAGTTGGCCGACAAATGTCATCCATTCCAGCATCTATTGCATAAAGGAGTCACTTTTAAATGGACTGAGCAATGTCAATTAGCATTTCAAGCTCTCAAGGACTATTTGCTATCACCACCTATTCTAATGCCTCCTGTCGAAGGAAATCCATTTATATTGTATATTTCTGCAACTGAAATGACACTAGGAGTTCTCTTGGCCCAACAGGATGAGAACGGCAAAGAGTGACCTATTTATTATATTAGCCGGACACTAGTAGGCTATGAGCTGAATTATTCAACTATTGAACAGGCATGCTTAGCAGTGGTCTTTGCAACACAAAAACTCTGACATTATATGTTAAATCACCAAACATTGCTTGTTGCAAAAATTGATCCCTTGAAATACTTGCTTAGCAGAGCAGCTTTGACGGGTCGCCTAGCAAAGTGGGTTATGATCCTCAGTGAATTTGATATTGAGTACATGGAGTGAAAGGCAATAAAAGGACAAGTCATAGCAGAGCAACTTGCAGAGGCTTCTATTTATGATGATCATCCCATGTTGATAGATTTTCTAGATGAATCAGTCTTTGCGCTTACATCTTCTAATGAATGGAAGTTATACTTTGATGGGTCCCATACCAAGTTTGGATCCGGAGCAGGCATATTGTTTGTCACCCCTCAAGGTGATGCTATTCCCAAGTCCTATAGGATAACTTTTCATTGTACCAATAACATTGCAGAGTATGAAGCACTGGTCATAAGACTCCGAGTAGTGGTCCATTGGAACATCACACATTTACAAGTCTATGGAGATTCTCAATTAGTCATCCGACAAGTGAATGATGACTACGAAACAAAAGATGAAAAGCTTATTCCCTACAAGCATATGGTAGATTTCTTCAAGACAAAGTTCACAGCTATCCATTTCAGTCAGGTTCCAAGAATGCAAAACAAGTCGGCAGATGCGATGGCTATGATTGCTTCCATGTTAAATATGCCCCACAATATGGACAAATGTGAATTTTTGGTCGAACAGTTGCTTGTCCCTTCTTTTGAAATTCTGATAGTAGATGTGATGTGCGTTCTTATTGGTCCTAACTCCCCATCGTACAATGATGTATATCAATATTTAAAATCCCAAACCTTACCACCTAACCTTTCCACTAACCAACGCCGAGCCTTCATCCGACAGATGGCCAAATATGTCATCATTGCCAACACCCTTTACCGTCGTTCCTTTGACCATACCCTCCTCAGGTGTTTGGATTCTGACAAAGCACAAATGACTTTACATAAGGTTCATGATGGTATATGTGGGGGCCATTTCAATGGTCTGAGCTTAGCCAAAAAGTTGATTCATGTTGGGTATTATTGGCCCACTCTGGAAAAAGATGTTCACGATTTTGTTAAGAAGTGCTACAAATGCCAGATCCATGGAAATTACATTCATGCACCAGCCCAAGAGCTTCATTCTGTCATATCTCTGTGGCCCTTTTCTCAATGGGGATTGGATCTTATTGGCAAGATTCACCCGACATCTACAAATGGACACAAGTTTATCATTACAGCCACTGAGTATTTTACAAAATGGATCGAGGTTATCCCCATGACCTATATCACTAGTGTCCAAATTTCAAAATTCCTATTGAACTATATCATATGTAGATATGGGGTTCCCCTTGCCATAGTCACAGATAATGGCCGTCCCTTCAAGAATAAAGATGTCAAGGAACTCTGTGAAAAGTTTCATATCCAACACCGTTTCTCCAGTCCATACTATCCGCAAGGTAATGGTCAAGCCGAAGCATCAAATAAAACCATTATCAAGATCCTAAAAAAGGTTGTCAATGACGCTAGTCGAGATTGGCATGTACAGTTGAATCCAACATTATGGGCTTATCGCACTTCTATCCGCACAGCTACTGGCACAACACCTTATTCCTTGGTGTATGGTGGGGAAGCCATTTTACCCTTGGAGGTGTAGATTCCTTGTTTGCATGTTTCCTTGCAACATCTGATTGATGATGAGATGCACAGAGACTCTCAATTGCATCATCTTGAGATGTTAGATGAGAAACGTCAGATAGCCCTGACACATTTGCAAGCATATCAAAACCGTCTCCGTCGCTCTTATAATAAGAAAGTCAAAGGGCGACACTTCAAAGTGGGAGATCTAGTTTTAAAGGCAAACCCCAAGAATGCACAATCTACTGACATCATCAAAGGCAAGTTTGAACCTAATTGGGTTGGGCCTTTCATAGTGACTGCAACCTATGGCTCGGGGGCATACCAGCTTGCCACCCCAGAAGGTGAACCTTTGTCCGATCCTATAAATAGCATGCACCTTCGCAAGTACTGGGCATAATTTTCTATTAGCACTTCTTCAAGTATGATCCTGAAAAAAAATTCAAAAAAATCAAAAAAGCAAAAAAAAAACACAAAAAGTGAAAAACAAAGAAAAAGAACAAAAAAAAAGTAAAGAAAAATGATTCACCCTCTAGTGAAAACCTGGCAAATAGGCGCTTTGGGCAAGTACCTTGGTGAAAACCTGACAAATAGGCACCATGTGTAAAAATGATCATTGCTCTGTCATCTATCATGACCTCTAGTTATGCTTTCTCTCTGAAGATTTATCATGTCTACCCTTGTCCTGACCCAATGTTCTATTTCAGGCCTGTGATTGGTCAACATCATTGTCTTGCATACTCCGTTTCTTGTGCATACATTTTGGTCCTGGCCTCTATATATGTCTTTCAGATGTGCATTGGGTGTGTTCCCCTTGTCATGATCAATCACTGGAGCTTTTGAATTTTAAAATGTTCTGAAAAAATCCAAAAAAATCAAATAATGTCCTGAAATAATCCAAAAAAAATTGAAAAATGTCCTGAAATAATCCAAAAAAAAATTGAAAAATGTCCTGAAATAATCCAAAAAAAATTGAAAAATGTCCTGAAATAATCCAAAAAAAATTGAAAAATGTCCTGAAATAAATCCCTAAAAAGTCAAATAAAGTCCTGAAAAAATGAACAAAAAAAATAAAAATTGTAAATGCTCGAAAAGAAAAACAAAAAAAAATATCCCCTTTATGCATAAGATAGATAACTGAGCATCCCTCCAACGACACGCAATCACACATTGTGCTTTAATGAAATCATGCATAAACAGACGAACTTTTTCAATCAAACCAGACATTCAAACTGATCACAATTGTCATATCAATCGAACGTCAGCATCAATATCATTTGACTTTGTCACTACTATCATGGGTCTTATACAGGGTGTGGTATACTCGAAACCAGACTATGTCTTGTCTTAGACGGGGTACCACATGTCTTGAAACCAGACAACATGATCGTCCTATCAACACTTTCAACTTTTGACAATGAAGATCAAGATGTTTGTTTGACTTGTGGGAATTAGCGAGTCTTATCATTTATTGATTTATCTTCGATCATGTTCCTATGTTGCTCGATGATGTCACTGAGTGATTTAGAGTGACCAGGATGGTTCATGGTCCCTTTCTTTTTTATTGTGATTGCTGTTTGTGGAATGTTTGTTACAAACTGGGGCAACTATATCATTGGGTGTCTGTGATAAGTACGTTCACTTTGTGAATGCCGCACATACCTCGACCCTTGATGTATGCACCCTAGGATGCCTCACTCATTCCTTGTGTGCGATGTGTCTGTCTTTTTGCAAAAAGGGTTGCATTTCAGCTCTGGCCTTCAATGCCATGATGCTACGCATCCATTTTGCTACATTAAATAAAGGTTCTCACCTACAAAGTGCATTAGTGAAAGCAATTTTTTCCTTCATCTCTAACTGTCCTCTGTCTCATTTCTTCTTATTAACATTTTCTTCCATCAGTTTGGGCAGTCAGTTTAGTCTAGTTCTCTGATCTCCACACAAAAACACATATGCTACATCCTGCATCCATTTGGTTAGTACATTTGCATTACATCAAGCATCACATCAAGCATTTTATCCATTTCATATTATAAATGCATCAAAAACACAATGTATCCATACATGTTCCACAATAAATAGTGCATACGCCATCCATACATGGAAAATAAACATATGTCATAACACATTGCATCCCATCATATCGATGCATATCATATCATATATCACAATAATATTGGAGTACAAAATTGGACTGTCTATCCTAAGTATGGCCCGCAGGCTGAATACATAATGTCACACTACATATGTCTCTATCATAAGGAACACGTGCCTCTATCACTAGGTGCTCCCTCTATCCTCCTCATCCTTGCCATGTCTCAAGGATGATGTCCCTCCTATCCCAGGTCCTGGCTATGGTGGTCTCATAGGTCCACTCACCCGCATGCTGCTCACTGACCTCCGAGAGCATGCCCTACTCTCTATCCTTGATCATGCCCGATATGAAGCTACTCTCTGCTCTGGTGGAACTACACTCTCATATAATGTCCTCCAATGGCATATCTCCTCTCTGGTCTCTACCAACATCTGTGCCATCTCACATGCACTGGCATCCCTAATCGACCCAATATACTCAATGACTCTCTGTTCTTCTCGATGTGCCTGCGCTATTGTTGTATCTCGAGCCGCTGTAAGTCTGGCTATCTCCACTTTGAACTGATCCTGCTCTGTCCACAAGATAGCATTCTGTCTCTCTAATGTCGCAATGTGATCATGCTGACTCGCTATGGTAGCCCTGCATATCTCCATCTCCTCTATGCTAGCTGTCTCCGGCTCTATGGGTATATCCTGCAATGACTCCTGATCGGCTAGATCTGGCTCATCCTCCTCATCCCCTCCATCCTCATCATCCTCCTCATCCTCATCACCGCCCTCCTCCTCCTCATCCTCATCTCTATCCTCATCATCTCTCTCCTCTCAAGCAAGTGGGAAGTCCTCTTGTCTCCTCGGTACTGGAATATCAGGATCTGTCAATGGCACTGGCCATCGTCATGCAAACCATCACTCATACTCCTCTATCATCTCAACATCCACCACATCTGATCTCCAATCCCACTGTCTCTGCTGTGGCTATGTGAATTCGGCATATTCTATGTGTGGCTGAATCATCCTTCCCCACTGACTCGTCTCTCTGTGAGATCGAGCAAAGTGTGCAGTCCCTCTAGGTACATCCTGCCTCTCTCCAAACTGTCGTCTGACTCTCTTTGGTAGGTGCATCTCAATTACTCTCTGGCAATTCACTGGTTGCCCAATCAGGTATCTCTCCTGTCTACAATACGATAGCTTATTACTATCATCTAACCATCCAGGGCAATCAAGATATGGCCTCCATGTGAACTCTCTCAATCTGTCTAGCTCATGTCGCCAATACAATATGTATCCAGAAGGACCCTGTCTCAGTGCTCCTCCATAGCAATACACATATGGTCAGTGTGGTACTACATGTCTCTTTGCAATCAATTGACATATGGCTATGTGCTCAAATGCCCATACCTGTAACAATGTGACTCCACAGCTCAAAGTCTGCACCCCCTGATATGCTATCTGATGCAACTGAAAATATAGCATAGCCAGTACACATGGAACCCATGCATACACCGTCCCCTCTATTGCCATCCGCTCTAGCACTCTTCCCCATCCAATAGGGAATCCATGTCCTTGTCTGTCCCCTGCTAGTAGGCATGCTATAACCACTGCTATCACCACATATCGCTGATCATACTCTAATGCCATGGTCTCCCAGCCAATCTCCCTCTTTATGATATCCAGATCATCTGCGTCGCACTCAAATAATCTACACAATGCATCTCTCCCTGTCACTGGGTCATACTCTATCATCTCCCCATGAATCAGAATGCGGAGGATACACCATACATCCTCTAGTGTCACCGTCGCCTCTCCTATCGCCAGATGGAAAGAGGAAGTCTCTGAATGCCATCGCTCTGCCAATGCGGTGAGCAGTCCTGTGTTTGCCCTAATCTTGGGCATGAATGTGATATAGTATATTCCAAGTCTTGCTAATGTATCTCTATCCGTGCTTCTGAGTCTATGTCATAACATGAAGCAGTCAGGTCAGTTCTCCCGCGTGATCAATGGATATTGTCGACTCTGCATCACAATTGGGGCACATTTTGTCAGTTTTAGGGTTTGCTCCTACGGGATGCATTTCCTTATTTCATGTCCAAATCAAGGTGTTTTTAATCTATTTTGACCTATCCTACCCTTATCCCCCTTTTCGGACCCTTCGCATGTTGTTTTTGACCAAAATTGAGCTCTCAGTGCACAACTGCGCCTGTGTGCTGTATCCTGTGCCTGTGTTGCATTGAACTGTGCTTGTGTACCCTACACAAGCACAAAATACCCTACACAAGTGTAGGATGCCCTGACACAAGCACAAAAGTCAGTTTCTGCATTCTTTGTGGGCCTCGCAATGTCCCGCAAGCAAGTCAAATTCATGAAATTGACAATATGGGTTTTTGAGACACATACTGCTGCTCCCGTGTCATCTGGTCATCTTTACGTGCGTACATGTTCTCCAAGGTGATCTGCCATTGGAATGTTCACCATCTCTTTGCAAGTGTCCTTTTCCAGAGCAACAAATTCTCCTCTTTGGCTAGTGCAAATGAGCTCTTTTCACTCTCTTTGTCTCATTTATAGATCTTTGTCAATGCATAGATGGACATGCACTCTCTCCATCTTATGCTGGTCACGGTCTTTTGCACCTTCAATTGCTTGTCCTTCGTGCATCCGATCCCCGATTGTCAGTCTGTTTGATCCTATCATTTTCTATCATTATTATCGATCAATTGACCTCTTTTCTGCATGTTTCCGGCCAATTCCTCAAGGGGGCATGCATATGTGATTGTCAGTGTCTAGGGCATTTTCATTATCATTCTTTGAAACAATGCTTAAAATTGCAGTCTCAAAGAGGGGCAAAATGTAGACGTCTAAAAATGGTCAACGCTTGCAGAGTCGTATTTTAACATTGGCACATTGCCTTATTTTAGGTTTTTGCATCGCATTAACATTTCTTCTATGTTGCATACTTGGTCTTTATCATTTGTGAGCATCGAGTCCTTCTTTTGCATTCTTCATTTGTCTCGCTTTCGAATTTGGTCCTGTTGACAACAATCTTTAGTCATGATTTTGGTCAATCTTATCTTGTCGCATCAATGTGCGTGCTCATTTGTCATCATTTTGGACATCGTCAATCCTAATTAGGGTTTTGTCCTCTTATCAATCTTGTCATCTTGCGATCGATTTGTCATCGATCGTAGTCATTTTCAATCTTGTCATTTTGCGATCGATTTGTCATCGATCGTTGTCATTTTCAATCTTGCGATCGATTTGTCATCGATCATCGTCCTTCTCAATCATGTCAATTTGGATCAATTAGTCATTGTTCCTCGTCAATTGGCGCATTTATCAATCAAATCATTTGTCAGCATTAGTCCATTGTTAGTCAGAATCATGATCAAATCTAATCGATATCATTTATCTTTTGTCAAGACCTAATTGTCGTTCTTGCATTTTCGAAGGTTTCATGATTTATTCATTTAACCTTGTTTGTCCTTTCTCCCTCTAGGTTAAATAGTTTATTTATCCTAAGTCTTCTTGTCACAATTAAATGTTTATTTAATTGGCTAACTAATTCTTCCCTCTTTGTGAATTAATTAATAAATGAAAAATTGTTAATTAATTCACTTAATTCCTAATTTCCTCATTTTCTAAATTTCTTAATTCCTAATTTCCTCACTTTTCTAATTTCCTAATTTCTAATTCATCTAATTTTCAATTCTCTCCTATTTTTCTCCTAATTTCATGGGAATGACATTTCAATTTTTCATAATTTGTCATAATTGACAATCAATCAATTTTGACATAGAAATTTGTCATAATTTTGTCAAAATTATCAATCAATCAATCTTGCATAGAAAGTGCTAATTTGTCATAATTTGTCATATTTGTCATTCTTGATTTTGTAATTTCCATTCGAATCTCTTCATGCTAATTTGATCTTTTCTCCAATTTGTCTATAAATTGGATGAATTTCTTCAATCAAGGCCCCTGCCTGGTCGAATCAATCATGCTTCTAGTACCCTTATGCTATCATCTCGTCTTGTCTACTTGCTTTCACATCATGCTTATGCACTAGTAGGTGAGATCCACAAACAAAGCTATTTGAAGGAGAAAGAAGGACAATGGAGCCACATGAAGGAGACATCTGCATTTGGTTTGCTTAGATTTCATTTTGAATGTTTTGTTTTCATGTTTTCATTGAATGTTTTTAGGATTGTCACTGCATTTTAGTTTTCGTGATTGAACTAGGCTAATGTTTATATTGCTTTGATGTTTCCACATTTCCTATCTACAGGTGGAAATAATTATGGAAAGACATAGTGGAGAATGGTGAATTGAAGATCACTCAGTGGAGACAAATGGTTGCAAGATTGAAGGCCAAGTTCATATCAGGAGACTATGAAGTGGAACTATTTAAGAAGTTGTAGAAAGTGAAATAGAGAAACATGACTGTGAAGGAATATACCACGAAACTATATAAGGTGGTGATTATATCTAGACATAGAGAGATGGATAGAGAAAAGGTGGCAAGGTATGCCAATGGACTTGCTTTTAACATTCAAGAAGCTTACTAGTATGCTTTAAAGGATGAGGAGAAGGTGAGAAGAAGACATTCACATAAGGGAAAGGAGAAATTTAAGGTGAATGGAAATATGAAGTAACTGGTTGAAGAAGAGGAGTCAAAACCTAAGTGGGGTAAAGAACCAGAATAGAAGACACTAAGGAAAGGTGGCAGCAGTACTGGTAGAGAATTTCCTGGAAAATGTTTCAAGTGTGGAGAAATCGGACATAGATCCTATGAATGTAAGAAAGGAATGGAAATAATTTGCATGGCAAGTGAAGAACCGGATGGTACCGGATCTGACTATGCACCGAAGCAAGTAGAATCCCTTATGTTTAGAAGAAAGGATATTGGATCTACTTAGAGGAAGATTCTTTTTCAAACTGAATGCAAATCGGGTGGTAAGTGTTGCAAGGTCATTGTAGATAGTGGAAGTAATGATAATTTAGTATCTGAGGAAATGGTTGTGAAGCTTGGGTTGAAGATGATTAAGCATCCTTGTCCTTATGAGGTGAGTTGGTTACAAGATGATCAGAAGATAGAGATAAAGGAGAAGTGTTTAGTGAGTTTCAATATTGGGCCTTTCAGAGATGAAGTTTTATGTGATGTTGTGTCTCTGAGTGTTTTCCATGTCTTGTTGGGAAAACCTTGGCAGTATGATAGAGGATCTATTTATTACTGTAGAAGAAAGCTAGTTACTATTGAAAAGGATGGGCAAAAATTCACATTGATTTCTTTGAAGGAGAAAGAGAAGGAGGTGAATAATCTGAGTCCTGAGAAAAGTTGCAGTACTAAGAAAATGGTGGCAGAGGTTATACTGAAAGGTTTGATAGAACCGGTTGTACAGGTCATACCGGAGGTTTTGAAGAAGGATCTGATAGAACTAGTTGCAAAAATTATACTCAAGGGTGACATGAATTTACAAAAGGATCTGACGGATGAACTTGATGGACAGATGGAACCGATCGATAGAGAGCTAATTATGACAAACTAGATGAAGTCTTGTGGTAGAAATAAATCAGAGTTGCAGAAACAGAGACAATGTGTAGATCTAAAGCAAAGAAAGGGAAACAAGGAGGGTCAGAGGCTAGAGAAGCTAGTTGAGGCACTAGAGGAGTTAAAGAAGAGGTTGGCAGATAAAGAAGATGTTTGGATCAGAAATGAGCCTGGGATCTTCATTCTGAATCCTTTTAGATGTTCATGAGTTGCCTCTCATGGAACATATTTTACTACTTGGGTTGTCTGATGCAGGAGCATCCCCGGTCGATGAGCTATCTTGCATCAACCAAAAATATTTCCTTTCTATTTTGTTCTTGTTTAGTTCTTGTGCAGTTTTGTTTATTCTTACTAGTATGTACAAGTAGTTCCTTTTTCTTCATGGAAGATCTTATTTTCAGTTTCCAGATGGTTTCATGTGCTTGATTCCATATTTTTAGTTCATTTGGGTTCTTTACTAGTTAGTTATCGCTTTCAGTTGACTATTTTTGGGTTCCGGGATAGTTCTTATGCTTACCGGTTGGTTCTTCCTTCATTACTGACATGATTCTTAGCATGTGGATCCATCTTGGGTCTTGTCCAATGTTTTTTGGCATGTGGCCAATCTTCCTTCTAAACCACACCACTTGGTTGTTAATTTCTAAAAAGATTTATCTAATTCATAGGACCGACCTAACTACACGTTTCATTTTCCTGTATTGGTGAATGTAATCTTATGAGGCCGACCCGGATGTGTTCCGGTATGTATAAATATTATTTTATGTAATCATTTGTTGGGAAGGAGGAAGCAAAATTCAGAATAAGGATTGAGATTCGCATGTTGTGATCCGATTGATTTTTAGAGTCCCGATTGGATTGTATCTGGCTTGAAACTTGCATGTAACTGATAAACTATCGGATGTTCTTTGATGATAATATGAAGATTGTCAAATGATTTCCGGAAGTTATAAGGCTTTAATATGATTTGCTTATGTGAATGTTTAAAGTTTTCTTGCTTCTTTCATTGTGTCTCTCTTGCTACATAAGTCAGTTGACTCTTTTGAGGGTTTTTATTGGTTATGGCTGCATCAATTTGTTTTTCTTTAATTACATAGAATTAATAGTAAATTAAAAAAAATCTAATGGTAATAAATTGAGTCAAAAATAAGGATCAAATTTTAAATATTTATTTATTTTATTCTTTTACATATTTATTTTATTTTCAATTGCTTGCCTAAAAAATTGCATGAAGGTAGAGAGAGAGAGAGAGAGAGAGAGAGAGAGAGAGAGAGAGAGAGAGAGAGAGAGAGAGAGAGAGAGAGAGAGAGAGAGAGAGAGAGAGAGAGAGAGAGAGAGAGAGAGAGAGTTGGTACTAAGCAGACCCACTCACCATTGGCCTTGGTTTCTTACAAGTTATGATATATCTAGATAGAACTTGTCATGAAGGCGGCACCTAATTGTACTACAACAACTAGCGACTATGATAAAAAATTTACTTCATTAAGAAATCATTCTTCCATTAAAAATTAACCATGTGTTTCAAATTTATCTTTGAGAGGATAATTGCTCGCTTTGTTAGGACTTCATTTATTAAGTAATAATCTTGGTTCTAGTTTGTATATTATGTACAAACCTTTCTCGAATAGAACCTCTCCTTCTTGAAGCCTGTGAAAATAGTTGTCACTTGAAAAATTTGACTATCCCTTGATTCCATTTGTTGCCCCATAGTTCAATAATTTCCCTCGACGATGCTAATAGATGGAGACTAAATGATTAACTTCCCTCATTCTTCACATTCTAAAATGCTATTTCTTGGAACACAAAGACCTCATTCAATTGGGGATTTTGATTTCGGACATCTTCACAAATGAAGAGTATTTTAATTTTGGAGATGAACAAAATCACTTATGGGTGAATGTGAGCAATTTGATCCTTTACCCATTCCACCTTCTTGGGGTGTAAATGGGGAATTATAATAGTATTGGGAGGCTCCTATATGTATTCACTGCCATATACTATTTCAATATCTTCAACATTTGTCTTGTCAATCCACTTTGGAACTATAAACCCAATTTTGACCCCAGGGGATCCAATGGTGAGAGAGAGCAAGGGGGATTGGTGCAAGAGCACCTAGTGAAAATCATGCCTCAAGGAGGCCATTTTGTGAAAAAAAATTTGTGTTCTTGTTTTGATGATGTAATAAGGTCTTATTAGGCCTTTTTTGGTTGTTAGGAGTATAGGTTAAGTCATTAGATCATAGGTAATATCATAATTTGCAAAGTTGCAAAAGTTACACTTGTTGTCAATGTTGTCATCAAAGCCCAAACGGTTGTTTTGTTAATTGTAATTCAAAATATAGTTACCAACCATTGGGAAAGGTTGGAAAAAAAATATAAAATCATTGTTCCATCAACAAAAATAGTTGGTTGGTGGATCATTTGATGTAGTTTGAAGAAGAACAATCAATAAAACATTTCAATTTTCTGCAATCTAAATTGGTTTTTGCTTCTTTTTTGCCTCACATGTTCTTGTAAAAATTAATGGTGGTCTGAAACTGATTGGAAATGAATTTTTATTGAATTATATTTCTTTTTCATTTGGTGGCATCAAATTTGGTTAGGATTTGAGGGAGTTATGGTCATTTTAAAGATTGTTATTTTCCATATTTTTCCAGTACTAGTCCCGTTGTAGCATTTATTACTTCCTTGTACGGATGAATTGCGCTCTTAGACAAGATGAATTTGAAAGTTCTCTGAGTCCCCTTTCAGTTGGAAGTAGTTTCATCCAATTTCATAAATTTTTGATCATTTTGTCGATATTTTTTTGAAAAACTGTCCAAAAACCATAGTTCCAAGAGTTTGAAGAGAAAAAAGTAAAAAAAAAACATCCATTCCACCTTTGTGAATTTTCAAAATTGTTGGAATGGATGGGCTAGGGGTACTCCAGGTTGGTTTTGAATCATTTTTGCAGGAAGTGAAGTTTGGGGTACTTTTGAGGCAAGATTAGCCTAACATCTCTATGTATTAGGCCAAGTGAGCATACGTAGAAGTGAGGGTTTGTGGCCTGATACTTGGATAGTGTAAGTAGGTGTTGTAACCTACATATTTGGATCCTATTTTATGTATCTAATCCTACAATGGGTTTGGAGGTTTGCAATTTGAATCTTTGGCACTTGATTTGGAAAAGTTGCTTAATTAGGTCTAATTGGCAAAATAACAGTAAATAATAGAGGGGTACTTTCTGAAATAATCCCTAGATCCAAGTTGATATGTTGTAGATGATCCAAAAGGGTTTTCATAAATACCCTTGTTTTGTCCTGATTCTGTCCTTACAAAACGTTATGACCGAAAAACCCTTTGAGTAGGGCTACTAGGAATTTAGCTTGGTTATGAAGCAACCCACCATAAAAATTGCTAGAGGCCTATACTAGTGCATGTAAGGTTTTTTTCTTGATGTCGCAAGATATTTTAAAATTCTTCCCTTGAGGTATTGAATCATTTGGAAGCATACACCAAGTTTGTGTCCAAACTAGCCTATGTCTAAGAGGCCTAGTGAGGAAGATAAGTAAGTTGGGAGAAACATCTCCGCCTTGGGGTCTTGTCTGCCTTTGTAAGTGATTGATTCTAGTTGTTTGGTGAATTTGGTGACCTACTCTACATCAGGGAGGGATAGAGAGAGGGAGGGAGATGGAGAGAGGTGGGGGAGGGAGAGAGAGATAAGGGATGGAGGAGGAGGATGTAAAGAGAAATTCCAAGATATATATATATATATATATACATATACATATACATACATATATATACATATACATAAATATATGTATATATACATATATATGTATATATACATACATATATACATATACATATATACATATATATACACACACGCACATATATATATACACATACATATGTACATACATACATACATACATACATACATACATACATACATACATACATACATACATATATATATATATATATATATATATATATATATATATATATATATATATATATATATATATATATATATATATATATATATATATATATATACATATACATACATATATAGACATCAAGTGGGAATTTGTAAAATTACCACCATAATTTCTCACATCTTTTGAGATTTCTAAGAATTTTTTTTTATATTTGTTCACAACATTGACGTACTAATTTTTAATTTATTTTACTAGTGTCCCCAGAGTTCTCAGAGACGTGTACCATTATTTTAATAAATTTTTAACTACTTGTCCAAATTTGAAATAAATTACATATTATTGTTCTACACTTCATTCTTTACACTTTAAAAAAATAAAATAAATTTTTAATTATTTTGGTGCAAGTTATGTGACGTGCACAAATAGGTACCTGGTTTTCAACATGCCCCACTTCAAAAAATCATAGAAAAATACTCAGCAAAAAATGACCAAAAATTACACAAATTTTAGTACTCACTCTTAACTATATTTCTACCAAAGGGTTTCATAAAATACTAAATGTATCTATCACTTTTTTGACGTACACACTAGAAACTATGTTATGTTCTACTAATAAAACAAGAATAGTTTTTTTTGTGTGAAATATTTGATTACCTTAATCTTATCCATTTAAGAAAAAAAAATACTAGCTTGGAAACTAGATTCAGAGTACTACAATTCTCACTATTTTGCTATATTCAGATTTTGAGTGGAAGAGTCTCAAATTTCTCCTCCAAGTTTAGGTTTAGTTGATTTCAAAAGAAAAACTAGTGGCCACTTATACCCCCCTTTTTGTTGACCATCTTTGTGCACTTACTCGTAAGTCGTAAATTTTCAATTTTTAAACTAATACCTTTATGAAAGCTACATGAATCTCTATATCTCCCTCTATCCCACTCAATATATCTCTTTGTCTTCCCCCTTTCTCCGTCTCTCTCCCCTCAATATATCTCTTTATCTTCCCCTTGTCTCCCTCTCTATTTCTCTATCTACTTTCTCCATATCTATCCCTCTCTATATATCTACACCTCTCCTTCTCTATATGTATATTTAGTCTCCCTATCTCTCCCTGCCATCTCTCTCTGTGTATCCATTACCACCCTTTCTATATGTTTGTGTGTGTGTATCTCCCTGTCTCTATCTAGCTATATATATATACACACACACATGTATGTATGTATATATATGTATCTTTGTATATATTTATATGTATGTATGTACACACACATATATATATACACACATATATATATATATACATATATATACACATATATATATACATATATATATATATGCAAGTATGTATGTACATATATGTATATATATGTATATATATATGTATATATATGTATATATATATGTACATATATATGTATATACATATACGTATATGTATATATGTATATGTATATATATATACATATATATATGTATATACATATACGTATATGTATATACATATACGTATATATATATGTATATATACATATATACACACACACACACACACACACACACACACACATATATATATATATGTACATACATATATATACATACATACATATGTGTGTATATATATATATATGTATGTATGTACATACATATATCAATAGGAAAACTACCCTTTCCCTCTAGGGAGAGATGATAGTTTCACTATGGATTTCCCTTCAAACACTTTTCACGCATTACATTGGAAGAGGGGGGGAAAAATTCACTAGATTCAACCTCCAAAGAAGAAGATAGAATTCTGAATGAAATGGGAATGATAAGTTAATCCCCTCTTCAAACTAGTCAAAACACCTTTAATCGCATTTAATCGCAAAGATGTAATTTTCAAACTAGTCAAAACTTCTTTCTGGACCTTACAAACTTACAAGCATGTACTCTGATATACAAACATGAACTCTA
Source organism: Cryptomeria japonica (assembly GCF_030272615.1). Taxonomy (NCBI): domain Eukaryota; kingdom Viridiplantae; phylum Streptophyta; class Pinopsida; order Cupressales; family Cupressaceae; genus Cryptomeria; species Cryptomeria japonica. Next base: position 708,800,777 of record NC_081407.1, read on the forward strand.
CCAAATGGTTTCTCAAGACGAATCCCGAGTGAAGAAATATTAATGGTCAAAGATGACCAACTGACTTTGTCAGTACTTCGGACCTGATGATGTCAATGCGTAGACAACTCATGATGTCTTTCTTAAAAATATCAAATGACCTCCGTAGACCCTCAAATCTGAGGCATAGGTACCTTGAAGTATATATCAAATCTTAGAATACTCAGTTTGACCAAAAGACTAACTGGGTGTGAATGGTGCGCTCATGAAAATAGCTACTTTAACTGATATAGCAATGAAAGTACGAAACACTGAAAAAGATGGCTCAAGAAACCCTTTTGAAAACTGATCAAACGGGTTGGCAGGAGCTTGAAACTGGAAACATTGCTTGTCATTTATACCAGCAATAGCCCAGAACAAACATTCTAACATGACATTCATCGGGACAACTTTTACAAATGTGCAAAGTGAGGCTCCGACTAGGGATGAAACAGGGACTTGTGCAAACCATACAAACTGCAAATGGATTGAGCTTGCTAAACTGAGCAAATGGATTTATAAATACTTGAAATTTTGCATGGAGGCACACTTTTATGCATATAATTTAGTGCACTTTGAAATTCAATATGACAATCAACTGGGCAAAAGTTATAGGCACTCAAAGTAGGTTACTCAATAAAATCTGCATTTACACCTATGATGCACTTTTAGCTCACCCCTTGAAATGGGTAGTAGATAAATTGATCCAAACTGAATTCTGAAAGTTGAAACACACTTCATTAGCTAAATGCAAGGTGTAGGACACACTTCCCAATCCTTACCCTTTGAAAATCAACTGGCTCCATTTTGCCCTCTCTCTAACTAGGCCATTCAAACTAACTCATTTTATGATCATTTGGAAATGTAGAGCAAAATTTTAAAATGGGCCTCTAAACTTCACTCAAATTTAATGAGTCCCAACAGTGGCTCTGACTGGGGATGGTTGATTGCAAGATCAATACAAGAATTCAAAATCTATGATAGAGCAGACCACCCAAAAACGGAAAACTTCTCATCTCTTCTCTTCTCAAAATCAAAGGGCTTCCTATTCTACCTAAACAACAAGGCACTTCATTGAAAACCACACAACTAAAGCAAAGCAACTGTACAAAATATACAACTTTTAAATGGCCTCGGGCCATCAAAACTAAAATCAATTCTTACCTTTGTCAAACACATGATTTTTATTTCCATAAACTGGAGGTAAGCTGAAAGTTTCATTATTATCTGCCTGAACAATCACACTTCCATTTCTAATTAGCTAATCACATAAAACATAATCAACAACATGTTCATAATCATAGAATCTTTGTAAACCAAACACATGCTGAAAGGGCTGGTCACTAGGTGACATAAGAGTACCATACTCTTTACCATTCTTTCCCAACTGAAATGAAAAGTGACCTAACTTATTCTGAAAGTTGAGAACATCAAGAACATCTCTATTGCTAGTTTGCTCAAATGATGAACACTCTTCCACAATGATGTCTTGCAAACTAGAGAGGAAAAATTCCTCATAAATTGACTGCACCTCATCTTCATGCTGATCACAATTTCTATCAGTACTTTGCACAAGTAAAGACACATGATCATCACTTGACAATGGCTCATTCACCACTTGCAAATTAGAGAAAACTACTTCAAATCTGTCATTCTTTTTAACAGCAATATCCACACAATGCATATCAAAATCTGAGTTCATATCAACATATGAATCTACATTATCACACTTATCAACCATATATGCATTTTCATCTTGCCCATCACTCAAATAAAATACAGGAAAAGAATCAACATCATAGGTATCATACTTCACACCCTCAAAAACATCATCAATATCATAACATGTACTAGTTGGGTGTGAGAGATTGGGCACATTTTTTGATGCATACCTCTGAAAATCATCAGCTAAGAGCTCTGAGATTCGTTCACTACTTAGTGAACCTTCTCCTTCGTTTTCATTTTCCTTGGCTTCATCTTCTGAGCTGTAAACATTGTCCCAATCTGATAAAGGTATTAAATCAGCAGTGCTCATGTCTCTATGCACATTTATTTCATCATTACAACAACTTGCATCCACATCATAGCCTTTATCATGTTGCTCATAAAGTGCTGCTATATGTTGCAACATAGTTTCATAACTTTGATTGCAAATATTTTGTGGATTGAACTTAACAATACTGTCATTCATATTACTCAAATCTGAAAACTCTAAAGATTTACAATCATACACACTAGAATAACAATCTATATTTTCATCCTCCTCATACTGAGAACAAAATTTTGTACTGTCATGCTGATCATAAGAATCATTTTCAAAATCACAAGAGATATCCCTATTCACAGATTCATCTCCCTTACTTTGGTATTCACCAATTTCACTGTCAACATCAATATACTCAATATTATGTGCATTTTTAGATTTATTTAGGTCAATCTCATCTATCCATTCTTTGATACATGCGACACTTTCTTCTCTCAAGGTTGTAGACCAATTAATTGAGTCAGGCTAATCAAGCTCTAAAAATAACTCAATCCAAATAGATTCATGGGGTCTAGCATCGGCTGAAAGCTCATTCAATGCAGCTATAAATCTTTCATAAAAAATATATGATGACTCTTCTTTTCTTTTCCCTACTTTCCTTCTTAAAAACTAGAGAAACTTCTCTTGGATCCTTTTAAGACATGTTTTAATTTCCCTATCAATTTCTTTTAGATTTGACAAAAGATTTTTAGATCTAGGAACTACATCTAGATCCATCAAGTTTACAACATTTACTGAACCATTACTATGTTGATATGTCTTTACTGTTTTACAAACTCTCTTCAAAACACATATAGTCATAAATTTTCAGAATCACATACTTCTCCCATATTATAACTGAAATTTTTAAAACATGAAGTATGTAAAGTGCATATATCTTTTCCTTTTAATGGTGACTGTTTCACCTCATAAGGAAAACAATTATTTCATGAATACCTAGAAAAAAAAATTGCTGCTGTTGTTCACTTCACTTCCGACTGAAGATTTGAAGAACTCCTGCAAATCTCAGGTTCTTTCCTATAGAGTCGCCACCTCCTTGAAGAGGAATAAAATTTAAACACCGATCTTCACTCTAAAACACTTTCAGATTTATGGGTCTCACCACACACAACAAAGTCACATAATATTTTCAAATTTCTTAGCAACAAGAATTTCTAGGGTATACACTTTCAAATCTGAAAATAACTTTTAGATTTGTAAACTTCTAAGACTCTTCCCCAAATGAATTTTGGCCAGACTCATGGGTTTGACTACAATCAACAAGGTGACTACAACTTTTCTCAACCTTACTGAATAATGCAATTAGAAAACATTGTTACTTCCCCAACAAAGTCACCATTTTTGTTGTTCATCAAAACTGATTAACCCAAGATCACCTACAAATAAATCTATGAGAAATCCAATCTCAATCAATGAAACAGTTCAAGGCTTGGACAACATAACATAGGATCCTAATGATCCTCCTACACTTCAGGTTCTGCTAGGCCTAGGGGGGGACACCCTTTGATGCATTGAATCAGACTCATTTACCCACATATGACAACATCAATAAAAGAAAAGAGATCTCATAAATGGTTCAAAAAACAAGGAGGGTATTATAGATGGGCTAGATCTACACTTACAACTCAACAATATTTTGAATCATGAGATGGATGGACACTACCATAGAACAAAAAACAAAGGATATTTTGATTTTGGATTTTTAAATGATGTTCTGACAACCCTTCAATGTTACAAAAGACCAGTGCCTTATCCAGGCCACAAAGTCATGCATAAAACTGGAAGAAAAATCTCAGATGCAAGTTCCTTTCAACATTAAATTTTCATGTATCAATGCCTTACATTAATACAATTTTCTGCTCTATCATAAAATCATGCTTACACATCCAATATACATATTCAACATCATTAATGTTGGGTTTCAGGATTTAAATTCTTCCTTGAAGAATACCCAAAAGACAAACATCACACTCTTAGAGAAGGCTAAAAGAGACAAATCCGAATTATCCTTGACAATATGAAATTGTATGAATCTGAACACATTTTGGAGACAATTTCATGGAAAATCACACATGCCTTGCATATGTGTGAACCTGCAAATTGAAAAAAAGAACTACAACAAAGACAACACTGAAAACCTCGAAGGACACAATGTCATTTGCAAAAATAAAAAGATGCCATCACTGGAACCTGCAATTTCAGATTTCTCCCTTGGAGAAAATCTCTCAAAAACTGGAACCATTACAATTGAGAAGAATTGAGAATATGAAGGAGAGGGAAAAAGATTAGATTTCATCAAAATTTGCCAAGTGTCTTCTTTTCCATAACTCCAAGAATATCTCCTTCCCATGGAAATGACTCTTGAAATATCTGATTTTTGTTGAAAGAAACTTCATAGCTGCATTCCTCATTCCAAGAGCTTTCCGATGATATATAATATTCACATATTTGGCCAAACAATACCCCTTAGGCGAATTAATCTCTCAATGCACCTCTGTCATTTAAATTTTTGAATTTCTTATATAGTTGGAACTATATATTTAATTTTAATTTTTTGCTTGATTTTTGGCCTGACGCCCTGCCACATGTCAGCCTGCGATTCATTGATGGGGTCCAATAGGAACCACCTCACTGATTCACCACATCATTTGCTTCGTCACCACCACCTGCCCACCATGTCATCGACACATCATCGCCATATCATCGCCATGTCAGTGGGACCCGCGAACTGGACCACCACTTGGACTTGCCACATCACCTTTCACCATTTCATGAAGGGTAACAGGCATGCATCTTCAACTTGTGAAACCACGCTGATCGTCGGATCTTGATGAACTTGCTCGATCTTTAATCCTTCTCTTTTCTGCATGTGCTTTTTGCCATTTCGCGATGGTTAAGTTTCGCACATCTTCCCTTGGCGAGATCATGCACGCCGTCAGATCTCCTACAACCTGCTCACTAGCTAAGTCACCCTTCCACTGCAAAATTTTCCTCGAGAACCGTTCCTATGTGGGTGGGGTCCACCTAGTCACTACTTGGCCTCCTTAGTCACCTCAGGAAACATGCATGCGCACGTGGGGTCTGCCTAGGTGCCCAACCGACACCATCTGTCAAAAGCCTTTGAGATTTGACATTATACTAGTGTAGAGCTTTGTATTTAAATACAAAAAGATCCCCCTCCACAGTCAATGTGGGATATATGCATCTGCCTGACAATGCATTTTGAAAGAGTTTTTGAGACTTGCGAATGAGATTTACTATAATTTTAAATGCCCCTTCACCACTGCACCGGAGAGGATGCTGGCAAAGGTCATGGCACTTGGGATTTACACCAACCATTACATTTGTTGAAACCATAAAACCCCCATGTACCACAACAAGGAGGAGGGAGGAGGGAGGATTTCTTTTAAAACATGCCAATGGCATTTGTTTGGATATTTAAAAATGCTTTTACCAGCACGTTGCAAGAAGGAAAATGGCAATATACATTCATTCAGGAAGGAAGATGGCAAGTTTGAATCGTTAAATTTGCATTTACACATGACAATGCATCTGTCTGAAAATTTTGGCATTAACTTCATTAAAGTTTGATGCCTGACTTTTTTTTACGTGGTCTACCTGCCATTTGCATTTATTTGAAATTACAAATTGGCTCTTCGCCAAAAATAGCACAGGGGAAGATATGGTTTTATTCCTAGAAATGACATTTGCTGAAGTTTATAGGCTCTCCAAACTCCACGCAAAAATGGGAAAATGGCGGTGGCTACCTATTGCACTTGCAACAAGTATCATACCTCTTACATGCTACGTAGGAGGGAGTGTAGTTGGATTAACGCCTCAATTGCATTTGCTTTACGAATTTTTCATTGGGCTCCAACCCAACATTGCACAGAGGAAGAGAATGGTTGGAATTACACCATTTTCATTGGTTTGAAATTCATTGGTCTCTCTTACCATGTTCTGTGCTCTCCATACACCACGCAAAAAGGGGGGGAATTTGGCATTTCACTAGCCAATTGCATTGCTTCAGTTTCAAATGTGATCCTTTACCACTCCATACCAAGCCTAGAATATTCAACAAGAATTTATAATAGCATTGCTATGCAATCCCATATCTTTATGCATCATGAAGTCATGTACTAAGAACATTTTCGCCCTAAAAATTAATACAGGGGCATGATTCAGGTCGGGCCCCAAAGTGGGTCCGGCTAAACAAAATTCCGTTTTCATGCAACTAACCTTCAAAATGCCTCACGAACCTTAAACATACCTCTGGAATCGATCAACACCATTTTTGGATCATCAAACTGAGTTTTGCAACTTTCAGGCGCCTGCGCCACATTTTCACATTTAATCGCAAAGACGTAATTTTCAAACTAGTCAAAACACCTTTCTGGACCTTGAAAATTGACAGGCATGTACTCTGATATACAAACATGAACTATACCAAGCAGTTTCTTAAGACAAATCCTGAGTGAAGAAATATTAATGGTCAAAGATGACCAACTGGCTTTGGCGGCACTGCGGACCTAATGAAGTCAATGCGCAGGCAACTGATGATGCCTTTCTTAAAAATATCAAACAACCTCTGTAGACCCTCAAATCTAAGGCATAGGTACCTTGAATTACATATCAAATCTTAGAATACTTAGTTTGACCAAAAGGATAACTAGGTGCGAATGGTGCGCTCATGAAAATAGCTACTTTAACTAATATAGCAATGAAAGTACAAAACATTGAAAAAGATAACTCAAGAAACCCTTTTGAAAACTGATCAAACGGATTGGAAGGAGATTGAAACTGGAAAAATAGCTTATCATTTATACCAGCAATAGCCTAGAACAAATATTCTGACATGACATTCACCTGGGCAACTTTTACAAATGTGCAAAGCGAGGCTTGGACTAGGGATAAAACAGGGACTTGTGCAAACCATACAAACTGCAAATGGATTGAGCTTGCTAAATTGAGCAAATGGATTCATAAAGACTTGAAATTTTGCACGGAGGCACACTTTTATGCATAGAATTCAGTGCACTTTGAAATTCAATATGACAATCAACTGGGCAAAAGTTATAGGTGCTCAAAGTAGGCTACTCAATAAAATCTGCATTTGAATCTATGATGCACTTTCAGCTCACCCCTTGAAATGGGTAGGAGATAAATTGATCCAAACTGAATTATGAAAGATACAACACACTTCATTAGCTAAATGCAAAGTGTAGGACATACTTCCCAAGCCTTACCCTTTGAAAATCAACTGGCTCCATTTTGCCCTCTCTCTAACTAGGCCATTCAATCTGACTCATTTTATGATCATTTGGAAATGTAGAGCAAAATTTTGAAATTGGCCTCTAAACTTCACTCAAATTTAATGTCCCAACAAGGATAATGAACACAAAACACAAGGGTAGTTTCGCTTTCCTTAGGGTCAGTATGTTGTATGATAACTCATGTATATCATATATGTATGTGCATATAATAATCGTCATTCCCCAAAGAAGGACACTACCTTGGAAGAAAGGGAAGAGAGGATGTCTATCGAGTCAACATGAAAGAGACCAAGAAAAGATATTAATGCTTTGTATCATCCCCAAATCAACATTAAGGGAACAATAGAAGAACATGGATACACATAGAAGAATTGTCACACAAGAGAAATAAAGAAGAGAGAGAGAAGATCTATAGTGCTAATATTACTAATCTAGCATGACATCCGCCTCTCGATCTTGCTGATCACTATTTCGGGAAGGTGAGAAACATGGCAGATGAGCGACATCGAGCACAACAAATGGAGCTATCACAAGATCCAAACAAGAACTATTCTCATGTTGTAAGTCACTTTGTTTGATTTTAGGAGCTAGGATTAGGGTTTGTGAAAATTCAGTTGATAAACGCTTGTCCACATCAACATATTCATACTCACTATCAAAAGCATTAGGAGTTGTATTGCCATCATGAATAACATTTTCACCTATTTCTTCATCAAAGTTTAGAGAAAGAGGAGCAAGAACACGAACAGGAGTAAAACCATCACATGTTTTGTGCAACTTATGATTTGGAGATGTAGGTTGAACATATTTCTTAGGAGAAAAGGGAATCATGTCAACTGTTGGAGTCTGAGGAGATTGAATAGTTTGAGGGATGGCTTCATGAGCTCAAACATGATGTCTTCGTTGGTGTTCTCTTGCACAACGATTTCATCGAGTTTTAGTGGAAGGCTGAGGAGGAGGAACACTTGAAAAAGTAGGAATGTTTCTCTCCTTGATAGTTAAAGGTTTAGGTCTTTTAGGTTGAACAAGAGGAGAAGAAAGCCTCTTCTCTCAATAAGAGGAAGGAGGTGGAACTCCACCATATAAAGGAGGAATGTTAGGTGTACGAAGAAGACTAGGTCCATCATGAGGAGGAGGTATAGGTCTAACCTTAGGAGTAATATTGTTGTTCTTCTTAGTAGAAGGTATAGTCACATCCATAGGAATAGGTTGACGATCTTCCTTAGGAGGGATATTAGTTCTATCCATGAGGGGAATAAATTCATCTTCAAGTATCATAGGAATGTCAAGTGTTGGGGATCTAGGTTGACTTAAGGATAATATCATATCTTTCTTCCATTTTTGATAAGATTCAAAAAGAGCATCGCTCCTTGATGGAAGAGATTTAAATTGCTTAGGCCAAAAGAAATCAATAGGGATCTTAGGGCTTCTTTCAGATGGATGAAATAAGCTATGGTTCACAGTTATGATTTCTCCATTGTCAGGAAATTTCAGACACTTGTGAATTGGAGAAGCAATAGCCTTCATGGAGGATAACCAAGGATAGCCCAACTTCACATGGAATTTCTCGGAAGGGGGTATGATTAAAAAAGTCAACATCCATGGATTTAGTATGAATGTCAATAGGAAGGGTGATAGAGCCAATGGTAGGACAAGAGAAGCCATCAAATAACTTTACCACTACATTAGAAGAATCATATATTGGTTTATGCAATCGTAAAGTGAAAAGATACTCCTCAGTGATGACATTAACCATGCAAGAGGGATCAACAAGAGCTCCACGATAAGGGATACCCTTAACCTTCATAACTATGTATAAAGGACCATCGGGTGCTCTAATGGTCTCACTAGGATCAAATGTAATACAAATATCCTTAGGCGTATCTTATTTTTCTACCATATTTATAAAGTTCGGAGCCATAGAGGTGAATTCCTCATAGGAGAAAGAAGTAGGTACAATCTCAATCATGTTAGAGGTATGAGAAGGTAAGGGATCATTGAAAATGTTAAGATTTTGATTAGGAGGAGCTACTGATTTATTCCCTTTATCATTCACACCTACCACAGATATAGTATTATTATCAATCAAATCTTGAATCTTATTCTTCAATGCGAAACATTTCTTAGTATCATGACTAGGCTGACAATGAAATTGACAAAATGAATTGTTATCAAAATAAGGGGATGCAAGTTTAGAAGGATCAACTGGTTTTATAGGAGGAAGTTTAATATCATTTCTTTGCAACAACTAAGACATTATACTATGTAAATATTCATTCAAAGGAGTAAACTGTCTTTCTCTTTGGAAAAAAATAGAAATAGGAGGCACACCTATTGTAGCATTCACATTGTTATTGTTGATCGTATCATTGAACTTGATGAATATTTTTGTTGGTTTGAACATAGCAAACGGTTGTTGAACACTCCCCCCCTTATCACTCAAAGCCATAGGAGTAGATTGCTCCATTTGACTCACAACCAGTTGATAATTATGGAGTGTTGCGCACAACTGTGGAAAGGAAGTAAACTCAGACAAAAGAAGCTTTTCCCTGATATCTTTTTGCAAATTAGAAAGGAAAATTCTTTGAGCATTATTATCAGGTATAGGAAAAGAAATTTGAGCACACAAATGCTTATATCTACCAATAAAATCAGTCACTTTTTCTTTAACACCTTGTTTACAATTCATTAAATCAGTCAAACTGATTTTAGGACCAATGTTGTTTTGCAATTGTTGGATGGAAGAATTTTCTAGTTGTTGAAAAGAAGTGATAGAGCATTCTTGTAAACAATTTTTCAAGCAATCTTTGATCATAAGAAAAATTGGTACACAAGGTTTGAAATGTTTTGACATGCGTAAGAGGATCACCTTTTCCATTATAGAGTTCTAATTGAGGAACCTCCACATGTTTAGGTGGCACGACTTTAACAATATCAAGAGACAGTGGGCTTGCAACATCAAAGGTGGGAACACTAAACTTCGATTGACTCACAGATGCAATTTGTTGTTGTAAGGAAGACACAGTATGAGCAAGACTGTTAATTGTTGCTTCGGTAGAAGAATTGATGTTAGACATAGTTGATTGAAAAGGTGGTATGATGTTATTGAAAAAAGGCATGTACTGAGAATAAGGTGTTCGGACATTATGATAAGTAGGCATAGGTGATGATTGGGTAGGAAAAGGGATACTTAAAGGAGGAACAAAGTTTTTGAAGGAATTTCCCCTTGTGTCATAGGAACACTTATTGAAGATAAGTAAAAATGGAGGGTTTAATGAAGAAGAGGAATTACCCCCATGACTAGTTGTTGTAGGGATGACATTTTAAGTTGAAGTAGCCATGATGTTAGAGGAAACAATAGGAATACTAGTCATAAGAGTAGTCAAAGGCATTGAAGGATTGACTTGTGTTGAAGGTTGTGAATAACCTAGGGTTTCACCACAACTCTTGATAGGCATGACATTAGAAAACAATATGTGCAATGCCACACAATATATCAATTCCATTCTTATCACTTTGAATCATGCATTTAAGGCCTTCAATTAATGGAAGAGCTTCACTATTAGGGTATTCTTGTGCCATCCAGTGTTGAAAGTTACCAAATTGATTGTCCAATCTGGAAAGTTGATCTATGGAAACTCTAGTCAAAGATTCTTCGTGTTCATAATGGGATTCATCAATTGGATAGATAGAGACATGATTAGGATGGGAAGCATTAGCATTATCCTCATTAAATAAGTCACCCAAATTAGGCTCCATCTCCTAAGTAATTAAACCTTGGGAGGCCTTAATTCTAATGCTTCGTCTAACTGGGATAGTGTAGGTAGGAATAATAGCGGTAAAACTCATGAACTAGAGGGAAAATTTGAATTTTGAATTATAAGAACAAACCTTACAAAATTGAGTAATGCAAAAGTTAAGAAAATAATGATTAAAAAAATTGAACTTTGTTGGAAGAAGAGGATGACACAATTTCCAAAAATGAAAGGAAATTGGAATTTTAAAATTAGGGCCAACGGAATACCACTTAAGTTTAAAATCAAAATTTTAAAAATCAGGTCAGACTATAATTAACCAAGTGATCCATTAGCTTGGATTTGAAATCCTCTACCGAGGTTAGCTTTATTAGGGTATTACCTTTAACAAAGTATTGTAGTCAATCCCTTAACTAGGTGGTCCTTAACCAAATCTGCTCTTAACAGGACATTATTGTATAAGCTTCTAACAAAGTTTGGTTCCTAACAGGGCGAACTTTAGAAGAGTTTATAATACAATGCAACAGATCCAAAAGTACAACTGCGCACTTGCAACCTACACACAAAAAAGAGAGGAAAAGGGGTTGGGATTGGGGGTTTCCTTCAGGTCAAACCCTAGATTTGGAATTAACCAAGTAATGAAAGAAAGTACTTGCAAGTAAATGTAAATGGAATACTGAAATGTAAATCACCTCAAGGGAGGTTGTGATAGAAATGCTTGTACGGAGTTGAATGTTGAAATGGATCCCCTCTTCAAAGGTTGAATCCTTGACTTGAATGTAACACCTGGCCTTGAAGGGAGACTTGAGATGCTCAATGCTTGAAAGGGATGCTTGAATGCTTGAATGATCTAGAACGCTTGATCGCCAATTTTCACCTTATTGAACTTCTCCTCCCAAAATGAGAGGAAAAATGCAAATTTTATACTTTTCAATTAGGGTTAATAAAACTAATTTTTGTCACAGGCCGACATCGGGGAAGTTTTCATGCTCAATACACAACCTTCAATGTAGACTTAGGAAGGATCCTGCCCAAAAATAGGGCAGGGGTAGGGGTGCCATGCCCCTTTCCTAGGAGGACAGGGGTGCCATGCCCCTGTCCTAGGGGGGACAAGGGCAACATACCCTTGTCCTGCCCTTTTCTCTAGGACAAAGTGCAGACAGGGTGGTGTGGAGGGCAAGGGAGAAGCAGTTTTCATGGGTTGAGCAGTCTTTGGTCTTCGATCAAGCTAGGGGATTCAATTTTGCATGCATGAGGACCCTAATGTGGTCTAAAATTGCTAGGGTTGCAATTTTATGACACTACACATATAAACATATACATACATACATATATATATGTGTGTGTGTGTGTACAGACATTTACATACATGCATACATACATACATATATGTGTGTATATATATACATCTATATATATGTATGTACACAAATACATATTACACATACATATATATGTATATATGTATATATGTATTAATATGTGTAGATACATACATATATATATGTATATATATGTTTATATATGTATATATGTATATATATATTTATATATGTATATGTATATATGTATATACACACACACATAAACACATATACATACACAGACACACACACTGACACACACATATATATAAATATACACATACACATACACATACACATACACACACATACACATTCACATACACATACACATACACATACACATACACATACACATACACATACACATACACATACACATACACATACACATAAACATACATACATATATACAGAGGTATATATAGGTAATTATATGTATCTATCTATGTGCATGTGTGTGTATATCTCTATTTCTCTCCCCCTTTCTATATTTATATCTCTAGGATCTTTATATCTTCCTAACTCTCTCTCTCTCTCTACCCTCTTTATTTATATGCCTCAATTTACCACTCTCCCCATATAGACCAAGTTCCCTCTCTATCTATTCCTTTCTACATATCTTTTTATCTACCATTTCCACATCTATATCTCTATTTAATATCCCTCAATATATTTTTAAAACATCTAAAATTATCTATTTCCTCATCCTAATCCTATCGTATATCCTAATTATTCCTAATTTCTCCCAAGTCCTAATCCACTTTCCTAAGTTGTATTTCCTAGTCCTAGTCCCCTTTCCACATGATTTAATTAATTTTATTAATCAAATCCCTCACATAAGCACACAAAAATGAATAAAATAAAATAAAAATTTCTTTTATTCCTCACCACTCATCTCATAATTATATCTTAAAAAATAGTTAAAATTAAATATTTCTTCTTTGTTCTCTACCCTCCATTTGTCAACTACCCAAACAAATTGATCTAAACCATCATTTTCATGCACTTGTTTGTTTGTAGATGCAGAGAGATATAACGTGACTCTTGTGTATAGTTTTTGAGGACCTTGCACATTCTCTTGTGCCTTATTTTGTACATGCAGTGTATTATAAAGTGCCATGGGGGGTTCTGTAGTGCCTTTTGTCTTTCCATCACACCTTTGTTTGGTTCATGTCCCTTCATGATGGCATTGTATCTTATTGATTATTGTCCCTTGTGCATGTGCATTGGTTGCATACCCTTTTTTAGTTACAAGTACTTTCTTGCACACATTCAGATTCTCCTTCATGCACTATTTGGTGACACACAATTTTAGTGGACCTGTCATCTCTCTCCCTTGTCAGTGTTATGGGGGGTTTCTACTAGTTATACTAATGCATCCTTAGTATCACTTTGGAGTGAGCTATGTATGTACATTATTTGTTCCTATTTACTATCTAGATGTAGTGATTGTATCTTAGTAAGATGAAGCTTTTACCATATGGACACTCTTGAATTCCAATTTCATGGAGGTGACTTATCCCCAATTGATTAGTGTTCTTCAGACTATTGGTACCTTTATTTTTGACCAATAGTTTACTCTTGCATGGTTGACTAGTATCATTGGGGGCACTCATGCAGATTCATGTTCCATCCATGTCTTCTATTACCAAATGTTTTTCCTTTGTTTGTCATCCATTTGTTCAAGGAGTTTCATTTGGTACACTCATGTTGATTATGTCTTCTTGATCTTGATCATCATCTTGGTTTCAGAAGAGGTTCTTCATTCATCACTATAGTAGTTATCATTCGATAATTGTTTGCAACTTCTTAATGCTTTGAGGGTGTTCTTCATGTTCTTATTCTTTTGGGAAATTTTCTCAAAGGATTGTTAGTCCTTCATTCTCTTTTTTTCTCTTCTAGAGAGGATTTTTCTCCCACTCGATTTTTCTACTTTTATCCATTTATGAGAGATTATATTGCATTTGTTCATACATGGGTACCTCATCAGGCCTGTTGTTGCTGGGATCCATTTTTGTAGTCATGCATTTAGAGGTTTTTAACTTCACCATAAGTTTCACTTAAGGGGGGTTGTTACAACATTTGAACAACTAGTTATGCTTTTTTTTTGCTTAAGTTCACTTAGTTGTACTTCTAGTTGCTTAATTTTCTCTAGTTGTGCATCTAGTTTAGCTAGAGTTGAGCTATTTGTTTCTCCTCATGCGTTCACTTTATTTCTACTAATTGTGGCTTAGGGAATCTTTGTGCTTTCTTTATAAGAACATCATTGTAACTTTATTATTATCTCAATCATTAGATAATTAATATGATTCATATTTTGGCCTCTATAGTCTTACTATCCCTCTCATTATATGATGGGTGTTTGATTGCAGGTAATCTTCGAGAGCTATGGGGTTGAGTGATCAACTCTAATACATCAAACATCTTATTAGAAAACTTATAAATCCACCATCTTTGAGATAATTTGAGCATCTTGAATTCATAATTGTAGTGTCATAAAATTGCGACCCCTGCAATTTTAACCACATTTGGGGTCCTCACCTTGGCGACGACATCTCCTTCCCTAACCAGGACCTATTTCTGCATTCTCACCCCTTCACCTTTCTTCCTTCATGACCTGTGTCTACTTCAGACCCTGTTTGGCCCCCAAAATAGGGTAGGACAGGGGCGTGGCCTCCCTAGGAATGGGGTGTGGTGCCCTTGTCCCCACCCTTAGGGTGGCCCTATGTCAGGTCTGCCTGATCTCCCATGCACAATTTGTCTTTAGGGTTTGCAATTCCTCTTTATCGGCCTTTGGTGGTTGAAAATTAATCTTTGAGGAATGTATAAAAAGGAATTCAATTCCCTCATTCAAGGACAAATGATGAATGATAGAGGATAAGAGGCATAAGGAGAAGATACATGATTTCAAGGTCATCATCAAGCATTCAAGTCTTCTTCATTCATCCATTGGAGCATATTATAGAATTCATTTGCAATCATGTGTGTGTGTGTTAGGGTTTTGTCATGTTACATGCCATTTCATACAACATTTGTGATTACATTCAAGAAGCAAAGGAATCATCATCAATAAGTTGCAGATCTACAAGGTATACATTTCCATTGTTTACATTCAAGCATTTGCAATTACTCTCTTTCAAGGTTCATTCCTCAACTAGGATTTGACTGAGGTAAACCCCTATCCACAACCATTCTCCCTCTCTTTTCTCTGTGTAGGTTGCAGGTGCACAACTGTAATTGTAGGTTTAGGCTTCATTTGTAGAGACAAAAGAACACTTTTTGTTTCGCGGATTTTGTGGAGGACCATGTATATTCTCACCACAGTCCCAATGACTTTTCTCCAAATTTGTAGGGAAGATCCATGTCAGTCTAATTATCTTAGATCCAAAGTTACAGTGTGATCCCAAACCGGTAGCTCCTCATTTCACTCATTTTCCCTCTCTTTTCCGCATAGTCAACAAGTCAACTTTCTCATTTACAAAAGAGTGTAAATCACACTTCAACCCTTGAAATCCACTTGGAATTCACATCCTTGTTTCCCTTAGATTTGGATCTAGTTGATTCAAGCCCCTCTTTTAAATGTAAAGTTCCTCCCAAGTGAAAATCATCCTAGTGGCTTCATTTCTCTCTCCTAGGTGGGGAATCACTAGGATCCAATTTTCCACTTTACATTCTGGTGAACCCGACGTGTTACACATTAATTTTGATTTTTCATTTTCAAGTTTGATCTGTTTGCAAATTTTAGAGGTTAATTTCATAAAAACCTTAATTTTTCATTTTGAGAAAATTAAGCTTGTGAGGTGTAAAATTTTAATTGCTTGTTATAGATCTGATTTCTATTTCAAAATTGCAATTCAAATCTATCTCTTTATTTTGAAAATTCAGTGGTTAAATCATAAAACCCTAATTTTTAAGATTCTTCTATTTTTGACCTTTGACTTAATTTTGAGCGATCTAGACATCTCCAAATCGGTTGTTTTTTCAGATTCCGCATTACAATCATAATCTCTATCATCCTTGAAAATTGTGAAAAAAAATTGTCGGACGGTGTGCGTTCCTGCCATGGTTCTTAGCTTTTTTCTAGAAATTTTGGGAGACGGAATTGACTGTATTTTTCTGCTCAAATCCAAAAAATCAGCATACTTTATCAATTTTAACAATCTATAAGTTCAAACACATATTCAAAATTCTGCAAATTCAAATCTTACAATTAATTTTCATAAAAAAGGTCCTAATTTTAGATCTGCTTTTCTAGCAAACTCAGATTTCACTTAAGAGACTTTTGAATGGCAATTAATAAATTGGATTTACTTGCTCTTTCGCATATGATTACATTGCTTTTTGCATATATCAATCATGTGTCAGATAAGAGTTTCTTCCATTTCCTGTTGCTTCTCTTTCTTCATAGCACTTGGTCATATTGTGTTGTTAGGATTTCCAAATTATTTTATTTTCAATTAGATCTTAAATCTTTCATGTATCATTTATGTTGCATCATAGTGATGTTGTTAACAAAATGCATTTCCTATGTTAATCACCTTAAAGGTTTTGTAGATCCTAAACCTAAAGATCCTAATCTTTGTAGTTCTCCTAAGGTATCTTGTGTAAATGAGATGAGACCTAATGCTTTAACCAATGATCTCCCTAAAAAAGAGAAAGCATTGGAAAGTAACATGGGTTCATCTTATTTTCATACACATACCCTTGAGCAAGGGGGGGAAAATAAAAAAATCAACATCATTACATCTTTAGATCCTCCTTATTCTCTTAAGACCTATCTTCAACATCAAAGTCGATGTAGGGATTATGATGTCATGCATTGTATTCATGACCTTTCCCCTCGCATAGAAATCAATAAAAATGAGCTTTTAGATGATGAAGATGTTATTCCCCAATCTTCCAAAAAGAATAAGTTTGATAAAGGAAAATAGATTGTCATTTCACATGATACTCCTCCTTCATCTACAAATCCTTTTCTGCCTCCTTACACGTCAGATTTCAAAGAAATTCATGATCTCGTTACTCCATCTAGTCAATTGCAACATTCTTATAGTCATGACTTTCATATTATTACAAAACAAGGTTTTAAAGGACAAGGAATTGGGAAATTTGATCATGGAATTCATGTCCTTATAAATCCTCCTATACAAAATACTACAAGAGGCCTAGGAGGTAGTACCCCTCTTTCTATGGATGAATTCCTTAGGCTTCAAAACTTTAAAGATCACCTTCAAAAACAACAAATCAAGAGAGCTCGCAAGAATGCTTCTTCTTCACAGTGTCCTTTCTATTTATTTCAACAAACCTATGACCATAATGCTGATGATTACCCTAATTTTCAAAAATCTATTCAAGATGGCATAGATAGTGGAAAAATTAGAATTGTGGATAATGAAACTTCTTCTTCTATCAAACCCTCTCCTTCATGGCAAGACGATATTTACCATCTTGACAGATTAGCTACAAGAATCTATTGGAGGTTGAAATATGACAAGAACATTTCATTTCCTCCTCAAAATAACAACAAAAATCTTAAGCAAGTGAAAGGTATTGAATATTGCATTTTTCATGATTCATATTCACACTCTCTTGGAAAATGTTATGCATTTGAGAATTTTGTTCAACTACAATATGATCTTGCACACATTTGTCTTACAGGAGATCTAGTTGTATTTCTTGATAAAAACATTATGCCTTATCACTTCCTTTCCCTTCATGTTTCTCTTCACCCTATGGCACAATTAGCCCATTTCATAGGGGCTCTTTATCATTAGTGGTGGTATTGTTTCACTTTAACACACTTTGGGGCAGCAACATGAAGTCCATTTTTCTTCTTCTTTCTTGCATTTATCTCTATCTTGGTGCATTATTCTTTATTAGATATCTTGTCTTGCATAGTGGTGCAGGAGCACCTCTTCAACAAGAAAATCATGGCTCTGAGTATGAAGACTAGGATCATAGTGGTTGTCGTAGTGTCTTGTGTTTATGCAAGTTTCATGTATTCAATAAAGACCCCACCATGTAAACCCATGTCACTAATTAGGCAATTTGATAAGCCAATTGGGACAATGTGGTCACTAGGGGTAGTAGAATGTTTGGTTTTGTGTTTTATAAGTTTTTTAGGATGTTTGGTTGATCCAAGTGTGTGGATCCGAACCTTAGAGAGTTTGACAACTTTTTATGCAAAAAGGCAACTTTTGAAAGTGCAACTTTTTAAAATGTGGTTGATGTAAGCCTCTCAATGACTCCAACCTCTTCCAAATTCAGTTGGAAACCATTGGAGAGGTCTATAAGTTTTTTGGATATGATTACCAAGAGGGGTGATGTTTTTATTTGAATTTGGAAGCAATAGACACAAACAACATTGAGTTTTCCCAGAAATTTTGAGTTTGCAGAAGTTGCACGATCTTGTACTGAGTGAATTGAGTCACACCATTCATGGAGTAGATGGAGGAATGAAATATATTTTACTTTGTGGTGGTTTGAGGCCTTGACTATTTCTATGTAGTGACAACCCTCCATTTTTCAGACTGTAACTTGGAAAGTAAGGGTTTGGCTAGGGCTTTAGCCAAAGATGGCCATATCTTGCATTCTAGTCAACTAGAAGTTTCTTCCTTTGGTGGAGTGCAGGTTTGGCCTATGTATTTTATAATTTTCATGGGTTTTTGCAGGGGAGACTTGGTTGTGAGGAGAAAGAAGCAAAACTAGGTAGGCATCTCTATGTGACTACCTTAAGCAAAATTAGGACAGTCATCATAAAATCTGATAGCGGTGGATGCTAGACATGAAACCTGGAATTATAGATTATTCACCATTCCCCACATGCTCATAAAGTTATTTTTTCATTTGGGGTACTGGTAATGGGGGTTGCTTTGTAAATTAGGCCTAATTGCCCTAATTAGGTCTCTAGGCTTCTAAGGAGTTTAGACCCTTAGGTTGCAGATCTTGCCAATCCATTTTGGGGATGAGTGTAACTCCTAAAAGGGTATCTGGAATGGTGAGTAATTTTTCAGAGTGTGTGGAATTTTTTGGAGTTAAGGTCAATTCTCTCGCTAAATAGGGCTACTAGCCAAGGGGGTAGGTTTCCAAAGGAGGTATAAGGATTTGAAGACAAAACCCTAAACCAATGCTTGGAACAATCCTTAGTAGTCATGAATGGACCAACTCCAAATATCCTAAGAGAAGGAGTCACTGGTGAGGCATGTTAGAGAATTTGAAGCCATTTACTCATCTTGAGTAGGTGTTAAGCTTGAGTAGTAGAGAGTAGTTCAAAACCCTAAGATGTGGAGTCCTTCCTTGTAGGGTCATTTTTTGTCATTTGAAGGGTTAGACCCTAACCTTTTGGACTTGTCCTTAGGTGTAAGGAGGCCTCTGCATCAAGTGGTATCAGAGAATAGGAGTGATTGAGATGTACCTGCCAGAGAGAATCAGACGACAGTTTGGAGAGACGCAGGATGTACCTAGGAGGACTGCATGCTTTGCCCGATCTCACAGAGAGACGAGTCAGTGGGGGAGTATGATTTAGCCACACATAGCATATACCGACTTTGTAGAGCTACAGCAGAGACAGTGGGATTGGAGGTCAGATGTAGCAGATGCCGGGATGACGGATGAGTATGAGATATGATTTGCACGATGACGGCCAGTGCCATTGACAGATCCTGATATCCCAGTACCAAGGAGACAGGAGGACTTCCCACTCATAGGAGAGGAGGGAGATGATGAGGACGAGGAGGATGATGAGGATGATGGGGATGGGGATGAGGGAGATGATGGGGACGGGGATGAGGGAGATGATGGTGGGGAGGATGATGATGAGCCAGACTCAGCTGATCAGGAGACATTGCAGGATATTCCCATAGAGTCGGAGACAGCTAGGATAGAGGAGATGGAGATGTGCAGGGCTACCATAGCGAGTCAGCAGGACTATATGGTAACATTGGAGAGACAGAATGCCAGCTTGAGGACAGAACGAGATACAGCAATAGCTCAGGCACAGCGAGAGGGACAGAGAGTCACTGAGTTCATTGGGTCGATTAGGGATGCCAGTGCATGGGAGATGGCACAGATGCTGGTAGAGATCAGATAGGAGAGACTGTATTAGAGGACACTATATGAGAGTGTAGTTCCACCAGAGTGGAGAGCACCTTCATATCGGGCACGATCGAGGACAGAGAGCAGGTCACGCTCTCGGAGGTCATTGAGCAGCATGGGGGTGAGTGGACCTATGAGACCACCACAGCCAGGACTAGGAGGGACATCATCCGTGAGACATGGCAGGGATGAGGAGGATAGAGGGAGCACCCAGTGAACAGAGGAACGTTCTCCTTATGACAGACAGTGGACATTATGTAGTTTGACATGTTGTAGTCAGCCCGCGGGCCATACTTAGGACAGACAGTCCGATTTTGTACTCCGATATTATTATGATATGTGATATAAAATGCATCGATATGATGGGATGCAATGTGTTATGATTTGTAGTTATTTTGCTATGTATGGATGACTTATGTACTTGTTTATGAACATGTATGGATGTATTTTTATGTATTTTTGATGTATTTATGAAATGAAATGGATAAAATGCTTGATGTAATATGTGATGGAATGCAAATGTACTAAACAATGAATGTAGGATACAGCATATGTGTTTGGATATCGAAGCACTAGACCGAACTGACTATCCGGACTGACGGAAGAAATGTTAGTAAGAAGAAATGAGACAGGGGAGAGTTAGAGACGAAGAAAAACTTGCTTTCAGTAATGCACTTTGTAGGTGAGAACCTTTATTTTTATGTAGCAAAATGGATGCGTAGCATCATGGCATTGAAGGCCAGAGCTGAAATGCAACCCTATTTGCAAAAGACAGACACATCACAGACAAACGACAATCACAATCAAAAGAGAAAAAGACCATGAGCCATCCCGGTCACTCTAAATCACTCAGTGACATCATCGAGCAACATAGGAACATGATCGAAGCCAAAGATAAATCAATAAAAAGATAAGATACACAAATTCAAGCCAATTAGACAAACATCTTGATCTTCATTGTCAAAAGTTGAAAGTGCTGATAGGACGATCATGCTGTTTGGTTTTAGGAAATGCGGTACCCCATCTAAGACCGGACACAGTCTGGTTTTGAGTATACCACACCCTGTATAAGACCCATGATAATAGGAACAAGGAAAATGATTTTGATACTGATATTCGATTGATATGACAATTGTGATCAGTTTGAATGTTTGGTTTTTGATTGAAAAAGTTCATCTGGTTAAAGCATGATTTCATTAAAGCACAGCGTGTGATTGCGAGTGTCGTTGGATGAATGTTCAGTGATTTGTCTTATGCACAAAAGGAATAATGTATTGCAAAATGTTTGTTTTTCGAGATTTTACAATTTTTTTGTGTGTTTTTTCAGGACTTTATTAGATTTTTGAGATTTTTTCAGGACATTTTTAAATGTTTTTTTGGATTATTTCAGGACATTTTTCAATTTTTAGGATTATTTCAGGACATTTTTCAATTTTTACGATTATTTCAGGACATTTTTCAATTTTTAGGATTATTTCAGGACATTTTTCAATTTGAAAGTTCCAGTGATTGATCATGACAAGGGGAAGGCACCCAATGCGCATTTGAAAGACACATAGACCGGGACCAAAAAAATATGTACAAGAAACTGGAGTAGGCAAGACAGTGATGTTGACCAATAATAGACCTGGAATAGAACATTGGGTCAAGACAAAAATAGGCATGATAAACCGGCCGAGAAAAAACATAGCTAGAAGTCATGATAGATGACGAAGCAATAATCTCATTACTCATGGCGCCTGATTGCCAGGTTTTCACCATGGTACTTGCCCAAATCGCCTATTTGCCAGGTTTTCACTAGAGGACGAATCATTTTTCTTTGCTCTTTTTGCTCTTTGCCTTTTTTTTCTTTTTTTTCATTTTTTTTTGTATTTTTCATTTTTTTCATTTTTTTTTTTGTATTTTTTCAGGATCATATTTGAAGAAGTACTGATAGAAAATTAGGCCCAGTACTTGCGAAGATGCATGCTGATGATAGGATCGGACAGAGGTTCACCTTCCGGGGTAGCAAGCTGATATGCCCTCGAGCCATATGCTGCAGTTACTATGAAAGGACCAACCCAATTAGGTTCAAATTTACCTTTGATGATGTTAGTAGACTATGCATTCTTAGGGTTTGCCTTTAAAACTAGGTCTCCCACTTCGAAGTGTCGCCCTTTGACCTTCTTATTATAAGAGCGACGGAGACGGTTTTGATATGCTTGCAAATGTGTCAGAGCTGTCTGACGTTTCTCATCTAACATCTCAAGCTGATGCAGCCGAGAGACTCTGTGTGTCTCATCATCAATCAGGTGTTGCAAGGAAACCCGCAAGGAAGGAATCTCGACTTCCAAAGGTAAAATGGCTTCCGCACCATACACCAAGGAATAAGGTGTTGCGCTAGTAGGTGTGCAGATAGAAGTGCGATAGGCCCATAGTGATGGATTTAACTATACGTGCCAATCTCGACCAGTGTCATTGACAACTTTCTTCAGGATCTTGATAATGGTTTTATTTGATGCTTCAGCTTGCCCATTAGCTTGTGGATAATACGGACTGGAAAAATGATGTTGAATATGAAACTTGTCACAGAGTTCTTTGACATCTTTATTCTTAAAAGGTCGACAATTATCTGTGACTATGGCAAGGGGTACCCCATATCTGCATATGATATAGTTCAGCAAGAATTTTGAAATTTGGACACCAGTGATATAAGTCATGGGGATAGCCTCGATCCATTTGGTAAAATTTTCTGTAGCTGTAATAATGAACTTGTGTCCATTTGCAGATGTTGGGTGAATCTTGCCGATAAGATCCAATCCCCACTGAGAAAAGGGCCATGGAGATATGACACAAGCGTAGAAGACCTCACACAAGCGCAAGATTCGCCCTACACAAGCGCAGAAGTCAGTTCTGCATTTCCTGTGGGCCCTGCAATGTCCCGCAAGCAATCAAAATTCACAAAATTGAAAACATGGGTTTTTGAGATCCATACCGCGGCTCCTGCATCATCCGGTCGTCTGAATGTGCGTACACATTCTCCAAGGTGATCCGCCATTGGAATGTTCACCATCTCTCTGCAAGTGTCCCTGTCTAGAGCACCAAATCCTCCTCTTTAGCTAGTGCAAATGAGCAATTTTCCACCTCTTGGTCTCATTTATAGCTCTTTGAACAAATATCTCTTCTCCTCCAAGGATCACCTTTACACTTACAACAAGATATCTCTTTTCAACTATCTTATCCTTTCTTGAAGAGTATTCCCTCTCTTGCTCGGATTTGTGACATTGTTGCATAGTTGATATCTTCTTTGTGATGAAGGTAGGTATCCTTGTTCTAGTTTCCTTAAGATATCAACATCAACCTATGTTGACATCTTAAGGGGGGGGAACCCACACTGCTCCTTTGTATTATACTTGTCTCATGCATTGTACAGTGGGACATTCTAGGAACCAGAGGGAAGCCTCATAGAGAAAGATGTAGTCACTTTTCTCGTATAGTGAGACATTTTTGGAGCCAGAGGGAAGCCTCTTAGAGAAAGATTTTGTCACTTTTCTCTTTTACAGTGGGTCATTCTCGAAACTAGAGCACGGTCTCTTAGAGCGAGATGTCTTCACTTTTTCTTTTCTTATATAGTGGGTCATTCTCAAAACTAGAGCATGGTCTCTTAGAGAGAGATGACACCACCTTTCTCTTATGCGGGTTGATTATTCTTAGAACCAGAGCACAAACTCTTAGATCAGGATATCACACCTTTCTTGACACTTGTACTATACATTCTATACATGTTGTAGCGTACTCAGGCATAGACTCCTATGAGGCACTTTGAACCTCACTTGCACAAACGTGCATGAGGTTGAGTGGACTAACAATGTTCTCACTCTCTCTTTACATGGATCACCTAGACAGGCTCTAGGGGAGAGATTTTCCATGTCCTTCTTTCTATGGATCACCTAGTTTTAGGGGTGAGACGTCCATGGTTTCTTTCTTCTTCTCCTTTCTTCACATGGATCACCAAAGTGTGTATTCATGTTCTCTCTCTTTTTCCTCTCATGAGCTCATAGTTTTACTATTGATGGTTCATAAATGATATCAACTTTTCTCTTTTATGTGATCGCCCATGTTTGTATGATGGCATTGGTCTTTGTGTCCTATTTAGTTTGTTGTCTTGTGTCTTGTTCTTGTCGTGTGTCTTTTTATTCTTTTTCTTTGTTTTTGTGTGTTTGTGCCTTTTTGTGTTCTCTTGCATATGTTGGCATGAGTTGAGACCCTAAGATTGGGGGCTTGTTACTCTTCAATATTAGTGGTGTCTTATACTGCTTGTGGTATTGCTCTATGTTCCTCATCTTCATCTCTCTCTTTCTTCTACTTTACCCCCAGTAGTGACGTAAGCCATACTCTCGCTAAAGTGGGGGCTAAATGTAGTGTCATAAAATTGTGACCCCTATAATTTTAACCATATTTAGGGTCCTCACCTTGGCAATGACATCTCCCTCCTTAATGAGGACCTATTTCTGCATTCTCACCCCTTCACCTTTCTTCCTTTATGACATATGTCTTCTCCAAACCTTGTCCAGGCCCCAAAATAGGGCAGGACAGGGGTGTGGTGCCCCTGTCCCCCTAGGATAGGGGCGTGGTTCCCTTCTCCTCACCTTTAGGGTGGCCCTATGTCAAGTCTTCCTGGTCTCCCATTCACAATTTCTCTTTGGGGTTTTCAATTCCTCTTTGTCGGCCTTCGGTGTTGAAAATTAATCCTTGAGGCATGTATAAAAAGGAATTCAATTCCCTCATTCAAGGACAAATTATGGATGATAGAGGATAAGAGGCATAAGGAGAAGATACGAGATTTCAAGGTCATCATCAAGCATTCAAGAATTCAAGTCTTCTTCATTCATCCATTGGAGCAAAATTACAACATTCATTTACAAGCATGTGTGTGTGTGTGTTAGGGTTTTGTCATGTTACATGTCATTTCATACAACATTTGTGATTACATTCAAGAAGCAAAGTTATCATCATCAACAAGTTGCAGATCTACAAAGTATATATTTTCATTGTTTACATTCAAGCATTTGCAATTACTTTCTTTCAAGGTTGATTACTTAACTGGGGTTTGACTGAGGAAAACCCCTATCCACAACCATTCTCCCTCTCTTTTATGTGTGTAGGTTGCATGTGTGCAAATGTAATTGCAGGTTTGGGCTTTATTTATAGAGACGAAAGAACCCTTTTTGTTTCGTAGATTTTGTGGAGGACAATGTACATTCCCGCCATGGTCCTGACGAATTTTCTCTAAATTTGTAGGATAGATCCGTGTCTATCTAATTATCTTAGATCCAAAGTTACAACGCGATCTCAAACCGGTAGCTCCTCATTTCACTCATTTTCCCTCTCTTTTCCGCATAGTCAACAAGTCAACTTTCTCATTTACAAAAGAGGGTAAATCACACTTCAACCCTTGCAATCCACTTGGAATTTGCATCCTTGTTTCCCTTGGATTTGGATCTAGTGGATTCAAGCCTCTCTTTTGAATGTAAATTTCCTCCCAAGTGAAAAACATCCTAGTGGTTTCCTTTCTCTCTCCTAGGTGGGGAGTCACTAGGATCCAATTTTCCACTTTCCAATAATGTTATGATGTCTATGTGAGTACCTTTTTCCATCTATGTATGAGAAAAACCAACTTCATGATATAACTGTTAGGAACTGGAAGGGCAAATGAGAGGGGGGGAGGTGAATCAGTTGTCAAAGAATTTCAATTAATACTTAATGCCAATAAACCAAACTTAATGACGATTAACAGATTAGCAATTAATATCAATACCGGTGAAACTTAATGCATGAAACAAAAAGAGAAAGAACATCCACAATACATAACACATAGATTTTGACGTGGAAACCCTGTAAGGGGAAACACCATGGTGGGAAACCTTACCCACAATTAGATGATACTACTACAGATAGTATGTGTATACAAATGGGGTTTGCACATGCAGAAAGGCCAACCGCCTAGAGAACACTGCTCAAATGGAAGTCGCAATGACTACAATAGGATGGTTAAATACTAGAATAATGTACTGCTCAAAATAGCATCTCCATTGCTAGATTCAGTACCGGTTAAGCTCTGATAAACACCTTCAAACCTTCCTTAAACCTTCTCTATGATCTGCTCATATGATCTTCAATCTTCGCACATACTATGTTACAATACCATACCATAACCATAGCCTATCTTTCATCTCATAAATGAGATCTTACATATATACAAAACCTAAGACCAAATGTGTAGGTTGACTCACTAAGAATATTACAATTAAATCAATTACAAATAAGTCTTGATGTGATGCATCATGGCAGCTTAATACATTTACAACAATATCCAATCAATAAATCATCTCCATAATGTGTCATGTTGATCTGGAATAGATAACGCATACCGATCCATAACTTAGACCAATTTGCCAGTAACAGCAAATATGTCAACCCGATTAGACCAATAACCAAAACACCAAAACCAAGTATCCAAACCATGTCTTTGACATAATAAAGTCATCTCTAGATGATAACAAGTCATCATCTATGCTGGTGAACCATATAACCTACCGGTGAGCATATATCGATGACTGTGCATAAGTCACTGACCTTGCCGGTGAACACACAGTGTCTGTTCAATAGTAAATCAATATAACCATAGTGCCAAATCAACAATGTAGATCTCTACAAGGATAAGTGTTGACATCAATGACAAAACTAATGCAACACATGCGTAATACCAACAATCTCCCCCTTTGACATTGATGGCAATACTAGATGGAAAAACATCTAAGTGCCAAAAAAGAATGCCAAAAACAAAAAACCAACAATCTCCAAAATAGATCAATACCAGAAATCAAAACCTAAAACAATAATACAAAGGGTATATATCTCTCCCTTAATGAATAATATCTCTCCAAAGAATTTTTTTCCATAGATCTCTCTCCCACTTTGACATCAAATGCCAAAGCAGTTAAGAAGAAATACCAGAACATACAAACAACTACTCCCCCTGAGAAGTAGCTCTCCTCCATCAAAGCCGAAAAAAGATTTCCCTATTAGTTTCTACTGGTTTGATACCAATCTTCAATCATCTAAGTCTCTATTGGTGAGGGTATTACCCCAAGCTTCTCTCTGAGATATTCAAATGTTTCCTTAGGAAAAAGCTTTGTAAAGGTATCTGTAATCTTCTCTTTAGTATTCACATAAACCAATCTTACTTCTTTTGCTTCAACATTGTCTTTTAGAAAATTATATTTGATAGAAACATGCTTAGTCTTAGAGTGAAATATCAGATTCTTTGATATATCAATTGTTGTTGAATTATCACAATAAATGATTATAGGTTCTTTGCATTTTACCTTTATGTCCTTCAACATTTTCTTAATCCATAATACCTGAGTATAATTAGTTGCTTTTGCAACATATTCTGATTCTGCTATTGATAATGATGTACAACTCTGCTTCTTGCTTATCCATGAAATTAATATGCTACCAAGAAATAATTCCCCACCAGTGGTACTCTTTCTATCATCTACATCTCCTTCCCAATTTGCATTGGTGTATGCAAACAAATCAAAATTTTCATCTTTAGGATACCATAAACCAAGATTTGTTGTGCCTTGTAGATACCGGAAAATTATTTTTACTGCTGATTCATGATTTTCTTTAGGATTACTCTGAAATCTTGAAACAATACATATTGCATTCATTATATCAGGTCTTGTTTATGTCAAATACAGTAAACCTCCAATCATAGATTTGTATCTTTTCAGATTAACATGAGCTGAATCATCCTTCAATGTCAATTTATCAGTGGTAGTCATATGACTACTTACCGATTTAAAGTTTTCCATACAAAATTTCTTCAGTAGTTCCTTCAAGTATTTTGTTTGACATATGAATATACCTTTATCAGTTTGTGAAATCTACAATCCTAAAAAGAATTTTATCTCCCCAATCATAGACATTTCAAATTCTTCCTACATCTTGTTAGCAAAGTCCTTACACAATCCATCTTCTCCTCCAAAAATGATATCATCAACAAAAACTTCAATAACCAAAATGTCATCATTAGTCACTTTGTAATATAAGTTGTTGTCAGTATTACCTTTAGTGTAACCAAGCTTCAAATGTAATATAAGTTGTTGTCAATGAAAATCCATCAAGATATTCAATGTAAAATTCTTCTTCAAGATCACCATTCAGAAATGCACATTTTACATCCATCTGATATACTTTATAGTTTTTATGAGCTGCAAATGCAAGAAATAATCTAACTGCCTCAATTCTAGCTACCAGTGAAGAAGTTTCTTTATAATCAATTCCCTCTATGTATGAATATCCTTTACAAACTAATCTTGTTTTGTTCCTGATTACATAACCATCTTCATTAAGTTTATTTCTGAATACCCATTTAGTTCCAATTACATTTTTGTCTTTAGGTCGGGGAACTAATGTCCATGTATTGTTATTTTCAATTTGTTCTAATTCATCTTCCATTGCTTTTATCCAATGTTCATTTTGACATGCTTCAATAACAGATGCTAGTTCAATTTATAAAATTAAGCATACCTCTTCATTTGCCAGTCTTCCTCTTGTCATAACACCTTGATATTTATTCCCAATTATCTGATTTTCTGAGTGATTCGGTCTTACATACCTGGGTTTATTCACATGTTGTTGTTCTTTAGTCACTATGGAATTCTCTGATGATGCTGGTGTGATTAGATCCACATTCTGTACCGGTGCACTCTGTATTGGATCATTTATGATCATCTCAATTGCCGGTTCAGAATCTACAGACCTTGAATTTCCTCTAAAGTTTTCATCTATCTTCACATTAGCACTTTCAATGATCTTCTGCAATCTTTTAGTAAAACATCTATATGCCTTTCTCTTAGATGAATAACCAAGAAATATTCCTTCATCACTTCTAGGATCAAATTTACCAACATACTCATCTCTCCTAATATAGCATTTGTTTCCAAATATTCTGAAATATTTAAGAGTAGGAGTATTACCAAACCATAGTTCATTAGGGATCTTACCGGTTTCACCTTTGATGTGAACTCTGTTGAAAGTGTAAACCACTGTATTTACTGCTTCTCTCCAGTACACATGAGGCAGATTTGCTTCCAATATCATGCTTCTAGCTGCTTCCAGAATAGTTCTATCCTTCCTTTCCACAATTCCATTCTGTTGAGGTGTTCGGGGTGCTGATAGTTGTCTTTTGATTCCATTCACTTCATAGAATGTATTAAATTCCTTAGATGTAAATTATCCTCCTTGATCAGATCTCAAACATTTGATTTTCTTATCGGTTTCATTCTCTACCATTGCCTTGAATAACTAGAATTTTCCAAAAGCTTCTGATTTCTCCTTGAGAAAAGTAACCCAACACATTCAAGAATAAGAATCAATAATTAGCATAAAATATCTATCTCCCTGTAAACTTCTTGTTCTTGCCAGACCACACAAGTCAGTATGAATTAAATCAAGAACATTATTGGATTTCTCAAAAATACTCTTAAATGTTGTTCTAACTTGCTTTCCCATTTGACACTCCTTACATACCGGATTATGAGGTTTCACAATCTTAGGTAGATCCCTTATTGCCTTAGTTGAACTGATCTTTACAATGCAATCAAAATTCACATGACAAAGTCTCATATGCCATAACCAACTTTCATCAATATGTGCAATCAAACATGTTTTATCACTTTTGTTCAAATGAAAGATATTACCTTTAGTCTGATTACCGGTTGCAATCTCCAATCCAATTTTGTTCATGATTTTGCATTTACCATTCTTGAATTGTAACTGAAATCCCTTTTCAACTAATTGACCAAAACTCAAAAGATTGTGCTTCAAACCTTCAACATAATAAACATTGTCAGTATTGTGCTTACCATCCAAAGATATAGTGCCTTTTCCTTTGATTAAACAAGCTTTATCATCGCCAAACCTTACTAGACCTCTATTATATTCCTAAAAAAGATAAGAATTTACTCTTATCACCAGTCATATGATATGAACATCCACTATCAATGATCCATTCATCTTTTTCTTCAATTTTAGCTACCACGGCCTGCTCTACTGGTGGAAAAGTCGGTGCCGGTTGATCTTCTTTTATTGCAACAAATTCCCATCCATT
Source organism: Cryptomeria japonica (assembly GCF_030272615.1). Lineage (NCBI taxonomy): Eukaryota > Viridiplantae > Streptophyta > Pinopsida > Cupressales > Cupressaceae > Cryptomeria > Cryptomeria japonica. Next base: position 708,831,490 of record NC_081407.1, read on the forward strand.
GTCTATCGGTTCTTCATCAATATAGTAACATAATTTATCTTTGTTCTTCTTAAATCTATATCTTTGATATTTGGGGTTAGGCTTATATGTTCTTTTATCTTCCTCTCTCAATCTTGCATGTCTATCAGGACATCTAGATGCTATATGACCAACTTTATTGTAATTAAAATATTTAAACGGTGCTTTACCTTCATACTTACTTCCAACAGGACCTTTAGGAATTTTCCTTGCAAATAGTGCTTCAAGTTCTTCCAGTTCTTCATTTTCCCTCCTGACATCTTCAAGTTCTTCCAGTTCTTCATTTTCCCTCCTGACATCTTCAAGTTCTTTTGCATAAAGTGCTTTCCAATCAAATTTGTCAGATGATGATGATGATGATGCTGCAGATGATGATGCTCTGAAGGCTAAATTTGTCTTAATTGTAGCAACAGGACCAAATTCCTCAAGCTCAAATGCTGAAAGTTTTCCAACCAAGGTATCTCTAGATACTGATGTATTAGGCATTGTTCTCAACTCATTAATAGTGGTTACTTTCATTTTGTATGCCGGTGGTGAAACTCTTAAAACTTTAGAAATAATTTTAGCTTCACTTAAGGATCCTCCACAACATTGTATTCCTAAAACAATTTCATTAACTCTTTCCATAAAAGTAGAAATTCTTTCATCTTCTTCCATTTTCAAATTTTCATACCTGACCCGGTAACATTCCAGTTTTGCAATTTTGATAATGGTATCTCCTTCATTCAATGTCTCCAATTTATGCCAAATAGCTTTAGTAGTAGATCGTTCTAATAATTCCATGATTTGTCGATCTGATAATGCGCTCAAAAGTGCTTCTCTTGCTTTGCAATCATTTTCTTGATCTTTACCCAATGCTGGTGGATTAGGTTGATTCGGAGTAGGACCAACATAGCCATTCTTTGTAACTTCCCATATGTCTCTTCCAATGCAATTCAAATGTGTCTCCATTCTGATCTTCCATATACCATAGTTAGTTCTACAAGGTTTAGGACTATCCTTCCTGAAAATGTTAGTTGCCATAGGATCTCCTCAAGTTGTTAGGCTTTTGCAAAAAGAGGACTTAGCTTTGATACCAATTGTTAGGAACCAGAAGGGAAACTAAGAGGGGGGGGGTGAATACAGGTAAACCAAACTTAATGCCGGTTAACAGATTAGCAGTTAATATCAATACCGGTGAAACTTAATGCATCAAACAAAAAGACAAATAACATCCACAACACATAACACAAAGATTTTGACGTGGAAACCCTGTAAGGGGAAAAACCACAGTGTGAAACCTTACCCATAATGAGATGATACTACTGCAGATAGTATGTGTATACAAATGGGGTCTACACATGCAGAAATGCCAACCACTTATAGCACACTTCTCAAATAGGAGTCACAATGACTACAGTACGATAGTTAAATCCTAGAATAATGTACTGCTCAAAATAGCATCTCCAATGCTGGATTCAGTACTGGTTAAGCTCTAATAAACACCTTCAAACCTTCCTTGAACCTTCTCTATGGTCTACTCATATGATCTTAAATATTTGCACATACCATGTTACAATACCATACCATAACCATATCCTATCATTCATCTCATAAATGAGATCTTACATATATAGAAAACCTAAGACCAAATGTGTAGGTCGGCTCACTAAGAATATTACAATTAAATCAATTACAAATAAGTCTTGATGCGATGCATCATGTTGTCTTATCACATTTACAACAATATCCAATCAATAGATCATCTCCATAACGTGTCGTGCTGATCTGGAATAGATAACGCATACCAGTCCATAACCTAGACCAATCTGCCGGTAACAACAAATATGTCAACTCGATTAGACCAATAACCAAAACACCAAAACCAAGTATCCAAAACATTTGTTTGACATAATAAAGTAATCTCCAAATGATAACTAGTCATCATCTATGTCGGTGAACCATATAACCTTCCGGTGAGCATATACCAGTGACTGTGCATAAGTCACTGACCTTGCCGGTGAACACAATGTACCGGTTCAACAGTAAACCAGTATAACCATAGTGCCAAATCAATAATGTAGATCTCCAAAAGGATAAGTGTTGACATCAATGACAAAACTAATGCAACACATCCATAATACCAATAATACCAAGGATCAATATGGGTAAATTTGTAATTTTTATTTATTTATTATTGATTTTTTCTCTATGGTTAAATTGAATGTAGATTAAAGGGTTTGATCTTTACTTTTGAATTATTTATTTTGGATTACATATTTTGTAAACATTTTTGGCATGCCTATTAGGAAGCTTGTCCCTCTTTAAATATTTATATTTGTAAGTTTTCCTAACCCAATCTTAATAATTTGAATTTTTTTGTGGATAAGTTCTAGGGTACTTTTTAATAAGAGGTTACAACAAAGAAAGTTGAATTTATGAACTTCTGAAAAATGCTGAATTTTGCCTTATAGGAATGACTCATGTCCACTTTTGACTTAATTTATATTAATTTATTAATTGTATGCATAATCAAGGAATACCCAAGTAGTTTTTTCGGCACTGAAAACAAAACTGAGATTTTTTTTTTCTAGTGAGTGGAAGGTAGATTTTTGAAGCAAAAATCAAAATGAGTCTAGTAAAAAGATTTGAACTTTTTACTTTAATTTTTTTTTGATATTAAAAGAAGCCAAAACAAGTGGGCTTGTTGTTCTCCATTTTGAAAACTTTTGTTTCTTCTCTTTAAAAGTGAAAATTACTCCCTCTATGTTGCAATGGAAGAGAACAACAAAAGTTTGAAATAAAAACAAAAATATGAGGTTCCAGAATTAGGAAACCTCCTACACTTTAAGCTTATAAAAGCTTGGGTAGGTGAACCCTTTTAAAGACTATTTTCTCACAAAAATAGTAAATGGTTTGCAAAAAACTAGTGTAAATTTCTGCAAACTTTACTTACTGACTAGTACGACTAACCTAAATGGAAAATTGATTTGAATTTTTTTTAAAAAGGATCAAAAAATGCAACCAAAAACAATAGATAAACTAGTGCCTTATCCGGGCAACAGAGTCATCTAAAATAGCTACAACCTGACAAGAGAAACTAGTACATAAATCACAAGTTCCTGATGTATCAACTCTGAATATGCCTGACATACATAGAGTCCTAATCTACACCAGATTTCATCATCAAATCCACACAAGAAATACTGATATCAATGAATTTGTTCAAAGTATATTTATATTTTCCTCCTTAAGAAAAAGACTCAAAACAACTTCATTAGATGCCTAGCAAATCATTCAAATAAGTAATCCTTGATTACTTGAATGGAAGGAACACTAGTACAATGACATAGAGACAATACGAATCTGAATTTAAATTCTCTAGATTGTATATTTCATTCCTTTGTCAGAAGGTTACAAGTACTTCATATTTGACTCAAAAATTGCTAAGACAAAGGCCTATATTAATTTTGCCAGAGTTTAGCTACAAAAAATTGTGTCCCTTTTCTAGGTAGCCCTGGTATCCTTTTATAGAAATTAGGATGCAACAAGCTTCGAAATACCTAGAAGAAAAATCTTACCCTAACAGTCATTTATTGCAAAAATTATATTTTTGTGCCACTGTAGTTGAGGGAGAAATCTAACATTCTTTCTGGGATGCGTGCTTCATTAATTAACAGGGCATTCATTTGGAAAATGGCCAAAAGGGCAGGTCCCTATTACCCAAAATCGGATACAATCACCATCAACTTCATAATATCAGTAGATCATCTTGTGCCAGAGCATTGATGAGTTCTTATCTAAGAAGAGACAGAGTCATGCACCATTATGTCCTCTGCAGCTCGCCTTGAATACCTTTCACCATCTTTTCACTTCGAACGAAATCTAATGGGTTTCTCACATCTCTGCCACTATTTGTTTTCAATATTTAAAACTTTTGGCACCAATGGATCAGGAAGTCATCTTTCTAATCACCTTTCTTTTAGTCACCATGTCATGACCTTTAAAGTTCAGATGTATTTTCATTGTAGTATAGCAACAACCATCCGATCATGGGAAACTAACACGCCTTTTAACTTCCCTAAGTAATCTACTTAGAAATAGGCCCCACCACCAGGTCTCTGTTTGTTAAAAACTTAAATGCTACCGCACTTGGCCTGCAGAAAATCCAATCTTTCTGACTGAAGAATAAACCCTGAGATCCTGAGGTCACTATCCCAAAAATACTTGTCGTGGGTTGCACTTGACTGCAAAATTAGATTCCTCGGATTGAGAGCCATCCATTGATATTTGACAAATCTTTATCTGGGCAAAAATTAACCCTCGCAGATCTTGGCCACATGTCACCTCCTGGTTTTCTTGTGAGTCCCTCTGGACTCCACCTATCCTGCCACCCGAGCATGGCCAGACCCACCCTTCATTGTTTCTTCCTTTATCGCTGATCCGTGATGATTATTCATCAAGCATCTCTGCATAGTGGATCAACAACCACTGTTGGATCCTTTCTAAGTTGCCTGCTATGTATCATTCCTCTAAACTACTCTTTCTTCGAGTCCCATCGCTGAGTCACCAAGTCATGACCGATAAACACCGTGCAACTCTATATTGTGACATGGCGACCACCATCAGATCATCGATCCAACTGTTAGATCCCTCTTGACTTGCCTGCTAGTTAATTCACCTGGGCTACTCTCCTCTCTGGAAGATATCACTCTTTCGGCCAAACATCCTCTTTGGCTAGCTATTTTTTTATCTCATCAAAACCATAGTTTCATCGATGCCATTATTTTATCGGTGGGATCAGTTGATATTTCTTCGATGTGCCCTTGTCGAAGGAACCGAGCTTTCAGTGAAACCATTTAGAGGTTCATCACAGCCAAGGTCTTCCCAACATTCATATTGATGACATACCACCTGCTCTTCCATGTGGCACACCACTGGACCTTCCACCTCATCAGTTGCATGACACCACATGGCACCACATAGCACCTCATGATTTGTTCCCGAGATCCGACTGAGCATGGCCCCATCTGCTACCTCAACACTACTAGGCCAACCACTCTTTTGGCTAAACCTCCTCTTCGGGTAGCCATTTTCTTATTTTATCAAAACCCTAATTTCATCGACACCTTCCATGTCAATGAAACTGATGCCTTCAGTGAGTCCCTTCAATGTTCCATCAAAGCCATGGTCTGCTCGATATACACCTTGATGATATGCCACCTGTCTCCCATGCGACACCCTTTTATTGGCTCTGGAGTTCACAACTGGGCGCCACTTGTCGTGAGGGTATTCATTCCAGGATCTCCACTCTGACACCTTAGCACAAACTCCACTAACCGCTGGAATGAACCACCTAATAACCGTTTGCCTTAACTGCTTGTTTTAACTATTGGCCATAGTTCATTGCTAGTGGTTTGTCACCAAGTCGCGGCCTTTATCTGGTGAGCATTTTTACATCGCAACATAGCGACAACCCTCAAATCCATCTTGATCACCGTTGATCTTTCTTGATCTGCTTGATCCTCAGCCCCTCTGAGTGGCTACATCCTATACCATAGTGTCACCATGTGTCTGCCACTTGTTTGCCACCTCATTAGTTGCCAAGTTGTGGTCATTAATAGTCGATCACCTTTGCATGGCGATATAGCGATGGCCGTGGATCTACATTCAATCTGCTCATTGTTTAACTTTCCCTTTTAATACAAAATTTTGGGCGCTTTGAGATGCGCATAGGGGGCCCACCGCTTCTGAGCTGCCACTTGCCAAAAGTTCATAAGCTTTGACACTTAGGATAAATGCGGCCTTGCACATAAATACTTAAATGCTCCTCCCCGTGGCCAATGTGGGATAAATGGGCTACCTGGGCCCTTCCATCGGGTCGTCGGGATCTCTCCAAACATGCAAACACGATGGCCAATGCCATCTTTCCACACTGCACACTCCTCTGCACTATCAATCGGGTCATCAGGATAACTTCAAAATTTAATTTCCGATGGCCGATGACAAACTTCGCACTTCGGATGATGTTCCGTCAGGTCATCTGGTAGCATTACATTGAGCTATTCTGATTGTCGATGTCACCACTGTATTACTTCCTCCGCTTGCACCATGTTATCGGGTGGTCGGGATAGCATGAAACCGCTCAACCCGATACCTGATAACTCCACACACACCACTTGCGACCTCATTGGGATGAGTCTTGCCAATCAGGGTAGGTCTTGCCGATAAGGCAAAAGTTCAAAAAACTACCAGAAACATAGGAAAATACATAGGACCTAGAAAAATTAAAATTTATCAGAAACCCGCCCAGGCCTAGACTTAGAAGGGGGCCCCTCTCAACGACGCACATACCCGTCCGTTTAAGTGGAAAAAAGGGAATGAGCAAAGACTTTTAGCGAAAGAAAGGGACATTTTGAACCTTGAACCTTGAACCTTGAACCAATTGCAGATGGTTCAAAACTGACATAACGCATTTTCACTTGCTTATTAAAAAACATTACAAAGTCATGACTCACACAAGAGAAACGATTGAACCTTGAACCTTGAACCAAAAAGGTTCAAGGGTTCAAGTTCAATATGAGTTACAATAATGCGCTACAAAGGCTTAATTTTTCTAAATGTTTTCATGAAAAAGAAAAAACTCTAAACCTTCAAGATTTTATAGGTCCCAATAGTGGCTCTAACTGGGGATGGTTGGATGCAAGACCAACACAAGAATTTGGCAAAAAACTCTAGAACGCAAACTAACAAAACCCTAATGGAAGAAAACCTAAAATATATATAGCCTACCGCTACTGTGCATGGACTGAAATAGATCAAGAGAAGTAATATTTCAGGAATTGTCCATGCACTGGAAATTCCTGTACTTTGCCATTCATTCTTTGCAATAAGTATGAATCCTTTCCATTGATATCACAAACAATTAAAGGGCCTATCAACAGTGATTCAAATTTCTTATGCTTTCCTTTGTCTTGGTCTTTTGCATTCCACTGTAACACCATGTCATCAATCTGGAACTTTCTTGCACTAGTCCTTTTATCAAAAAGGTACTTCGATTGTAATTGAAGTTTCATATTCCTTTTATGGGCTGCAGTCCTCATTTCCTCTAGCTCTACCAACTGAATCATTCTTTCTTCCATGGGTTCAGACATTTCTAGTTCTTCAATCTGCAAAAATTGGTAAACTAGAAGCCAATTATTCATAGGTAACCTAGCTTTCACTCAATAAACTAGCTCAAAAGGGGATATACCAACGACCTTTTTTATAGTCACCCTGTCAGCCCATAAAGCCAATCTAAGCTTTTGATCCCAAGACCTTTTATTTTCCTCTAGGATCTTCTTGATGATGTTGAGGAGACTTTTATTACTCGATTCTGCCTGGTCGTTTCCTTGTGGGTGGTAGGGTGAAGAGTATGACATAATAATCCCATAATTAGTGCAAAACTCTGTAAACTCCTCAGACTTGAAGCACATAGCATTGTCCATGACTAATTTAGCTGGCACATCAAACTTTGTCACTATATTATCCATCAAAAATTAATGACTACCTTACTAGTGGCCTATTTGGTAGGTATGGCTTCAATCCACTTGGTGAAATAGTCTGTAGCCACCGGAATCCATCTGTGACCTCTGCTTGATTTTTCTATTATCTCTCCAATAAAATCGTTGCCCCATTGAACAAAAGGGGCTTCAACTATAACATAATTCAAAGGCAAAGCACCAGCATACCTTAGTTTAGAGGAAAACCTTTGACAAGGATGACATTTTTGAACATATTTATGAGCATCCTTGAACAAATTTGGCCAATAATACCCTGCTCTAATTATCTTGCTAGCAGTAGTCTTAGCTGAATAGTGGCCTCCACACACTCAACTGTGCATCTCTATCAGAACCGTCTCAGCTTGAAATTTGTCCAGGCAAACCAATAGCATCCCATCAATGTTCCTCCAATATAGGTCTCCCTGAATAAGAACATATTTCTGCGATTTTAACTTTAATGTTCTCCTCTGGTTGTGTGTCATACCCTTTGGACATGAGGCATTCTTTAGGAAGTATACCACATCTGAATACCATGGTTGCCTCTCAATGTTGGTTATTAAAGCTTGTTCAATCTCAACATTATTTATGTCAATATCCTTAAAGTTTGTCTCAGTCATTAACTCAGCTAAGCCTAGACCTCTTACCAGCTTTGTGATTTGATCTCAAGATCAAACTCTTGTATTTTGCTTATCCATCTGCATCTTTTTCCAGTTACTTCAGACTGGGACATGATATCCTTAACAATTGCATGTGGTACATAGGCTACAATTTGGGCATTTACCAGATAAGGATGAAATACTTTAACAGCCTTGACTAGAGCATACACCTGTTTTTCCATGATTTCATACTTTAACTCAACAGCCTATAAAGATTTTCTATAGAAAGCAATTGGATGTTCATATCCTTCATCATCCTTCTGTAGTAGAATTGTGGCTATTGTGTGATAAGAAGCAAAAGAAAATAATGAGAAAGGCTTACTGTAATCGAGTGATTTTAGCACTGGTGCTTCCTGAATAGCCTTCTTAATTTTGTCAAAAGCCTATGCAGCTTCTTCATCCCAAGAAAACTTTGCATCTTTTTTAAGCAATTCAACAATAGCCCTAACGATTTCAGCAAAGTTAGCTATAAATCTCCTAACAAAATTCACCTTGCCCAAGAAATATTGAATCCCTTTAACATTCTTTGGCTGAGGTATATTATTTATAGCTTCAATCCTTTCAGAGTCTATCCTAACCCCTTCCTTGGAGACAATATGCCCTAATAATTTTCCTTCAGTCATTGCAAAATGACATTTTTTGGGGTTCAAGGATACACCAAACTCTAGAGCCTTACAAAAAACCTTTTCCAAGTGACCACAGTGATCATATGCCTTCTTTGAGAAACATATCAAATCATCCTAGTAAACCACCATGATGATCTTAATGAACTCCTTAAAAACTACATCCACTGCTTTCTGAAAAGTAGCCTCGACATTCTTTAGACCGAATGGCATTCTCACATACACATAAGTCCCCCAAGAGTTAGTAAAAGCAGTCATAAATTGTTCAGATTCTTTTACTAGTACCTCATTATAACCTGAGAACCCATCTATCATTGACAATGGATCATAACCTGTTACCCTTTATAACATGGCTTCCATATTTGGGGAAGAATAATTATCTTTTAAAGAAGCAACATTCAAATTTCTAAAATCCCCATATCCCCATTCTTCTTTCTGACGGGGACCAAGTTGGATACCCATGAAGAATGTCTTATAGGTTTTATAATCCTCCCTTCCCTTAACTTGTTTAATCTTGTTGCATTTTAATCTCCAAAATGGGGTTAATAGGTCTTTTCTTCTATCGAAAAGGCTTAGCATCAAAATGTAGAAAAATTTCATGTAGGAATAAGTCTTGTCTATATGCCTTTAGGTCCTCATAGGACCAAGAAAAAACATGTTTATACCCTTTTAATAAGTTAATGAGGTTATTCCTAATATGGGGAGATAGGTTCTTCCCAATATACACCAACTTAGGGGATGCTTCTGTCCCTAAGTTCACATCATCCAATTCCTCCAACTTTGTAGATGGTTCTTGATGTAAGTGACCATCACTATAACTAAACATACCCTCTAGTTCAACTAGTCCACTGGGTATGTGTAAAGCGGAAAATCGCGGTCGAACCCTAGTTGTTCTCCCCTCTTCCGACTCCGAGGAGAGAGAAGGGAGGTTCGCTAGGATTCGATGGGTTTTCACTTAAGGGGAAGACTTTACATTCAAAAGAGGGGTTGAAACTCATAAGATTCAATCCCACACAATGTAAGATTGGATGCTAAATGAATTTCAAGGGTTAGGAAAGCAAGGCTACCCTCTTTTGTAAAGAATGTGCATAGAAGGATTAAGCTAAGCATGCATAGAAAGTCATAAAGATTCGCTTATAAACTGAGTTTAGGTTATAGGATGAAGCTGCGGACCTGGAATTAGCAGTAAAATGTCGATACGGCGCTGTCCTGCAAATTTGAGCAAAAGTTGTCGGGACGATGGCGCCCGGCGCCACGGTCCTCCAAAAAATCCGTCAAACGAAGGGGGATCGGTTCGTCTCTGCACAAGGATTCCAGATCTTCAATCTCAGCCGCGTACCTGCAACCTACACACAGAAAAGCGAAGACGATTGGGGGGTTAGGGATTAGGGGTTTGCCTTTAGGTCAAACCCCGGTTTTGGAATTAACCAAGAAATGAGCAAGTGCTGTAAATGTAAATGACTGTAATGTAAAACAAGTACTAATACCTTGTTCTAAGGATGTTGGTATCCTTATGTGCGAAGGTTTAGATGTTGTAGGTTGTAGTATGTAGTATGTTGTATGTAGCATGTAGTAAGTGATCTCCTCTTCAATGGTTGAATCCTTGTCTTGAATGCAACACTTAGCCTTGAATGGAGACTTAGAAGGAATGCTTGAATGCTTGAATGCTTGAATGCTTGAGTATAGTTTCCACGCCCTTTCCATCATATCGAATGAAAGAGGAAAATGTAGTTTATATACTTGTCAATTAGGGCTGATAGACTGATTTTCCCGACCTTAGGCCGACCAGGGAAGTATATTTCCAAATTGCAATAAAAAAGACCCGATATCACTTAGGAGACCGGGCCCAAAATAGGACCCAGGGACCAGGGCGCTGGGCGCCCTGGTCCTGAGGGACCAGGGCGCCCAGCGCCCTGGTCCCATCTCCGGGACAGCGGGGTGCAAGGAGGTTCAGGCCAAGGTGCTTGAAAAATGCAGTTTTTGGTGTCGTGAGCAAGTTTTGGGGTCTCCATTCAGGTTGCGTGTTGCGTCGCCATCGTGAAGACCAAAATGCAGTCGAAATTGCAAGTGTCGCAATTTTAGGACGCTACAGTATGTCATTTGTTTCTAGCTGCACTATGTCACTTCCAAAAATTGTTTCTTGTCCATCTACTACTTCCACAAATGCATTACAATCAATCTTTTGACCTTCATAGTCATCTATGCACTGTACAAATCTAAGGATGTCTTCATCATCCTCAGAAACTTGCCAATTGTAAACATTATCTGGGATGGTTGGTCTGGCTTTTGTCTCAATTATTGAAACTCTAGTCAATATTACATCATCATTCTTTAATGCAACATTAGCTAAAAAATCTGCCATAATATTTTTGGACCTTTCAATCCAATCAATGGAAAATGCATCAAAGTGTTCAATGACATCCCAAACAACATGCTTGTACATTTTTAACTTGTCATTTTTAGATGCATATCTTGACCTTATCTGAGACACTACAAGTTTAGAGTCTCCATAAACCCTTAACAACTTGATCCCATGTCTTTTAGCAATTTATAAACCTAATAATAGAGTTTCATACTCAGTTGTATTGGTTGTACATTGGAATCCTAACAGAAAAGAATACTTGAAGGTAATGTCTGATGGGGAAACAAATAGCACTCCTGCTCCAGACCCTTTCTTAGAGAAAGCTCCATCAAAGTACATTTGCCAAAGTCCTTGTTGTGATTCCACCTCATCAACAATAGGATCAGTATTCTTCAACTGAGGCTGAATGGGTTCAATCCTGAAGTTATGAAGATCCACATCAATCATGCAATTAAGCATGTTTAGGTCTATTATTTCAATAACCATTGGGGCATGTGGTTCTCTGTACAATTTTACAAAATTCCCAATCACTAGGATAGTTGCATATGACAAATCCAGCTAAAGATTTCCTCCAACAGCAGCAGCCCATTACCTAGACAGAAGCATACCATAATGTGGCTTGATTTCTGTAGGAATTACATCCATTTTATAAGTAGCTTTAGGGAAATCTGCTATTTTTACTTCTACATCTCTCATAGTACCCACAACAGGCACTTCTCTATTATCCATGGCATAACACCTCCCATATGATGTGTGTGCTGACAAACCTAGCTCTTTCATAACCCCATAAGGCATCACATTAGCGGCTGCACCAGAATCTATCATGCAATTTTTTATCAATCTGTTATTTACTAGCAGTGTGACATAAAAGGGATCTATCTAAGATGGTTCCTGATTAATAGTGGTGCCCACATAAACTTCTGGGATCCCTTGTTCTTGATCCTTCTCCTCTTTTGCATTTCTCTTTTTAGAAGAAGCATCTCCATTTGATATACTTGAAATCAGAGAAAAAGCAACCTCTCTATGTTCTTTTATTTTCAGCAGCTCTATCAAAGGTACTAAAACCTTCATATGTGTTAAAGCTTGAGTCATATCAAAAGTAGTGTTGACATTAGATTCAACATGAGTTTTAACATTTTCTGCCTTCTAGTGACTTTTTCTATTGTCACCAGTGGTTTTTGCCTTACATGCAGTTGTATCAGTAGTACCAGGTTTCGCTGAACTACTTGACTGATCACCTTTAGCCTTACTATCTTTGATAGAAGTTTTGTTCTCAGTGGACATCTCAAAAGTGTTTTCTTTAAAAAATAGAGAACCAGGCATACCTTGACTTCCATCATCTTTGTTGCTTCTCAGATTATATTTATGCTTAGCTTTAGCTATTGCAGCCTTAGTGAGATTCTTGACTTCCTCCTCACTAGGCCTTCTAAGGTGAATCTCTTGATCTTCTATTGTGACTACATTCAAAGTGGGATGCCAATCAATTGTCAATTGCTCTTGGCAATTTGCATTGCTTCTTGAGACATCATATATACTCACTTGCTTCATCTTCTGAAGACTCACAACTAGTTTTCACTATATACTCAAACATGTTAACTACAGGTTCATCCTTACTTCTCATGGATTCATTTAGAGCTTGAGCCACAACACACTGATAGGGGGAATGTGGCCCATCACATTCCATACACCATGGGGTATTTTCCATATTATGTATGTTTCCTCCCTTCACAGGATTAGGGGTATTCTTATTTTGTGTGCCTTTTGATCTATCTTGCACAGGTTTGCCATCTTTCCATGCAGTGCTATATGACATATCATGCAATCTAGCAGGTCTATCTTGCCAGTTGTAGTGAGGCTTCTCAAATTTACTTACTTTAGCAGTAAGATCCTTCACAATAGTAATTAATTTCTCTATCTTATCCTCTTCTTTAGAGGATTTATTTTGTTGTGGTTTTTGTTCCTGCCACAATTTTCCTTCAGTCCTTCTTCCCACTTTACTCGATGCTTTTCTATTAATTTCTACATTAATGGTAATTCTGAAAGCATCCCTCAAGCTATGTGGGTTCTTATCTCTGAGAATGTAAGCCATTTTGGGGTCAAATGCATTGTAGTAGGTAGTCAGACACACATTTTCATCTAGCCTCATTACTTGGAAAAGTTTATGAATTGCCTTTTGAAACCTTGCATTAAAATCTGTGACGGCTTCATTATTAGATTTCCCGATGTTATTAAATTCATTGAGCATGAAGCTCACATTCGTTTTGTCTCCATATTTCTCTTGAAAGCAATTTTTGAATTCCTCCCAAGAGCTAATGTTGTCTACATGTAACCCTCTGTACCAATCTCTAGCATCCTCAATCAAAGATTGCACAAACAACTTCATGATGACATCCTCATGTGCAATTTCATAGTCATTAATCATGTCACCAAAATATTTCAGATGTTCTTCAACACCGACAGCACTGTTCCCAGCAAACTTCTGGAGTTTATCCCTCATTTCAATAGGGACATGGTTTTGATATCCTATAATTCCATCAAAATACAACGGCCTATACAACTCAACATTTATCGGTCTCCTTTGAAACTAATTTCCAATAAAGTTGTTTCCAGTATTCACCCTTGGGCCTGATCCACCAACTCTAGGATTTTGATGGCTTTGATCATGGGGTAATCCGTGACTAGTTTGATTTGCTGGAATTGTACTTGGAGGAATAGGAGAATTATTTGGGGTGGCATTTTTAGATTGGTTAACAAGTGGGATAGCATTTGTTTGCATTGTTGGTTGAGTGTTCAACAAAGAGGCAAAAGTATGTTGGGACATAGGATTACTATGATCTACAGGTGGGAAAGTTATAGGAGGAGCTTTCAAACATCATATCTTTCTCCTGAAATCGGCATTAAGTGCTTCTATTTCAGCCTATTCTAACTCCCTTTGTAGGTCTTCATTTTATTTCCTTATCCTTTCTACCTCAATCTCATACAACATCATTCCCTGGGGTCCTTCTGCACTTCTTGACACTAGACCCGCAGATCAATTCTCTACTATTTTATGCTTCCCTTTGTCAATAACAGGTCTGGCAGTTTGGGGATCATTATGAACCTGCCTACTAGGTTGTGATACAACTTTAGGTGCAAAAACAATTTTAGGATCAAGGATTTCTCTAATAACAGGACCTTGATCTTTACTCCTAGGTTCTTCTTGAGCAAACAACTCAAGCTTTGCAATCTGTCTTAATAACCTATCTCTTTCAATGAGTTTGGCTTTGGTTTCATTCTCCTTTTCCTTTTGTTTCTTTTTTCTTATGGCAATCAATTGATGTATTCTCTAATTTAGAACCTCAATCTTTAGAGACACTTCATCTTGGTCTGGCAAGGTTTCCTTTGAATCAGACACATTTAACTGGTCCATATCAATCAGGATGATATTTCCTTCCATAGTTTTGGTAATGGAATTGGCTCTATTACTTGTACTATGCCTATCTCTCCCAGAAGCACTGGTATTAGACAATCTTTGGTGAAAGGTTTGGCTATCATCATTGGTGCCAAACAGGCCCGCATGAAAACCCATAATATCATGGTTAGAGTCATGAGAAGAGGAATTGGACCTTGCGTATACAGGATGCTCAGATGACTTACCTATTTGATTACTTTTTTGTTTCCATGACTGATTTGATTACTCAGGAATAATAGTTCCTCTCCATCTCTTCTTGACTGGTTGAGGTAACCCTTCATGCAACTTCTCTTGAGGGTTTTTCTTTATATAAGATCTAGTATTCCTTCTCCTATTCATCTTACTAACCTTGCGAAGTGACTGTGATTTTTTTTTAAAAGAACATTGGTTTTTTTTTTACTTTAGAGTTGCCACACAATATCTTGGGAATAAAATGTATAGTTTAATACAGTGAATCACTTACAAGACACTTACGAATGAAACTATTGATCTTTAGAAAAGAACAAAATAGTATTCTAAGATGCTATGAGATAAATCAAAGATTTTCTTTAGAAAGATAAACTCAATAATTTTTAGACTGAAACTAAGGGAACCTGATCTCAACACCTTTATGCAATAAAGACACAGATCTGCAGTATAAGACTTATCTTATTTGACTCTCCCCAATAGAGTCGCCAATTTTGTTGTTCTCCATTTTGAAAACTTTTATTTCTTCTCTTTAAAAGTGAAAATTACTGCCTTTGTGCTGCAATGGAAGAGAACAACAAAATTTTGAAATAAAGACAACAATATGAGGTTCCGGAATTAGGAAACCTCCTACACTTTAAGCTTATAAAATCTTGGGCAGGTGAACCCTTTAAAAGATTATTTTCTCACAAAAATAGTAAATGATTTGCAGAAAACTAGTGTACATTCCTGCAAACTTTCCTTACTAACCAATACGACTAACCTAAATGGAAAATTGATTTGACTTTTAAAAAAAAAAATGTATCACAAAATGCAACAAAAACCAATAGATAAACCAGTGCCTTATCCGGGCAACAGAGTCATCTACAATAGACTACAACTTGATAAGAGAAACTAGTACAGAAATCACAAGTTCCTGATCTATCAACTCTAAATATGCCTGACATACACAGAGTCCTAATCTGCACTAGATCTCATCATCAAATCCACACCAGAAATACTGATATCAATGACTTTGTTTAAAGTATATTTACGTTTTCCTCCATAAGAAAATGACTCAAAACAACTTCATTAGATGCCTAGCAAATCATTCAAATAAGCAATCGTTAATTACTTAAATGGACCAAACACCAGTACAATGACATATAGACGATACAAATTTGAATTTAAATTCTCTCAACTGTATATTCCATTCCCCTGTCAAAAGGTTACAAGTACTTCATATTTGACTCAGAAATTGCTAAGACAAAGGCTTGTATTAATTTTGCCTAAGTTTAGCTACAAACATTTGTGTCCCTTTTCTAGGTAGCCTTGGTATCCTTTTATAGAAATCAGGATGCAATAAGCTTTAGACTACCTAGAAGAAAAATCTTACCCTAATAGTCATTTATTGCAAAAATTATATTTATGTGCCATTGGAGTTGAGGGAGAAATCTAACATTCTTTTTGGGATGCGTGCTTCATTAATTGACGATATTCATTTGGAAAATGGCCTAAAGGGCAAGCCCCTATTATCCAAAATCGGATACAATCACCGTCAACTTCATAATGCTGGTAAATCATCTTGTGCCAGAGCATTGATGAGTTCTCATCTAAGAAGATATAGAGCCACGCACCATTATGTCCTCTACAGATCACCTTGAATACCTTTCACCAGCTTTTCACTTCGAACAAAATCTGATGGGATTCGCACATCTTTGCCACTATTTCTTTTGAATATTTAAAACTTTTGGTGCCAATGGATTAGGAAGTCATCTTTCTAAGCAGCTTTCCTTTAGTCACCATGTCGTGGCCTTTAAAGTTTGGATGTATTTCCATCGTAGTATAGTGACACCCATCTGATCATGCAAAACTAACATGCCTTTTAACTTCCCTGAGTAATCTGCTTAGAAACATGCCCCACCATCTGGTCTCTGGCTGTTAAAAAATTAACCGCTTTTGCACTTGGCCTGTAGAAAATCGAATCTTTCTGACTGAAGAATAAACCCTGAGATCCCAAGATCATTTTCCCAAAAATACTTTCCGTGGGTTGCAATTGACTGCAAAATCCGATTCCTTGGATCGAGAGCCATCCATTGATATTTGACAAATCCATATCTGGGCAAAAATTAACCCTCGCAGATCTTGGCTACATGTCACCTCTTGGTTTGCTTGTGAGTCCCTCTAGACTGCACCTATTCTGCCACCCGAGCATAGCCGGACCCACCCTTCATTGTTTCTTCCTTTGTCGCTGATCTATGATGATAATTCATCGAGCATCTCCGCATAGTAGATCAGCGACCATCGTTGGATCCTTTCCAAGCTGCATGCTGTGTATCATTCCTCTGAATTGCTCTTTCTCCAGGTCCCATTGCTTAGTCACCAAGTCGTGGCTGATAAACAATGCACAACTCTATATTGCAACATGGCGACCACCGTCAGATCGTCGATCCAACCGTTAGATCCCTCTTGACTTGCCCACCAGTTAATTCACTTGGGCTACTCTCCTCTCTGGTGGATATCACTCTTTCAGCCAAACATCCTCTTCGGCTAGCCATTTTCTTATCTCATCAAAACCATAGTTTCATTGATGCCATTATTTTATCGGTGGGATCAGTTGATATTTCTTCGATGTGCCCTTTTTGATGGAACCGAGCTTTCGATGAAACCATTGAAAGGTTCATCATAGCCAAGGTCTACCCGACATTCATCTTGATGATATACCACCTGCTCTACCATGTGGCACACCGCTAGACCTTCCACCTCATCAGTTATGTGGCACCACGTGGCAACTCATGATTTTCTCCTAAGATCTGCCTGAGCATAGCCCCATGCACCACCTCAGCACTACCAGTCCTACTACTCTTTCAGGTAAACCTCCTATTCGGCTAGCCATTTTCATATTTTATCAAAAACCTTGTTTAGTCGACACCTTTCATGTCGATGAAACTGATGCCTTCGGTGAGTCCCTTCAATCATCCATCGAAGCCATGGTCTACTCGATATACACCTTGATGATATGCCACCTGTCTGCCATGTGGGATCCTTTGATTGGCTCTGGAGTTCAGAAGTGGGCGCCACCTGTCGCGAGGGTATTCATTCCGAGCTCTCCACTCTGACACCTTAGCACAACCTCCACTAACCGCCGGATTGAACCACCTCATAATCGGTTGCCTTAATCACTTGTATTAACTGTCAGCCATAGTTCACCGCTAGTGGTTTGTCGCCAAGTCACGGCCTTTATCTGGCGAGCATTTTTACATCGCGATAGCCCTTGGATCTATCTTGATCACTGTTGATCTTTCTTAATCTACTCGACCCTCGGCCTCTCTGAGCGGCTACATCCTATGCCCCGGTGTCACCACGTGTCCGCCACTTGTCTACCATCTCATCAGTTGCCAAGTTGCGGCCATTAATAATCGATCATCTTCGCATGGCGGTATAGCAATGGCCATGGATTTGCATTCAACCTACTTGCTATTTAACTTGCCCTTTTACTGCAAAATTTTGGGTGCTTTGAGATGAGCATAGGGAGCCCACCACTTCTGAGTTGCCACTTGCCAAAAGCCTGTAAGCTTTGACACTCAGGATATATGCAGCCTTGCACATAAATACTAAAATGATCCTCCTTGCGGCCAATGTGGGATAAATGGGCTACCTAGGCCATTCCATCAGGTCATCGGGATCTCTCCAAATATGCAAAATTGATGGCCGATGCCATCTTTCTGCGCTTCGCACTTCTTTGCACTATCCATCAGGTCATCGGGATAACTTCAGAACCTAATTTCCGATGGCCAATGACAAACTTCACGCTTTGGATGATGTTCCATCAGGTCATCGGGTAGCATTGAGCTATTTTGATGGCCGATATCACCACTGTATTACCTTCTCCACTTGCATCATGTCATTGGGTGGTCAGGATAGCATTAAACTGCTCAACCCGATACCCGATAACTCCACACACACCTCTTGCGACCTCATCGGGATGAGTCCTGCCGATCGGGGTGGGTCCTGCCGATAAGGCAAAAGTTCAATAAACTACCAGAAACATAGGAAAAGACATAGGACCTAGAAAAACTAAAATTTATATCAGAACCCGCCTAGGCCTAGACTTGGAAGGGGGCCCCTCTCGACGATGCATAGACCCGTTTGCTTAAGTGGAAAAAGGGAATGAGCAAATACTTTTAGTGAAAGAAAGGGACATTTTGAACCTTGAACCTTGAACTGATTGCAGATGGTTCAAAACTGACATAACGCATTTTCACTTGCTTATTAAAAAACATTACAAAGTCACGACTCATGCAAGAGAAATGGTTGAACCTTGAACCTTGAACCAAATTCAAGTTCAATATGAATTACAATAATGTGCTACAAAGGCTTAATTTTTTAAAATGTTTTCATGAAAAAGCAAAAACCCTAAACCCTTAAGATTTTATAGGTCCCAACAGGGCTGACCTAGGAATAGGACACAGAAACAATGGCAAGCCAACTATCAGTAGAACATCTGCAAAATTACAACCCTCTTACTTTCCTCTATCAAAAACTATGATAGATAAGTTCAAATATAAACATAAATTAAAACTATCAGCCCGAAGACTACTAGGGCTGAGCAAAAAACCGGACTTCCGAGACATAGAAACTGACTATTTCTTTTTTCGATGGCTCCTCTTGGGGAGGAGCTTCCTAGCCCATTCCTTGGTAAGGAATTTAAAAAGGGCCCTGTAGTCCTCGTCTTCCTTGCTTTTTCCTTTGGTAGAACTTTCCTACATAAGACACAGAGTGGTCACCGAGCAACACATCATGTTCAAAGCAAACTTGGAGATGTCCTGCAATCTCCAATTTTAGTGAAATAAAGTATATCTTGACTTTATTAGATCTTATGGATGGTTTGAAAATGCTTTCGAAATTCCTCCAATGTTACCAAAGTGTTATAATCACCTAAATCTCATAGGAATCCATATATGGAAACTCGATTAAATAAATGCTTATTTTTATTTTAAATTATTTTGATTCTCTAGGTTATAAAATAATGCAAGAGAAGAGCATAATGGATTTTTGAGGAAAATATTACCTATTTATTAGTGTCAAATCTCTTAGAAACAATAGATAATAAAATGAATTATACTAGACAACAAAACTTTCATACCATGTTAGTTTCTTCAAGAGGCAAGAATCAAGCCAGGATTTGATGTCAATCATAGATCACACACAATAGATGATCCAATCTCAAAATAGTTGAATAAAGGGAAAATATTAAATGATAGAAAATAGAGTCAAAACAAAAGAAATTTGAGAATACTCTTGATAATATTACCGAGGCATCACCAAAATAAGATCATACATGAGATGCATTAAATTCTATTACTCATACAAGGTGGGAGGTTTTACCAACTTGGTAATTGCCAATACATGTGTCATAACTTCCTTAGATGAAGATAGAAAAGAAGTTATGAAGATCAAGTGACCCATAACCTATTTAGGTAAGGACAAAATAGTGGTTACAATAGGTGGCACAATAGGCCAAAAAAGGGTGTGTAACTCAATCACCCATGTGTGGGAGAAAGTGACACATGTAGCTAATGCATTTTACCATATGTCCTCATATTAACCACTCCGAATAAACCTAAGAAAGCTTAAAAATATGAAGGGAAAAAAAATACATCATAACATAAGGAAAATAAAAAACCTAGACTAACAAAACATTAGAAAAGGTAGGTAAATTTTGGCTTATAAGGTGAGGAAATGTTTTTATGGTCTTAATCAATCTTGTAGGATGTAGTACGAAACTTTTAATACATTTATATTTTCATTTGGATTTCAAAGGTCCAAATTTAATCATTGCACCTATAATAAGATGAATAGTGATAACTTATTATTACATTGTATGTTGATGATATATTTACTTAATAGGAAGAGTATCATTTTTGAGCTAAAGTATAAGATTTTAACACAATCCAAGATGAAGTCTAAGTGTAGCTAGATTGATCTTGTAAATGGAGTTAAAAAAGGTAAGAGAAATTTAAAATATTTAGTTGGGTTATAGTAAGCATGTGAACTCGTTGTTGGAGAGATTCAATATTTCATCTTACAAATCTTTGTGTTATTATTTTAGTGGGGACCATAATATTAGTTGAGTAGTGTTTGTTTTAGTGGGGACCACATTATTAGTTATGTAGTGTTTGACTTATCCTAGTGACATAAAGGATACAAAAAGAGTGCCTTACACTAATATTTTTGGGAGATCAAAATATGTATGGTCCATATACAACTAGACATTTCTTGAATAGTGGAAGTGCGTATTCATTCCATGGGTAATCATAGACAACTACATTATAATGTGATGCAAACAGTCTTTAGAGTTTTTATGCTACCTTTTAGCACTTGTTTATTTGTCATGGTGATTCTAGATGGGACTAGAAATAAGTTCCTATTTGTGGAATTATGAAGTTAGATTAGGCCGAGGATGTTGATCTTAAGAGACTCATTAAAAAATCTAATTTCACTATGTTTTGTGGTAATATCAATTGAATAAAAATAAACAATTTGTGGTCTCTTTGTCAATTATAAAAATAGATTACATAATAGCTACTCATTTTTCATCCATCTAGCTCATGTCATTATGCTTAAATGTGTGGTTAATTATAGGAGCTATTACAATTCTGTATGATATTCATAGTATTATGTGTCGGACGCGTCTATTCTGGCTCCAAAATAAGAGTACGGATTGACTAACATGCGTGTTAGTCGCGCTTTTTACACCGTCGATTTTGCAATTAACGGCTACGATTGACTAACCTGTTGCTAACATGCTGTACGAAAGATCCATTTTAGAACCAGAATAGACGCAGCCTTATGTGTCTAGCATAAAATTAATCTCTCATGCAAGGACAAAAAATATAATACCTAAGTCTGATATATCGCATTGCAGTAGCAATAATAAAAGAAACATCACAGTTAAGAAAAGAACAGAAATTTAAGCACTCCAACTTCAGCTATAATATACAGAGTTACCTTGCAGAAAAGATCAAATCTTTGACAGCAGACTGCAATGCAATTTCAACTTCAAGGCCTCCTCCTCCTAACACCTCTAACAAACTCCATAGCGCAACCGTCTGTTTAAAAGTTTTTAAAATGACGTGAATTTCCACACCCACATTTCTAAGCTTCACCATGGGAAAAGCGTTGGATGCATCATTGGGTATATTAATCTCATCAGCTTCCTTACATTATGAAATCTTCTCAGATGTCTCTCAATTTGGGATAAGATTCTTAGCTTCTCTCTTTTTTCCTCAAGTCTTCCAAATTCTCCTGCAAATCATGAATGTAGAATGCAGCTCTCTAATAGCTTGTCTGGTAATGAACGCTTTGCCTGCAAATTAGGGTAAAATTTGTTAGTTCATCAAGCTTATAGAGGGGGACATCAATAAGAGAAAAGAGAAACTGTATTTTGAGATTTTGAGAAAAGAAAAGATATTCAAGCACTGAGCATAAACTTTTCATGTCATGTCGCCTCTTTCTCTCAATCAGTTTGTGGCCCTCATTCTTCTCATGAAGGGTTTTGCTGGACGCCATTAAAACTATATTCTGAGGACTAAGCCCAAAATTAGACAAGCGTGAAGCTCATTTCAACAGAGACGAGCTTTTATGATGATCAGATCGGATTTGGTCGGCAAGTCATCATTGAAATGAGCCCAACTCGATAACCATTGGAATTCCTGCTTTTTCCACAGGTCAAAATCAATTATTATAATTATGAAAAAGTTCCAGTCTTCGATAAGAAGACCACAAACTTTACTTGACGAGCCTCGAAATTTCAGGAAGCAGCACAAATTGGGTTCGACAGGAAAGCTGCTTTTACTATACAAACGACGGCAAAATTTAGCCCCGCTTTACCTTTTGACGAGGAATGATGATTTTCAGACGCACTTAAAAAATGTCTCCCAAGATATTCAGCAGTTACCATTGTCCTTTTCTTTAGGTTTTGGATTTGATTTTGTTTGTTCTCCGTTGCGTAAACCAGCGTACCACAGCAAGCAATGGTGAAGTGACGTCATGGCATACGTAGATTTTTGAATCCTGCCTTTTACAAAGCTGATGCCCTTGTCCAGTTTCTTTTTCATTTCAATTGGATTAAATTAACACGGTTTGTATTTGATGGTCGTATAGTTGTATATAGAATTTTTCGTTGTAAAATTTAATTAAAGTTTTAGGAAAACTTCTTATATAATCACATATATTTGTCCAAAAAAAAGGTATAATTTTTTTTTTCAATAAAAGTGGATTATTCCACTAAACTTTTTTATTAATATTTTTTATTTTTTACACAGGATTCAAAGAGCGTATCAGAGGAAAGAACCTTGAGAAGAAAACCTCCGGTCACAGCTCATAAAATAAACCTATAGTATCTAACAGATCAATTTATACACCCCGCCCAAAATCACATACAAAATGTGGTCACAACACATATAATATCAGTTTTACATAGAGCCCACATGTAAAACCCATTGGATAATTTTCAAATGTAGACTCCATAGCTGCTATCAATGGAAGAAGACAAAATTTTCCAAAGCCCTGTGTCAAATCCCATGAGCCAAAAACCTTCCTGCCAAAAAAGAAAGTATCAAAAAACCTTTGGAAAAACAATATTATATCAAATACCATGAGCTCCAACTCTCCTCCAGACAATGAACATGGATACTTGAAATGAAGGGGAAAGCGGGAATAATTATCATCATAAAATTTTACATCAACATTACTCAAGAAAATCACATAACTATTGCTGCAAACCTTCCCATACACTAGAAGAAATTTCTTCAAAACCCACCTCTCGCTGATTAGCAATGCTATCAATGGCTAAATTTGCCAAATAATCTGCAATCTTATTAACTTCTCTGTAACAATGGGATAACAAGAAAGATTCAAACAATTCTAATTTTTGTAAAATGAGATGAAGTATATATTGCAAATTCCAACAATTCGATTTCTTTTTCATAACACATTGAATAATCACCATAGAATCACCTTCAATTATTAAGTCCTTAATTCCCAAAGAGATTGCCATATCCAATCCAAAAGACAAAGCATGAAATTCTGCATAATTGTTAGTTTTAAAACCAATAGCATCACACTTAGCTCGAATACAATTTGTATTGTGATCATAAATTACCATGCCTACCCCAGCCGACCTAGGGTTACCACGAGAGGCCCCATGAAAATTCAGTTTAAAGTGCCCTTGCGGAGGAGGTGTCCATCTAGCAGAGCATCTCTTACCTATTGCATCGCAAAAAAGAAGAAAGATTTTCCAAATTCTTATAAATAAATGACAAAGCAACCTCAGAGATTGAAGACTCAATTTTTAATAGAACCTCAGACACAGGAGAACTTGTTTTTTTAAATATCTTATTGTTTCTCTCTAGCCAAACATTCTAAATCACAATAGATGGAGATATGATCCAAAGGCATGCATAAAAAGATGAAGCAAACATAAAGGGCCAAGATCTAAAATGGGAAATGAGATCCTTACCAATAACAAAGGATATATTTAACTTCTCAAACAACCACTACCAACATTCATAAGCATAATCACAATGTAGGAACATGTGTGAAGAAGATTCCAAAGTTTTGTTGCAAAGGACACAAGGGAACACAACAGTAATACCAAGCCTGTCCAGTCTCATACCTATAAGGACTCTGTCCTGAATTGCCAACCAAGCAAAGGCTCTAGCTTTAGGAAGACAAGCCAAATGCGAAAACAACTGATAAGGCCAGGATGAATGATAATGAAGATTTACAAATAGGTAATCACTGTGGAAAACAGTTATTGGCAAGTAGGCTTGAATGTCCAATTTAGGTAGAATCTTCACCATTTATTTTTTGATGTACAACTTGTATAAATTGTTTAGTAAAGTTTCTTGATCAATAAGACGTATAATATTGAATAAAATAAATAAATAATTCTTTGGAGAGTAAACAAAAGGTTAAAAGAAATGTTCAAATTAAGGACAAGTAAGAAAATCCCTTACATACTATATGGGTGGGTGCAAGAAGTCGAGTCCCACTTTTGGGCAAAAAGTGGAAGTGTTTTCCCTATTTTTCAAAAATTTTGTCGATTGATGTCAAAATTTGAGGTACTTAGAGATTAAATCTGAAAAAAATTTAGTAAAAGAAAATTTAGTGCTCCGAGTCTAATTTTCAAATATGTAATTTATTTCAATACCCACATGGTAGAAATTTCTTTTTACTAGGCATGTTTAAAAACCACTTTTTCAAAATGTTTGTTTCAGGACCATACCACACATGTGTATGACCACCATATTTTGGCGTAAATAAATGAATGTTTGCAAATCCTTCTGGGAAAAGATACCTAAGACACCAAATATTGATGAGGATATTTTTTCTAATTTTTTATTGAATATAGTTTTTTTAATTAATTTTTAATTGACTATAAAGTACATTTTCAAAACATCTGGTGTACGACCACCATAATTTGATGAAAATTTCATATTTTTTAATTTTCAAAATAATTGTATTTAGATTGATGTCATATAATTTATTTTCAGAAAAACTTAAAAACAAAAAAGTTATTAAAGTTTTACTAAACCTCACTATTTTACATTTAGGTGCCACTTTTGATTAATAAATAATGCAAAAATAGTAAAACTAATCATATCACTATGAAATTTATATTTTTTAAATTAGGACAGTGAGAATTCTAATGGGTTTTTGTTTCATCAAAAAATACGATCAGGAAGACCTTCAAAAAATTATGGCAAGGCAGAAATCTAGTATTCCAGTGCCTTAGCCATTTTTTTGGAAGTCCAAGCATAGATTTGATCCCACCAAGCCTAACCCGAAGCCAAAACTGAGGCATAGGTGTGTTTCCCACTCCATCTTTTATGAAACGGGCACCCGTTATTTAAAATTTAAAAAACGGACACCCATTTTGAAATTTGTAGAACTTTAAGAATGGTGTGCCCGTTTTTAGAAACGGGTACACATTTTTAGAAATGGGTACCCATTTTTAGAAATGTGTGCCCGTTTCTAAAAATCGTGCACCCGTTTCTCTATGGTGGTCCGATCCTAAATGGACACCCATTTTTTAAAACGTGCACCCATTTTATTTTTATGGGTCAGGGCTCCGAAGCTAAACGGGTGTTCGTTTCTTAAAAAACGGGCACTCATTTCTAGTGGCAAACTTCTTTGCTCGCAGACTTCCACAGAATTGGGACCCAACTTCTTGCACCCACCGATATAGCTAGTTTTTTTTTCAAAATATACTTGTTCCTATACTAAAACACCCAAATAAGAGTTTCTGTTTCAAAGAGAAAAGAATAAACCAAGCATAGGAAAAGCCAAAACCCTAATTTTGATTTCGTTCATCCATTAACAATGAAAAAGACAAGGGTCAATAGGAACTCAAGATTGTCTTGGCTGGGTCATAGACATTGTTGAAGCCATGTGTAGCTACAATGAAGAGAAAGGTCAAGAAAATAGGAATGTTCGAGGATACTGAGGTCACTATTGAGAAAGTGATTGCATGTGCTAATTATGCTCACCTTTATTCTACTACTTAGTAAAATGACACAAAATCCTTGGATTAACTTTTTGTTGTGCCCCGGATGGCTAACCCTAACCTACCCAATAGCCAACATGGTACACCCAAATAGATTTAAGTGACAAATAGTCTTCTCCCATCCATTTCACTCATCTAGAGGTAAGTTATTGAGTTCCCAAATGATATTATGGATGTTATAGATGATTTAAAATCTAGAAATATTATTATTTTTCCTTCAAGGCATCCCATTTGAGTAACATTTTTTTTCAGCCTCATACAAAAAATAGAGAAAAAGGAATGGCTAATAGAATTTTTCAGAGCTCTTTGTAGGGGATACATATCTTGTACCTTTCTCTAGACCCTAATCACACTAGGTATGCCCTTCACTATGGTTCTTGGATAATTTTTGAACAAACATGCTACCTCCAAGATTACAACATTGATTTTCACCCAAAAAGGATCTTAAAATCCAAGTAGATTATGAGTGTGGAGCTACCTCTCCTAATCCTAACCTTCCACTCATTTTCATAGGACATAGCTAATCAACTGGGAATGGTTATCTAGTGCTAGCCTAACATTGTGAAATGGATTATCCCAAAACTATATCCTTGAGCTTATGCATAATGGAATTAGGCTAGTTGCTCTTGGACTCCATCAAACTCTTATGCCCTAACTTTAAAATAACGAGTTGAATCATTTATCTCAACAATACTAATGATTATTTCTCTTTCCAAATGGAAGAACATCTCATATAAGAATAACGTCATTGCAAACACCATCAATCTTGGGAATCTATTATTGGATCCCACTTATCCAACTCTCTCTTTGTTGATGATCCTAAATAAGCCTTACCCTCTCATCCCTAATAACCACCCCATTCCATGTTGTCCCATCTCATGTCCCTACTCAACATTGATAAGTTCTTCCCTTCTTCTATCACCCTTGGTAGTTATTATTTTAAAGAATCCCTTGAATATGAGAGTAGGCTTCTAAAAGAAAAAAGAATTAGCCCTATAGTGGTGGGAAATAGGGTTCACTAGTTTATGCATGCAAACTAGGAACAAGACCTATTTCATAATTATTCCATTAAAAGGAGAATGTACTCAATAGATTCAATCTCAACTCTATTAGAAAGAGGGTTGAATGTAGATTGGATTCTAGTCCTTTTGATTGAAATAGACTGTAGCATCATAAATTGTACACCCTTATTAGTGTGTCCGATTTCACACTCTCCTGACACCTTTTTTAGTATTTTCCTTGGCTCTATGCATTATAGGACCTTTATTGTAATTAATTAATATTTAATTCAATATATGGGTTAATTATACTTTATTACATCATCACACTCTTATTTGGGCCCTTAATTCTAGGTGCACCCTAAATATTATTTTAATCTCAATTTAATCCTAATATTCCCCCAATTATCATCAATTCAAGAGCAAGTCATCTTCCTCAAGAGTAGATCTGACTCAAGGAGCAACAAACTACATTTTAAGGAATCTTCACATTATGGTTTATCTTTGATTTTGTGAGGCCTCACCTCGACTCAGTTTGACATTCAGTGGATTTTATATTTTAGACTACTATGGATACTCTGTTTTGATGCATTTTGAAATTTTAGAACTTTTATGACTTCAGGATATTGGATAACATTGCTATGAATTGATGTTTTACTTACATGCTTTATGAGATAGAACACTACATGATTATTAGATAGAATTATATTGCAATGATAGATGTCGTTAATGAATTTGCAGGACTTTACTTTGAATATAGAACTATGATGTATGTTTAGTTTATGTGAATTGGGATGAAAATTGCTTATGTGAATTTGCTTGACAAAAGATGTATTCAATCTGTGCAGATGAAAACTGTATGCAAGTAATGATGTGCATTGTTGTATTATTGAATTATATTTTATATGAATATTTGGGAGTACTACTGTGTAAATTGAGATGCGCAGGAAATTTACCATGTGACCATGGAAAATTACGGAGAATCAAACCTAGACTTATGTATGTTCGTAAAGCCAGGGTTTGTCTATTTGGAGAGACAACACCCCGTTTGTGTTGTATTTTATTCGTATCAGTATATGTTGCATGTGTGTTATGTGTTATTTAAATTTATTGTGTAAAAACCTCAAGAGACAATTTCATGTTTATTTTGTAAAAGTATTTTATTAGTGTCACTTGACACATGTGTGGATGTAAATTTAAATATTTTATCTTGTCTCTTGATGGGAAAGTGTTAATTATTATTAATTTTAAATAAAATAATGTGTTGTCAAAAAGATATTTTGAGAATATAATATTTGGAGTGGTCAACTTATGTTTGACCCGAAAATAAACTTCAGAGGGGTTTAAAATGGGTTAAATGAACACCTAGGGGTAGTTTATTAGGGTTTCCTGAAGCCCATAAGGTATACCTAGGGGTTAGGGGTAATTTTAGGCAAGTTTCTACTTTATTATGATCTTTTTAACGCTTTAAAAATTGGCTTTTTTGAGTTGAGCGAAAATTGAAAATTGAAGTAAAAATCAAATCCAGATTTTCCCTCTTGGAAGGAAAGTCTTTTTGCATTTTTGCTTTCTTCCTTCTTTTTGTTGATTTTTTTTTAGAATCCTGTGAGAACTCAGTGAGTGAGCTTCTTAAGGAAGATTTTTGGGAATAGCTGGTTAATCACCCACTCTCCATTTTTGGAGACAGAAGAAAATTTGGAAGAAAAATAATGTTATGGGATAAAGAAATTGATTAAGGAAAATAAAGAATTGTGGATTGGGCAGCTCTTCTTCAGATATCATTATAACCTTTGGGCAGATTAAGGTTGGTTTCATTTTTACTTTTAATGACCTGTTTTTGTTTATTTCTGAAAGTTGTTGAATAAGAAAATCTGTATTCTTGAAAATGAAAGTTTGAAAATCTTTTGGTTTTGTTTTATGAATGAATGTGTTTTGGGAGTTTTCTCAAGATCTCTCTTTCTCTTGGGAGAGAAGAGGATCTTGAGGGTGGTAGCAGTGACAGCCCTCGAGTGAGAGACTCTCTTTAGAGAGCGATCACAAGGGATCTTTGTGTGACCCTTGCTGCATGGCCTGTTTGTGCAATGGGGGTCATAAGGAGGGTTATAAGGCTAGAATGCCTTTGGGGGGCATAAGGAATTTATGGGGTTGAGATTTTGATATGTTATTTGTGCCATGAGGTGGCTTCTTGTTATTACATACTTGCAGATTCTCCTCAGGGTATTTGGTCCACTACCACCCTTTGAAAATGTTCACCACCAGAGTGTGGTGCTGTGAAAGCTAGGTTGGGAATGTGTCTGGAATATTTGTATGCTTTGTGTTTCTTTGTGTTTGCTTGTTTGTACCCGTCTAGGAATTGGTTCTCCGAGCTCGGGGGTGGCTACCAGTTAGCCTAGGCTGGGAGGTGAGCACTCCGTGGTCGATCTTGTGTTTTCTATTATGCAGGAAATTCAGAAGAAAGAGGATAGGATTCATGAAAGATATTCAGAAGATTGTATTTGAAAATATTTGAATTCAGTTGCAGATGTATGTTTAAAGTTGTTGTAAATAAATGCCTCAAATTCAGGAGAAAGGAGAAGCAAGTTGAAATTTGTAATAGTAGACTTGAAGTCTTAATGTTGTGACTGTTCAGAGAAATCAT
This sequence comes from Cryptomeria japonica, assembly GCF_030272615.1. Lineage (NCBI taxonomy): Eukaryota > Viridiplantae > Streptophyta > Pinopsida > Cupressales > Cupressaceae > Cryptomeria > Cryptomeria japonica. The sequence goes on from NC_081407.1 coordinate 708,861,493, forward strand.
TCTGTAAATTTGGTAGAATATTTTAGAGATGTTTTAAAGAAAGAAAAGCTTGTTATTTCTACTTCTGGTTTATAAAAAAAAAGGGGTATAAATTGTGTTGCATGTAAAAAGCTTCTAGTATTATGGAAAGAAATAAAAGAATTGTTTTTTCATTTTGTCTTTAATTATATTTCACTTGTGGCAAATAAAAGATTATTGTTGTTGAAATATTTCTATATATTTTTTTATAAAAAAGTTGTTTTAAGTGAATATTCTATTTAAAAAAAAAAGAATATATAAATGGATTTCTTTATTTCCAGAAAAAGTATAATGTATCTTTATAAAATACTTTGTATTGTATTTTTGTTAGCATTGATTTAAAAGCTAGTTTTTTTTTTAATGAATATATATATATATATATATATATATATATATATATATTTCTATTTTTGATTAATCTTAATGTTATCTTTTTCTTTATTATATTAGTTTAGAATTTTGTATGTAAAAATTCTCTTCAAAAAAAAACCTTATATAAATTTATATTGAAATAAATTTCATTTTTATTTTTATTATGCTTATTTAAGTTATTTATAAATATATATATATATATATATATATTTATATATATATATATATATATATATTTATATATATATATATATACATATAAATATTATTATGTATTTTAATTAAAAGAAAAAAATTAAATTTTAATAAAAAAAAAAGAAATGAGTTTTGGGGTCCCCGCGGACTCCACTGTGTGTTCACACAGTGGACGACCGCCACACAGTGGCGGCCGTGGCCGTCCACTGTGTGCCCACACAGTGGGAGCCGAAAGCGGCTCCACTGTGTGTGCACACAGTGGGCGTCGCGCGGTCGTCCACTGTGTGCCCACACAGTGGGAGCCGCAAGCGACTCCACTGTGTGTTCACACAGTGGACGACCGCGCGGCGCCCACTGTGTGCACACACAGTGGAGCCGCTTGCGGCTCCCACTGTGTGGGCACACAGTGGACGGCCACGGCCGCCACTGTGTGGCCACACAGTGGTGCCGCTAGCGGCGCCCACTGTGTGGGCACACAGTGGTGCCGCGGCGCCCACTGTGCGCTCACACAGTGGCGCGCGGGCGGCCAAACTTGTTGTTCTCTCCGTGACCTGCAAAAAGAGGGGTTTTTTCATGGCCGCCAAGGGCTTCGGCCCAGCCAAAACATTGCTTTAAAAAAAATAATAGATGGATTCATGGCCGCCAAGGGCTTCGGCCCAGCTAAGATGTTTAACAGTTAAAAAAAAAAATATAATAATATATAGGGTTTAAAACCCTAACCGAGTGGAGGTTAGGGCAGTTAATTAAAAATAATTATTAAAATATTTACCAGTTTAGTTAAATATACATATATATATGTTTCCATAAATACATATGGAAATTATATATATGTATATAAATGTGTGAATTTGAGCATTTTTGTCTAAGTAATTAAATTTTAAATATATAAATATATGCATAATCAATTATGTATATATGTATATATTTAATTAATCCTGATTTTAATTTTGGTTAAATTATAAAGAGAAATATAAAAGAATTAAAAGACTATATAGTCATATTGGAGGATAAATTAAAATATCTCTCCTAATACTGTTAGTATGAATAATTTAATAAAACTATTAATTAAATATCTTTTGGAGATAAAATTTAAACCAGTAGGTTATTCCGCGATGTGAATATAACCGAATGTCGATGCTTCATTCGTTTCAGAATGAGCTCGAATTTATTAATGGAATTTTTCGTTAACGCTTGTCGCAAGAGTGTGCTTGTTAATTAAATTAGTATCTTTTAAAAAAAAAAATTTGTTCCGTTTTTGCCCTAAATTTTGGGCATGACATTTTGGTATCAGAGCAGGGTTTCCACACTAGGAGCCTTACTCACTTACGTTTCGCCTTAGAATATTTAAAAATTATTTTGTTAATGGAATTTTGAATTTAAATAAATTTAATTCTAAAAGAAATAAATTAATTGTTTTGTATTATTTTCCTCTTAGGATGCCTCCGTTGACGCGACAAGCTCGCAAGCGCGGACGGGGTCCTAGACGTGAGCGCCTAGCTCGCGATGAGGAAGAGAGGGAGGCATCGGTTCCAGAGGAGAACCCAGGAGCACCTCCCGAACAGCCAAATGAACCTAACCATGACCTTCTAGCAGCCATTCAGAATCTTATTGGCATTGTTCAGGAAAGGATTCCAGCAGAGAACCCTCCGGTTAGGAGTCATGACTCTGGGAGTCATAGATCTGTTGATAGAGAACGGAGCAGGAGCCCAGCTCCGATTCCTGTAGAGAGCCAGGGTGGTAATGAGCCAGAGTCAGTGCATATGCCAGGACCACCTCCTGCGGTGGAACCAGTCTATTTTGAGAGAGGTCGTCGAGATCCAGGGGATCTCATCAGGGAGGTCATGCGCCTCCAACCACCATCCTTCGGAGGTTCTACAGATGGAGTAGAGGCCGAGGCATGGCTTCTGAGTCTTGAGAGGTGCTTTGCTTTGCGTTCTTATGAGAGCAACTTGAAAGCACGTGTTGCAGTTCATCTTCTGAGAGGAACAGCCTCCACCTGGTGGAGACAGGAAGAGTACAAATGCGGATTAGTTCCTGATACACTCACTTGGGAGATATTCACCGAGAGGTTCCGTGAGAGGTACCTATCAGAGCACTTCAGGCAGCGTCGTATAGACGAATTTCATGATCTCCAACAAAAAAGCTTGTCAGTAACCCAGTATGAGAGTAAATTCTTTGAGTTGTTGCCATATGTAGATTATCTTAAGGATGAGAAACTTCTTGTAAACCGCTTCATCAGGGGATTGAACGTCGGGATAGCCGGGCCTGTTAGGATGTCCGCTCCAGAGAGCCTTCGGGTTGCTGTAGAGAAGGCACTGATTGCCGAGGAAATTCAAGTTAGACCACAGGACAATAGGGATCGGTATCAGAACCGAAATCCCGCACCGCAGACTTATGGATTCCAGAAACCACATTGGAAGGGGAACAACCGAAATTCTCAGGGGTTCTCCAAACCCCCTCCTCCACAACAGACACCACAGAACCAGAGGCAGAAGCCTCCACAGTATCCGCAGGGCTCCAAGCCCAAGCAGTGGCAGACTCAGGGACAGAAACGTGATCAGAGAGCACAGGGGCAGTACACACAGCCGGCGGGGACTCAGCAGTCCTCCAGGGGTGGGTACAGCGGATCCAGTAGGACAGGAGGTCAGGGATTTTCTAGGCCTCAGGGTGCCCAGTTCCAGGCACGGGGTGCTTGCTTTACTTGTGGAGCCATGGGGCACTTGGCAAGGGATTGCCCTCAGGGACAGGTAGCAGGGAGTCAGCGGATGGCCGCTTCAGAGCCGACAGTCGGTGATATGGGCAGGTCCCATAGAGTATTCGCAGCGGTTGACAACCGCCAGGCCGACCATCAGGCCACAGTTATCGAATCTTCAGGTATAATCAGAGGTAACAATGTATCTATTTTGTTTGATTCAGGAGCTACTGACTCCTTTATATCTCCGTTGGTTGTGGAGCGTTGCGGGCTAGTGGCAACTAAGCAGGGTGTCAGTTGGGAAGTGGAATTAGCTTCAGGGGCTAGAGTGTCAGTGGAATCAGAAGTTAGGGCATGTCAGTTGCAGATTGGCAAGACCACCACTGTAGTAGACCTTAGAGTGACTCCACTTGGATCTTATGGAATCGTACTTGGCATGGATTGGCTTTATGCCCACAGAGCCAAGTTGGATTGCCGCCTGAAAAAGATCGAGTGTGAGGATGATCATGGTTCGCCCATAGTTATCACCGGGATTCAGAGGCCCGTGTCTCTTCGTATGATCTCCGCAATGCAGCTCAAGCAGAGCATGCAGAAGGGATGTCAGCTTTTTGCTGTCACTATCAGTGACAGAGGAGAAGAGGAGGAAAAAGAAACATCACTCGATGACCATCCCATCCTTCAGGGATATTCTGATGTATTTCCTTCAGAGTTACCGGGAATGCCTCCCCGCAGAGAGATTGATTTTCATATAGACCTAGTACCAGGAGCCGAGCCAGTTTCCAGAGAACCTTATAGAATGACCACAAATGAGCTTAATGAACTTAAAATTCAGCTTGAGGAACTTCTTGAGAAGGGTCATATCCGTCCTAGCGTATCCCCGTGGGGTGTACCAGTTATCTTCGATAAGAAGAAGGATGGATCTCTCCGATTGTGTATGGATTATCGACAGCTAAATAAAGTAACCATCAAGAACCGATATCCTTTGCCTAGAATTGATGATTTATTTGACCAGCTTCAGGGTGCCAAAGTCTTTTCCAAAATAGATCTGAAGTCAGGATACCATCAGTTGAGAATAGTGGAAAGCGATATCCACTAGACCGCATTTCGCACTAGATATGGTCACTATGAGTTTACCGTAGTCCCCTTTGGACTTACGAATGCCCCAGAAGTTTTTATGAGTCTCATGAATGGGGTGTTCCGTACCTTTCTGGACCGTTTTGTTATTGTGTTCCTCGATGATATATTGATATATTCTCGGAATGAGAAGGAGCATGAGGAGCACCTGAAACAGGTATTGCAGTGTTTGCGAGATAACCAGTTGTTTGGCAGCCTATCGAAGTGTGCTTTCTTTCGATCTGAGGTCAAGTACCTTGGACACGTTATTTCCGGTGATGGGATCTCAGTTGACCCATCAAAGATTAGGGCTATTATGGATTGGCCAGCGCCTACCAGTGTGATAGAGGTCAGGAGTTTTATGGGTTTAGCAAGATATTACCGACGTTTTGTCGAAGGTTTCTCCAGAGTCGCACACCCTATTACCTCTCTTCAGCGTAAAGGGAAGAAATTCGAGTGGACAGAGAAGTGCGAGAAGGCCTTTCAGGAACTCAAGAAGGCACTTACTAGCGCTCCTATCCTTGTTGTACCAGATCCTTCAGCTGATTTCATGGTTTGTACCGATGCTTCCTTAGAGGGTTTAGGGGTAGTTCTTATGCAAGGTGGTAGGGCCATAGCTTTCGAATCTAGGAAGCTTAAGACTCATGAACTTAATTATCCCACTCACGACCTTGAGCTCGCAGCAGTAGTGCATGCACTTGTGAGGTGGAGACACTTCCTTTTAGGACATCACTTTGAGTTGCATTCAGATCATCAGAGTCTTCAGTACATCTTCACTCATCCGAACCTTAATGCGCATCAGAGGAGATGGATGGAGTTTTTGTGCGAATATGATTTTGACGTTCACTACATCAAGGGAAAGGAAAATGTAGTTGCAGATGCCTTGAGTAGGAGACGTCATGAGGTTTGCACCATATCCATGGGCACAGACTTGAGGGACCGTATACTTCGGCACTTGTCAGAGGATGGATGGTACGCAGAGGTTTGTCAGGTGTTACGTTCTCCGGTCACACTAGAAGGGAAATATGTGGATTATTCTTTGGAGTCCGATGGACTGTTACGCCACAGAGGGCGCATTTATGTACCTTCCTCCAGAGGGTTGCGAGAGTTCATTGTCTCGGAAGCTCATAGAGCTCCTTATGCTGCGCATCCCGGGGTTAAGAAGTTGCATGCAGACTTGAGGCAGTTGTATCATTGGCCGGGAATGCGGCAGCTCATTGCTGAGATAGTAGCTCGGTGTCTCGAGTGTCAGAGGGTAAAGGCGGAGCACCGCCATCCAGGTGGGTTGCTTCAGTCTCATGCTATACCAGAGTGGAAGTGGGATACTATATCCATGGATTTCATCATTGGTCTCCCTATGTCTTCTCGTCGCCATGATGCTATCTTGGTGACAATGGACAAGTTGACCAAAGTAGCTCACTTTTCACCAGTCCGTACTACATTCACAGCTCCTGCAGTAGCACAGGTGTTCTTGCAAGACATTGTTAGACTTCATGGCGTACCCCGCAAGATTATTTCTGACAGGGATTCTCTTTTCACTTCTACCTTTTGGAAGTCATTACAGGCAGCTATGGGCACAAAGCTCAATTTCAGTACAACTTATCACCCGGAGACAGATGGTCAGACAGAGAGAGTCAATCAGGTGTTAGAGGATATGCTTCGTATGTACGTCATGGATCATCAGACTCGGTGGGAGGAGTATCTTCCCTTAGTGGAGTTTGCCTATAACAATGGGCATCACGCTTCTTTGGGGATGCCACCCTACCAGGCATTATACGGCAGACCTTGCAGGACGCCCTTGAGCTGGGATCGCATAGAGGATAGAGTTGCTATTGGTCGTGAGTTAGTTCGAGATATGGAACAGCAGGTGGATTTGATTAGGCAACGTCTCAGAGAGGCTCAGGATAGACAGAAGAAGTATGCCGATGCAAAGAGGATTGATCGTAGTTACTTGGTTGGAGATAGAGTTTTCTTGAGAGTGCGACCGCATAAGAGTCTGATCCGTTACGGAAAAAGGTTCTAAGCTCGCACCTCGCTTTGTTGGACCTTTTGAGATTCTGGAGAGGATAGGCCCAGTTGCCTACCATTTAGCTTTGCCACCTAGCCTGTCACGCATCCACGATGTGTTTCATGTTTCAGTTTTGAGAAAATATATCTATGATGAGTCTCACCTTTTAGATTGGGATGCCTTGCAGGTGGAGTCGGACGGGCAGCTAGCTTTGGAGCCCATTCGCATTTTGGCACGCCGGACATTGGCCCTTTGAGGTCGAGAGCTGGACCAGGTTAGGGTACAGTGGGATTGTTATGATGAGGTTACGGCTTCATGGGAGGACGCAGCACGTATGAGATCAGAGTACCCTCACCTCTTTGATGAACTCCAGGAGGAAGTTCATGCCTAGAGGGGGAGGATGTGAGGCCTCACCTCGACTCAGTTTGACATTCAGTGGATTTTATATTTTAGACTACTATGGATACTCTGTTTTGATGCATTTTGAAATTTTAGAACTTTTATGACTTCAGGATATTGGATAACATTGCTATGAATTGATGTTTTACTTACATGCTTTATGAGATAGAACACTACATGATTATTAGATAGAATGATATTGCAATGATAGATGTCGTTAATGAATTTGCAGGACTTTACTTTGAATATAGAACTATGATGTATGTTTAGTTTATGTGAATTGGGATGAAAATTGCTTATGTGAATTTGCTTGACAAAAGATGTATTCAATCTGTGCAGATGAAAACTGTATGCAAGTAATGATGTGCATTGTTGTATTATTGAATTATATTTTATATGAATATTTGGGAGTACTAATGTGTAAATTGAGATGCGCAGGAAATTTACCATGTGACCATGGAAAATTACGGAGAATCAAACCTAGACTTATGTATGTTCGTAAAGCCAGGGTTTGTCTATTTGGAGAGACAACACCCCGTTTGTGTTGTATTTTATTCGTATCAGTATATGCTGCATGTGTGTTATGTGTTATTTAAATTTATTGTGTAAAAACCTCAAGAGACAATTTCATGTTTATTTTGTAAAAGTATTTTATTAGTGTCACTTGACACATGTGTGGATGTAAATTTAAATATTTTATCTTGTCTCTTGATGGGAAAGTGTTAATTATTATTGATTTTAAATAAAATAATGTGTTGTCAAAAAGATATTTTGAGAATATAATATTTGGAGTGGTCAACTTATGTTTGACCCGAAAATAAACTTCAGAGGGGTTTAAAATGGGTTAAATGAACACCTAGGGGTAGTTTATTAGGGTTTCCTGAAGCCCATAAGGTATACCTAGGGGTTAGGGGTAATTTTAGGCAAGTTTCTACTTTATTATGATCTTTTTAACGCTTTAAAAATTGGCTTTTTTGAGTTGAGCGAAAATTGAAAATTGAAGTAAAAATCAAATCCAGATTTTCCCTCTTGGAAGGAAAGTCTTTTTGCATTTTTGCTTTCTTCCTTCTTTTTGTTGATTTTTTTTTAGAATCCTGTGAGAACTCAGTGAGTGAGCTTCTTAAGGAAGATTTTTGGGAATAGCTGGTTAATCACCCACTCTCCATTTTTGGAGACAGAAGAAAATTTGGAAGAAAAATAATGTTATGGGATAAAGAAATTGATTAAGGAAAATAAAGAATTGTGGATTGGGCAGCTCTTCTTCAGATATCATTATAACCTTTGGGCAGATTAAGGTTGGTTTCATTTTTACTTTTAATGATCTATTTTTGTTTATTTCTGAAAGTTGTTGAATAAGAAAATCTGTATTCTTGAAAATGAAAGTTTGAAAATCTTTTGGTTTTGTTTTATGAATGAATGTGTTTTGGGAGTTTTCTCAAGATCTCTCTTTCTCTTGGGAGAGAAGAGGATCTTGAGGGTGGTAGCAGTGACAGCCCTCGAGTGAGAGACTCTCTTTAGAGAGCGATCACAAGGGATCTTTGTGTGACCCTTGCTGCATGGCCTGTTTGTGCAATGGGGGTCATAAGGAGGGTTATAAGGCTAGAATGCCTTTGGGGGGCATAAGGAATTTATGGGGTTGAGATTTTGATATGTTATTTGTGCCATGAGGTGGCTTCTTGTTATTACATACTTGCAGATTCTCCTCAGGGTATTTGGTCCACTACCACCCTTTGAAAATGTTCACCACCAGAGTGTGGTGCTGTGAAAGCCAGGTTGGGAATGTGTTTGGAATATTTGTATGCTTTGTGTTTCTTTGTGTTTGCCTGTTTGTACCCGTCTAGGAATTGGTTCTCCGAGCTCGGGGGTGGCTACCAGTTAGCCTAGGCTGGGAGGTGAGCACTCCGTGGTCGATTTTGTGTTTTCTATTATGCAGGAAATTCAGAAGAAAGAGGATAGGATTCATGAAAGATATTCAGAAGATTGTATTTGAAAATATTTGAATTCAGTTGCAGATGTATGTTTAAAGTTGTTGTAAATAAATGCCTCAAATTCAGGAGAAAGGAGAAGCAAGTTGAAATTTGTAATAGTAGACTTGAAGTCTTAATGTTGTGACTGTTCAGAGAAATCATTCTGTAAATTTGGTAGAATATTTTAGAGATGTTTTAAAGAAAGAAAAGCTTGTTATTTCTACTTCTGGTTTATAAAAAAAAAGGGGTATAAATTGTGTTGCATGTAAAAAGCTTCTAGTATTATGGAAAGAAATAAAAGAATTGTTTTTTCATTTTGTCTTTAATTATATTTCACTTGTGGCAAATAAAAGATTATTGTTGTTGAAAGATTTCTATATATTTTTTTATAAAAAAGTTGTTTTAAGTGAATATTCTATTTAAAAAAAAAAGAATATATAAATGGATTTCTTTATTTCCAGAAAAAGTATAATGTATCTTTATAAAATACTTTGTATTGTATTTTTGTTAGCATTGATTTAAAAGCTAGTTTTTTTTTAAATGAATTTATATATATATATATATATATATATATATATATATATATATATATATATATATATATATATATATATATATATATTTCTATTTTTGATTAATCTTAATGTTATCTTTTTCTTTATTATATTAGTTTAGAATTTTGTATGTAAAAATTCTCTTCAAAAAAAAACCTTATATAAATTTATATTGAAATAAATTTCATTTTTATTTTTATTATGCTTATTTAAGTTATTTATAAATAAATATATATATATATATATATATATATTTATATATATATATATACATATAAATATTATTATGTATTTTAATTAAAAGAAAAAAATTAAATTTTAATAAAAAAAAAAGAAATGAGTTTTGGGGTCCCCGCGGACTCCACTGTGTGTTCACACAGTGGACGACCGCGTGGCGCCCACTGTGTGCACACACAGTGGAGCCACTTGCGGCTCCCACTGTGTGGGCACACAGTGGACGGCCACGGCCGCCACTGTGTGGCCACACAGTGGTGCCGCGGCGCCCACTGTGCGCTCACACAGTGGCGCGCGCGCGGCCAAACTTGTTGTTCTCTCCGTGACCTGCAAAAAGAGGGGTTTTTTCATGGCCGCCAAGGGCTTCGGCCCAGCTAAGATGTTTAACAGTTAAAAAAAAATATATAATAATATATAGGGTTTAAAACCCTAACCGAGTGGAGGTTAGGGCAGTTAATTAAAAATAATTATTAAAATATTTACCAGTTTAGTTAAATATACATATATATATGTTTCCATAAATACATATGGAAATTATATATATGTATATAAATGTGTGAATTTGAGCATTTTTGTCTAAGTAATTAAATTTTAAATATATAAATATATGCATAATCAATTATGTATATATGTATATATTTAATTAATCCCGATTTTAATTTTGGTTAAATTATAAAGAGAAATATAAAAGAATTAAAAGACTATATAGTCATATTGGAGGATAAATTAAAATATCTCTCCTAATACTGTTAGTATGAATAATTTAATAAAACTATTAATTAAATATCTTTTGGAGATAAAATTTAAACCAGTAGGTTATTCCGCGATGTGAATATAACCGAATGTTGATGCTTCGTTCGTTTCAGAATGAGCTCGAATTTATTAATGGAATTTTTCGTTAACGCTTGTCGCAAGAGTGTGCTTGTTAATTAAATTAGTATCTTTTAAAAAAAAAAAATTGTTCCGTTTGTGCCCTAAATTTTGGGCATGACAGATTTCATGATGGATTTTATGTGATTTATCATGTTATTGCATCAACACATGAAGGACTTGTCCTAAGAGCATTGGATGACCTATTGAAGGTATAATCATCTACATTCAAGAATTTAACTATTGTTGCAAACCTTCCCATAACCTAGAAGAAATTTCTTCAAAACCCACCTCTCGCTGATTAGTATTGCTATCAATGGCTAAATTTTCCAAATAATCCACAATCTTATTAACTTCTCTGTAACAATGGGATAACAATAAATATTCAAACAATTCTAATTTTTGTAAAATGAGATTGTCTTGGTTAGGTCATAGACGTTGTTGAACCCATGTGTAGCTACAATGAAGAGAAAGGTCAAGAAAATAGGAATGTTCAAGGATACTAAGGTCACTATTGAGAAAGTGATTGCATGAGCTAATTATGCTCACCTTTATTCTACTACTTAGTAAAATGACACAAAATCCTTGGATTAACTTTTTGTTGTGCCCCAGATGGCTAACCCTAACCTACCTAGTAGCCAACATGGTACACCCAAATAGATTTAAGTGACAGATTGTCTTATATCCCATCCATTTCACTCATCTAGAAGTAAGGTATTGAGTTCCCAAATGATATTATGGATGTTATAGATGATTTAAACTCTAGATATATTATTATTTTTCATTCAAGGCATCCCATTTGAGTAAGATTGTTTTCAAACTCATACAAAAAATAGAGAAAAAGGAATGGCTAATAGAATTTTTTAGAGGTCTTTGTAGGGGATACATATCCTATACATTACTCTAGACCCTAATCACACTAGAGATTCCCTTCACTATGGTTCTTGGATAATTTGTGAACAAACATGCTACCTCCAAGATTAATCGACTTTGACCCAAAAAGGATCTTAAAATCCAGGTAGATTATGAGCGTGGAGCTACCTATCCTAATCCTAACTCTCCACTCATTTTTGCAGGACATAGCTAATCAACTACGAATGGATATCTAGTGCTAGCCTAACATTGAGAAATGGATTAGCCTAAAACTATATCCTTAAGATTATGCATAATGGACTTAGGCTAGTTGCTCTTGGACTCTATCAAACTCTTATGCCCTAACTTTAAAATAACATGTTGAATCATTTATCTCAACAATACTGTGTGGGGGAAAAAGTGACACTAAGCAAACATGCCCTAATCTCACCTTCAATCACACATTTGTGGAATACGAAAGAGCCTAGAGGTATCACACAATTGGCTACTTCTTTTTGTGGAAGAGAGAGAGCCACGGGCTACCTATTAGGATTTCTATTCCTTTGTTGCAAATGATAGATAGAATGATGCAAGTTCAATCCCAAACCCCAAAGTGCAAGTATGAACTAATAACAAGATTTGCAGAATTGAACTTAAATAATGGAAAGATGAAAGCTGTAAACACAAGGACAAGACAAGAATGTAAATGCGTACCCGGTGTTAAAATCTGAGTGAAAATGTTTGGGACGGGGGCGCGGGCACCACTGTCCTGATTCTGCCCCTGAAACTGCTCCGGAAACTGCTATTTTGCAAAGTTGTTAAAAATGCTGAAAACTGCTGTCAGAAGGACCAGGGCGCCCAGCGCCCCTGTCCCAGGGACCAGGGCGCCCAGCGCCCCTGTCCTGGTAGGACCAAGGCGCCCCACGCCCCTGTCCTGGTCTTTTGCTCTGCAATTTGGTGTGAAAGTCGGTCTCAGTCTGCTTCTCCCGGATCTGCAACCTGCGGTGTCGTCTGAGTCCCGAAACCTGCACTTATATCTGAAAAGGTGTTTGGGCGGCTATATAGGGTTTTGCCTTAGTCAAACCCCCGCTTCGGTGATTTCCACCTCCACGAATAGCCAATTGGTATTGTAAAATGTATTGTGTGTGCAGACCTAGTGTGTGTGCAAGGTCCTAAAATGCAAGAAAGCAAACTAGAGCAACCTAGAAAGTAAACCCTAATTGCTTGTAAATGATAATGTAAATGCTCTGAATCAAGATGCAAAGCAATCTAAAGCATGAATAAAGGATATATTGAAGCTTATGCAAAGACATGAAAACAACATGAAATCATACCCAACCCTCAAGGGAGGAGTACAAGCCAATCTTCAGTCGGTAATCTCCTATTGTTCTTCAATGTCTTCCAAGCCCTAAATGGATGAATGAAATTGATAAATGCTTGATAGAAGGATGTTGAATGTTGTTGAAGTCTTCAAAGATCTGCTCTTTCACTGCATAGAAGGTCCCTAAAAACCAAAAATCGGATCCTTTCAAATGAAGAAAGAGAGCTCTTATGTATGAAACCCTAGGTCTTAATTTCAACTTTAGGCCAACTTAGAGATTGAATCTCCCGCCAATTTCTTGGGGTTAAGCTTTATTTTATGATTGGATCGCGCTCCTAAAATTTCGGGAAAAATGTCCGGGACCATGTTGCACTCCGGGCGCCATGGTCCCGACAACTTTTCACCAAATTTTCAGGGCCGTCGGATATGATTATTTTAGAGAGAATCCCGAAGTTATAGCTGATTTCGAGATGTTTTGACCCCCGAAATCAAGCCCCCAAGTTCAAAATAGGACCTAATTAGGGTTTTTGATTAAATGATGTATTGGAAGAATAAAATGAAAGGGGCACACTTTAATGAAAATGGCCCAACTTTATGATGTGGAGAATGGTGAAATAGGACCTTAGACCTAATTAATTTGATTAATTAAGTGCTAAAGGAGAAATGCAATGCAAAATGTAAAATGCACCAAGGCGGGTGCTAAACTAGGTGTGAAATTGTACCACCCTAGCAAGTGCGTACAATTTACGACGCTACATTTAGCCCCCACTTTAGCAGTCATATGAACACTATGTGCATATGCAAGCTAAAGTACAGGAAAGTAAACATTATTTGAAAAAGGATATATCCATAAGTCTGTCAAACGAAGCCCCCAGCGGTATCTGCAGTACACAGTTAGGAACCGCACCCTACAAAACACACGTTAGATCACAAAATCACCTAATGCTTACTAAGGAAGGTGATGAAAATTCGAGGGTAGCTATATGCCCCCCCCTGTTTCGGCTTGCTAATTTTAGTGAGTTGAAACAGGGTATCATGTTTACCACTTCGAATTGTTAAAGAATATTGATGACAAATGCTCACAAGAAGATTTGATATGAGACCAAAAACTAATGGAGAATCATTTGGTAAGAAAGAGGACCAAATCTCAATTCCAACACAACAAAGAGTGTGAGGATTTGAGAGTTCTCTAACACAAGATGAAGGATGTAAATGGAAACAAAATGCAAAGAGAAGAAAAGAAAAGAAAAAAGCATGAATACACACATTGGTGATCCATGAGAATAGTGAGAGAGAAAACATGAACTTCTCGCCCCTAGATCTTGTCTAGGTGATCCATGGGAAAGAGGACATGGAAAACTAGCCCCTAGAGTCTGTCTAGGTGATCCATGTAAGGGAGGAGATTGAGAAAGTCTAGCCTTATGCCGCTAGTTCCACTCAACCTCGTGCATGTGTGTGTAAGGGAGGTTAGAAGCACCTCATAGGAGTCTATGCCCGAGTATGCTACAACCTGTATATGTATAGTACAAAAGCGTGACATCTCGCTCTAAGAGTCTATGCTCTAGTTCCGAGAATGACCCATTGCTCAAAAAGTGTAAGTTTTATGTCATAAGAAAAGTAGAACAAGGATACCTACCTTCATCACATAAGAAGATACCCCAAAAATGCAACAATGTCATAGATCCAAGAAAGAGAGTTCTGCACTCCTTAAGCAAGGATAAGATAGTTGAAAAGGGATATCTTGTAATATGTGTAAAGGAGATCCTTAGAGGAGAAGAGATATTTGTACAAAAGACACCTATCCCTGAGAGAAATTGTCTTAGACAAATATAACATCTTCTAGAATAAGACAAAGAAGAGAATAAGAATGCAATACTTCCTTCTTTTGCGAGGTGAAAGTGATTCTTAATGAAGGATGACGCTCTTTTTAACCCAATTAGGAGAGTGAATTCGCTATGGATGTATTTTACCAAGTGCAAAAGAGGTTGTAGTCAAGGACTTACACATCTTGAACAAACAACAACAAATGCGTACAAGGCATAACATCAAGTAATAAAGTCCACACCATCTACAAAATAGGAAAAAGTGGATCCTTAGATAAAAATAAGGAAAGATCATTGCCTCCCAAGGATAAGGACAATGAGAAGGACTTACACAATCTTCTAGGGAGATATTTGGACATAAGCAAAAGAAGAGATGTATGAAATCATTCTTGTCCCCACAGGAACAAGAAAATTAGGCTATTATGTTGCTTCAAAAAATATGATTGCACTTGAAATTGTACCATCATGAATGACAATGAGCCCCCAGTAAATGAGCTACCAATGTCACATAATGATGAGCAACATAATAGCCATTAATGTTATTTAAAGACATGATAGACTAAATGAGGTATTTGAATATGACATGTTAAATGCTCAACTATAAGTGAGATCAAGAACATGTATAAAATGATAAAGATTGAAGAAGAAAAGTCACATGAAATCTTAGAAGAGGGATGAGTGTAATTTATTAGAGCCTTATCCCTAGAGGAAAGGACTTTATGATGAATAGGAGATAAAGATTCATAAGTGGATTTAGAAATTTGAGGGAATTCATAAAGAGATTTGTTTATTGCCAAGATTTCCTTATGAGGGGAATGAGAGTTGATAGAAGTAGAAGATGATTTAGTTGAAGTGAGATCATCATCACTACAAAATATAGCATTTACATTGAGAGATGGCCTTTTAGATGCTTTGGTATGTTTGCAGGGATTATAGCCGAGTCCAAAGGCATAATTGTGAAAATTAGTCTCTAGAGGAACTTTTATCCCTTGTTCATGAGCGCCACAACCATTTCCATGATACCCATGCTTAGCCAAAATGCAAAAACCACGACCATAACGATCAGCCACTTCAGGAAGAGAAGGTGGTTTTTCATAAGACAAAGAATCAAACTCTTCATAATTAGAGGTGTGAGGAGAAGAAGTTTGAGAAGCGGCCACAAAATTATTGCTCATAGGTTCAGGTAAGATTGATTGATTTTTAGTGTCTTCCTTCTTTTTAACTTTAAACTCTCTAGGAGGAACCCTATACTCACCTACAAAGGTGGGATTAAAGTCAAGAGATCCCCAATCATCTTCTGCAAGAACCTTCTCAGGATCAAAAGCCTTTTCATGCATATATTCAAGTCGAGAAGGATCTTCTTCAGGAGCTTCAGACTCATCCAAAGAATTTTGATTATCAGAGGGTAAGGATTCATCCATAGGTATCTTGTTCAAAGAGTCATTACTAGAAGAGGAAGGCTTAGATGTTTGCAAACAAGCTTGGAGATTAGTGTCACCTATCAAGGTATATGTCTTATTGTTATAAATGAATTTAACTTGTCTATGCAATGTAGAGGGGACAGCTTGCATACCGTGAATCCAAGGTCTCCCTAATAACAAGTTGTATGTTAGATTTCCCGACATAACATGGATAGGAGTAGGCAAAGTAACAGGTCCCACTATGATGGGTAAGGTGATAATACCTAATGAAGACTTAGCCACATTATCAAAGCCTCGAATGGGACGAGAGTCAGGCTCAATAAGGGATGTATCCACATTCATCTTATGCAATAGATTAATGCTACACACATTAAGGCCAGAACCATTATGTACCAGTGTTCGTCTTATAGCAGTGTCATTTATGATAACCACAATCATCAAGGGATCATATTGATGTTGAATTTCACTAGTAGGCAACTCATCTTGGGTAAACACAATTCGAGCTTTAGGATTCATCACAGAGTTAACCAAAGACACTATATTACTAGATGTATTAGGTGGAGGAACATTCAAATCTTTCAAGGCATCTTGTAACATTCCATGATGAGCGGAAGAAGTTTGGATCAAATCCCAAAGGGATATCTTAGCAGGGGTAGCTTTAAGTTGTTCTATGAGATCATAGTCCTTACTAAGCATTTGTGAAATACGAGGAGCTTGAGGAAGAATAGGTTGGGAAGGAGGAAGTGAAGTTGGTATAACTGGAGGAGGATTAGGTTGCCTATTGTTTCTAGTATTATAAGTATGGGCAACCGCATGATAACTCTCTCTAGTTAATTGCTTAGCATACTCATAAGGGCTCTTAGTAGAATAACCTCCTTGCACAGTAATAATAGGTTTCTTAGGCGTGCAAAAAGAATCATTAGCATAACCACCTTGAACCACTAAGATAGGCTTATTTAAAGGTTGAGAATTTTGAGAAGGACAAGCACCTTGGACAGTGAAGAGAGGTTTGTTAGGTGTCTCATTCACATGTATCAAATTGATTGAGGATGGTTTAGAGGAATGAACAAAAGTGTTGGAAGAATTATTGATAATCTTCTCTTGCACTAAAATCTTATCATGGATTAAATCAATTTTAGGAGAGAGACAAGGGGTAGGCATTGATGTTCTAGTAGGAAGAGTAATACTAGGAAAGGTCATATCATCCTCTATCATCAAAGGATCTACATGGGGAATAAACTCTCTAGGAGAAGGATCAACATTACTCTCTAAAGTCTCACTTTTGAGAGGGAGATCTTTGAAAGAGATGTTAACCATCTTGCTTTGAACTAGGGTATCCTTATGAGTAGAACCAAGTTGAGGAGAGGGAGAATAATTGAGATTCAAGGAAGGTGAGAAACTATCAAGGGAGTTTTCAATCTTTATTTCATCCCCTTTGGCTAGGGGTAGAGAATAATCTATACCTTCTTCTAATGGTTCATCCCAAATAGTGAGGTTGTTGAAAGGAATGTTTGAAGTGTTGTCAATTTCGGGAGAGGAGATAACATTGTTTATTAATTCTGCATCCTTAGGAGGGAGAGCATCAATAGATGTGTTAAACTCATCCTCTTTCTTCAAAATATGTTCAATAGGGGAGAGAGTATTAAGGAAATTGCTTATTATTTCATCTTCTTTCTCTAAGGGATGCTTATGGGTAAGACCAACTTTAGGAGAAGGGTAAGCATTTACCATTAATTCATCATCTCTAGTGGGAATTTTGTTGGAAAAGGAAAGGCCATCACTAGGAAATGTAGGGATAATGTCATCTTCTTGCACAAAAGGATCCTCATTCAACAAAGCATGATCATATCTATTAAAAGGTTTATCTTTTGATTCAAAAGGAGATATCTCTTCATAGAGGGGATCATTGAAAACAACCATGTTACTAGATTTAGTGGAAGAGCTGATAGGAATGTACCCTTGAGAGGAATCATTCGACTTATCTTTCTCATCACAATGAAATGGCATAGTAACAATGTTTATGAGTTTTTGGTAAAATGAAGGTTTGGTATATTTAGGTTTCAAAAATTCATCTAAAGCTTCATCTAACTCATAATCATCACAAATATGAACATCTTGCAAATAAAAATTTGACATTTTGAAATTGCATAAAATTTTAAACACACAATGCAAAGAAACACACTTTTTTTTTTTTCTTTTTAATGAAAATGAAATGAAAACACACTAAATCTAGATCTAGATCTAACAAATGCAATGCAAGAGGAAGCAATGATAGATTCACATCGGGTTCACCAAAATGTGTGGGGGAAAAAGTGACACTAAGCAAACATGCCCTAATCTCACCTTCAATCACACATTTGTGGAATACGAAAGAGCCTAGAGGTATCACACAATTGGCTACTTCTTTTTGTGGAAGAGAGAGAGCCACGGGCTACCTATTAGGATTTCTATTCCTTTGTTGCAAATGATAGATAGAATGATGCAAGTTCAATCCCAAACCCCAAAGTGCAAGTATGAACTAATAACAAGATTTGCAGAATTGAACTTAAATAATGGAAAGCTGAAAGTTGTAAACACAAGGACAAGACAAGAATGTAAATGCGTACCCGGTGTTAAAATCTGAGTGAAAATGTTCGGGACGGGGGCGCGGGCGCCACTGTCCTGATTCTGCCCCTGAAACTGCTCCGGAATCTGCTATTTTGCAAAGTTGTTAAAAATGCTGAAAACTGCTGTCAGAAGGACCAGGGCGCCCAGCGCCCCTGTCCTGGCAGGACCAGGGCGCCCCATGCCCCTGTCCTGGTCTTTTGCTCTGCAATTTGGTGTGAAAGTTGGTCTCAGTCTGCTTCTCCCGGATCTGCAACCTGCGGCGTCGTCCAAGTCCCGAAACCTGCACTTATATCTGAAAAGGTGTTTGGGCGGCTATATAGGGTTTTGCCTTAGTCAAACCCCCGCTTCGGTGATTTCCACCTCCATGAATAGGCAATTTGTATTGTAAAATGTATTGTGTGTGCAGACCTAGTGTGTGTGCAAGGTCCTAAAATGCAAGAAAGCAAACTAGAGCAACCTAGAAAGTAAACCCTAATTGCTTGTAAATGATAATGTAAATGCTCTAAATCAAGATGCAAAGCAATCTAAAGCATGAATAAAGGATATATTGAAGCTTATGCAAAGACATGAAAACAACATGAAATCATACCCAACCCTCAAGGGAGGAGTACAAGCCAATCTTCAGTCGGTAATCTCCTATTGTTCTTCAATGTCTTCCAAGCCCTAAATGGATGAATGAAATTGATAAATGCTTGATAGAAGGATGTTGAATGTTGTTGAAGTCTTCAAAGATCTGCTCTTTCGCTGCATAGAAGGTCCCTAAAAACCAAAAATCAGATCCTTTCAAATGAAGAAAGAGAGCTCTTATGTATGAAACCCTAGGTCTTAATTTCAACTTTAGGCCGACTTAGAGATTGAATCTCCCGCCAATTTCTTGGGGTTAAGCTTTATTTTATGATTGGATCGTGCTCCTAAAATTTTGGGAAAAATGTCTGGGACCATGTTGCACTCCGGGCGCCATGGTCCCGACAACTTTTCACCAAATTTTCAGGGTCGTCGGATATCATGATTTTAGAGAGAATCCCGAAGTTACAGCTGATTTTGAGATGTTTTGACCCCCGAAATCAAGCCCCCAAGTTCAAAATAGGACCTAATTAGGGTTTTTGATTAAATGATGTATTGGAAGAATAAAATGAAAGGGGCACACTTTAATGAAAAGGGCCCAACTTTATGATGTGGAGAATGGTGAAATAGGACCTTAGACCTAATTAATTTGATTAATTAATTGCTAAAGGAGAAATGCAATGCAAAATGTAAAATGCACCAAGGCGGGTGCTAAAATAGGTGTGAAATTGTACCACCCTAGCAAGTGCGTACAATTTACGACGCTACAAATACTAATGATTATTTCTCTTTCCAAATGGAAGGACATCTCATATGAGAATAACGTCATTGCAAACACCATCAAACTTGGGCTTCTATTATTGGATCCCACCTTTCCAACTCTCTCTTTGTTGATGATCCTAAATAAGCCTTACCCTCTCATCCCTAATAACCACCCCATTCCATGCTCTCCCATCTCATTTCCCTACTCAACCTTGATACATTCTCCCCTTCTTCTATCACCCTTGGTAGTTATTATTTTAAATAAGCCCTTGAATATGAGAGTAGGATTCTAAAAGAAAAAAGAATTAGCCCTATAGTGGTGGGAAATAGGGTTCACTAGTTTATGCAAGCAAACTAGGAACAAGACCTATTTCATAATTATTCCATTAAAAGGAGAATGTACTGAATAGATTCAATCTCAACTCTATTAGAAAGAGGGTTGAATGCAGATTGGATTCTAGTCCTTTTAATTGAAATAGACTGTAGCATCGTAAATTGTACACCCTTATTAGTGTGTCCAATTTCACACTCTCCTAGCACCGTTTTTAGTGTTTCCTCTATGCATTATAGGACCTTTATTGTAATTAATTAATATTTAATTCAATATATGGGTTATATTCTACTTTATTACATCATCACACTCATATTTGGGCCCTTAATTCTAGGTGCACCCTAAATATTATTTTAATCTCAATTTAATCCTAATATTCCTTTAGTTTTAATCAGAAAGACATATTTTCCATATTTACAATCTTTATTTGACCCACCAAGCTAAATTTAGCATTAGAATCACACTATCTTGCATCCCTAGAAAATCAGAAAAAACTTGATAGGATCAGGTAGTATGGTCTTGAACTTTTTTCCTTTAATTTGGAGAGATCATTAAGGTAGTCTCACCCTATCCAAATCCCACTCTGTGTGAAAATATATCAATTCTAAGTCAGCCTAAAGGTGATTTTAACTATAAAATCCCTATATAAGGAATCCTTCTCAAGTCATTTCAATAATCTGATCTTATGCTAGCATTATCATCAATTCAAGAGCAAGTCATCTTCCTCAAGAGTAGATCTGACTCAAGGAGCAACAAACTACATTTTAAGGAATCTTCACATTATGTTTTATCTTTGATTTCATGATGGATTTTATGTGATTTATCATGTTATTGCATCAACACATGAAGGACTTGTCCTAAGAGCATTGGATGACCTATTGAAGGTATAATCATCTACATTCAAGAATTTAACTTCACCCTCAAAAGGAAAGCTTTTCCAATTCAATTCAAGCTCAAATTTTATTTCAATTAAGGTTAATGCAAAACCTGGGGTTTGACCAAAGGTAAACCCCTATCCACAACTCCATTTCTTTCCTCTTATGTGCAATAATAGGTTTCCACTGAAGCGAGAAGTTTCTAGAGGATTTCAACAAATAGGTGTAGGCCTTCTATAAAAAAGTGAGCCTACTTCTCCGGTACCAAGGCACACCATGCCCTTGTTCTCTAGGACCAGGGAACTCCACGCCCTAGTCCATCTTGTTTTGCATCAATTTTTTAGATCTCAGTTCGAAGAATCTTAAAAAATAATCTTCCAGTTTGCAAGTCATCACTGTTTCTCAGACCAAGCCATACAATGCCTTGATCCTACCAATTCCAGCTTAGTTTTTTATTATAGGTGCACATGAAAATTTTGTTCTTAGATGTATACTTGTTGTCTTGGTTATGTTGATTATGAGTCTATTGTTTGGCTGTTTTAGTCACTTGTATTCATGTCGTCTTTACATAGTTTCACTTACTCTCATATTTTTCACATCCCCTTGCATAAAAGCAAAGGAATAAAATCCCTAAAAGCATTCCTTGAATCTCTTTCACAAGAGTTAATCAAAGAGAATCACTCCTTAAGGTTATTTTATATTCCAATGTATAAATGAAAGTGGAGTTATGTCCTAATGCTACCTAGTTCCATTTTCATCCATTATATTTTGGTGAACTCAACATATTTCATGCTTAATTTTGATTTCATGTCTCATATTTGATTTTGTATGCATTTTAGAATTCAAATTTTCACTCTTAATTTTTATTTTCAATTGAATTACATAAAATTAGAGGTTAAATTCACCAAAACCCTAATTTTTTTACTCTTAAATTGACTTATGGGTTGCATAATTTGTCAATTACATTTTCAGGTTTGGTGGTAATGACATGTTATTTTCAGATTTAGATACATTCATTTAAAATAAAAATACAAAAAGAAAAAAAAAATCTTTTATGCATTTTTTGTGTTTACATGCTTCATTACATTAGATCTTTGCATTGCAATAGTTAGCATTTCTTTCCAAAAATGTCATGTTACTCTTTATAAGGCTACCGTACCTTTGATAATCTATTTTTTTATGATGACTATCCTTCAAAGAAGTATATAGTAGAGAATAACTTGAGGAGGCCTTTTATGGTTTCCTTTATCCTAAGCCCTCATCTTCTAAACCATCCTTTTGCCAAAGGTTAATCAAAATAATGCATAGGCCATTTAGTAGTGATGACCTTAGGATGTTGGATGAAACTCTTGATGATTTCATCCTTTCCTCTAAATCTCCAAAAACTCACAAGGATATTATCATGTATGACAATCCACTTTATGAACCTTTACCTTCTATCAATCATATTTATGAAGAAAATTTTGTGATAAAAGAAGTGGATGTGGCTAACAATCATCTTTATCAAGCTTTACCTTCTAAAGATCAGGTCTTAATGAACCAAGATAATTCCTCTCCTAAATCTTCTATTGTTCATAATGGTAATTTGGTGCAAGAAGAGATTATTATCACTTCTTTTACAAATCTTCCTCTTAAGAATTAAGTTTTTAAAATTGATGTTGATCTTTCTCCTAAAAATGGTTTCACCCTTGAGAGTATCTTAGAGAAAGAGGATGGTGTCATAAACACCTTCCTTGATGTCACTTTACCTTCCATACATGTTATATCTCCTAGAGAAGATTTTTTTATGGATATTGATTTAGTCTTTGTCAAATTTGGTCCTACCAATGAGTAGAGAGTTTTTTAGTGGCAAATCGTCACCAATTGGCGAATTTCGTGCGAATAGTCAGGGGCGAAATCGTGGTCAAATCGCTCAGAATTTCGGAGTTAACATGCACTGTAGAATCTGGCTTCGTCATTGACCACACACCATCGATGTGCATGCCTATAATATTCACCTGGAATCACTCGGATGTGGGTATTAGATCACCTCCATTATTTGCCAACAATAGTAAAATGACCACGTACCTAGGACCTAATTTGCCAATGGTAAATCACATGTTCATTGCACGCATTGGCCAAATTCGCCAATATCAATTAAAATAGTATAAGCATTCAAGGACCCATTTCGCCCCGCTTAAATTAAATGTTCATTGCATGCCCGTGAAATTCACCAAAAATGCAATTAAATTAAATGTTTATTGGCAATTGTGACGCCTGGGCCCTGCTCAATTCGCCAAAAATGCAATCATGGATTGCTATAAATACACTCTTTCTTACAATTTGTTCATGTCTGATTAGTAAATTGGGAGCTCTCGAGTCTCGATTCATATTCCGCAAATTGAGTTGGAAAGTCGAAGTTCATTCACATTGTAGGGCGGAGGGTCAGAGTTACAATCCTACAACATAGGCCCAGGCATTCCTGATTCCTAATTCAGAGAATTGAGAAGGCATAAAGGTGAGTAATCATTTCTTCATACTTGATAGTATTAGTTTTAACTTTTAATTTATACTGAGAGGTCAAGACTCAAGATGTCACAGTCAGACATAGGTGAGACTCCTCAGGGTGGTGAAGGGATTGAGATGTCACACAAGGGTGAGATTGAGACTCCTCAGGGTGGTGAAGGGATTGGGATGTCAGACAAGGGTAAGACTCCTCAGGGCGGTGAAACTAAAGGGATTGAGAGGCCATCAAAATTCCCAAAACTTAAACTTAAAGATACTACCATAAATTCTTTCTTTGGAATTGGCAAAGTTTCTGGTCCATCAACTTCTGCAGTTGCAGAAGCCATTCACAGTAGCTCACCACCACCACAAGGTGGGATTTTCATTGAGTTAAATGCATCAAATGAGGATGAAAATACTGACATGGCAGAAGATGTTGTAAGGGATACACACAATGAGATAATTCACTCGTATGCAAATGCTAGTCCTAAAGATGATGTTGGTAGGAAGAAAAGAAAAAGGAAAGTAAAACTGGGGCGAGAGTGGGAGATGACAAGGATTTTTAAGATTTATTGGGTAGCAAAGTACCCATTCATTGAACCGGTCCCAAACAATGATGAACAACCAACAAAATGCAGGTGTAAGATTTGTAGCTAGAAAACTAAAAGAGAGAAGAAGATGCAGCTAAAGCTTGACACCATAGAAAAGCATATTGGTAAGGTTTATGAAAAATAGATCATAGACGGAAAGGAAAAATGAGTAGTAAGATGTAAATCAAAGGAAGAATGTCTTCATGTTAAGTATGCGGCAGAATATGAAGAGCATAACCACAAAATGACACTAATTGGTAATAGTGGATTTGGAAATACAATCAAGGCTGGGCTTGAACATGCAGCGAAAGATGTAAACCTGGCAAAGACTGTTCAGATGAGTGTTGTTTTTCATATTTTGTTGAGAGGGCATCCTATGAAAGATTTCCCAGAATTTAGTAATTTATTATCTTTTTTGAATGTTCCTCACTATCCTTTGTCACATTGGTCAATAAACGCTGGATGGGAAATGACAAACTGTCTCGCTGAGGTGGAAAAGAAAAATTTACAAGAGAGTGTAAAAGAGTCAAATTTCATTTCATTATCCATAGATGAAGTTACTGTGGTAGATAACACTTCTTGGGTTTGTATGCATGTGTATACCGTAAAAGAACACGTCCGTCGAGCTCATCTACTCTATGCTCGTAAAATGAGGGGCAATTCAACAGCAGAAAATTTATATTTGGAAGCTAAGAAAGATTTGAATGAAATTGCTAGTATGGATGACTTGACAATTGCCAAGAAGTTGGTGTGTGTTGAAGCTGATGGAGCTGCAGTAATGCAAGGTTAAAGGACCGGTCTTTGTGCAAGATTACAAACTAGTATTGCACCATACATGGTTGACATTCACTGCATGGCCCATCGAATGAATTTAGCATATAGAATTGTAAGCAATTTCCCTATAGTGTCAAAAGTTGAAGATCTGGTCCACGAGCTCCACTCATACTTCTGCCGAAGTCCTAAACGTTTTATAGAATTTTAGATTTTTGCTAAGGGAGTAACAAGAGGAAACCAACTTCTCAGGGATGTTGAGACCAGATGGATCTCCTTGCATGGACCAGCAGAATGATTTCTAACAGAATATCAATCCTTGATCGGACTAATGTTTGAGCAATGCCTCACAGTAGACAAAGCTCATGATCTCTTACATAAGTTAAGTCATATAGAGACTCTGTTAACTTTAGCTAGTCTTCTCCCCATGCTGGATTCAATGAACAAACCTGTTAAGAAAGCCCAAGATAGAACTATGTATATCAATGAGTATAGAACTCTACGTAAAATGACATGCTTGAGCCTGGATGGTCTATATTTAGATCTAACAGGGTGAAGCCGAAATTTTTTTAGGTGGCAGATAATTACAGATTTGAATCATGCTAAAAAAATTTTACATTTCAATACAAAAAATGAGTTATGTGTCTTTGTAAAAGGATTTCAGATACCAATGCACCAATGTAAGACAGGAAAGTGAGGCAGAGCACTACCAGTGAAAAAGGAAGATTTTGACAGGATTGTTAAATCTGTTAGTGATAATTTGAAGTCTATTGCATATGAACTTTAAACTAAGATTCGTGAAAGATTCCCTTGAGAAGAAATACTTGAAGCTATGGGTTGTGTGTATCCTCAATTTTGGCATTCAATTGGAGATAATCCAAATGATGCAAATATGTATCATAAAAAACTAGAGGAATTGATATTGACAGTTTCAAAAGATGCATATTGCAATAGATAGCCAATAAAAGGAATTTTAAATTCAGATCATCTTAGAAAATAATGTAAACAGTTTGCATTGGTTATGAAGCAACAGTTGGTTAACTTGGAGAATCCATTTGAACCTGGATCAATCACAAGGCTTTGGAAAAGGATAGATCAAAGTGAAGCATTGTGTATTGCAATACCAGAATATTTGAAACTTGCTAATTTATGTCAAACAATGATATTGGGGTCAGTGGAAGATGAGAGAGTTTTTAGTGCATTAGGGCTTTTGAAATCAAAGATCAGAAACAAATTAGACAAGAATTTGGAAACTTGCTTGAAGTTTTTTGTAACCCAGTATAATGTTAGAGATTTTCCATATGATAGGGCACTGGCAATCTAGAATTCCATGCATGAAAGATGAGGGGTGTGCAACACTTTACAAGCTGGTGGTGCTATTGCTAGTGCTGAGACAAATGAATATGATGGATCACAGACTTAGACTCAACATGAAGACGAAGACATCTTTTAATACCTGACTCACAATAAAGATGAACCTATTAGTACTAGTCAGTTTTCGGATCTTGAGTCCATTTGGGATATAGAAGCCTTGGAGTCACTAAAGTGAGTTAGCAGTCAGTTTATAGGTATTTATAATTATACTACAGTTCTTGAGTCATATTACAATATCAATTTGCAAAATTGCAATACTATAGTTGTCATTGATGATTTTTTATATTATATTTCAATCAGAACAGATACTTATTTCATATTTTTAATTGTGAATTTGAATTAATAGTAAACAATTGAATTATTAGTAAATTGGTATTTGGTTCCAATTTCCACATTATGTTGAACATGAAATGCAACAATTTGTGTCACAAGATCCATAAAATTATTCATATTGCATAGCTGTTACTGCTAGAACCTTTCTACTGTTCTATATTAAATGCTTAACATGATGTTCATGGCGATTGGGGTTTTGTGTTTGTTTTTTGTCTTAGTTGGCTAGTAAACCGAAGTTGTCATGCATTGAAAATCTGAGTTGTCCTCTCTTGATTTGTCCATGTCAACATCAAGTATGGTCAAACGGTTGGCCAGACATGTTTAATGTTTCATCTCTAACTTGCAGATAAATTTCATGTTTAGCAATTTAAGTGGCAACTTAGCGAGTGTTGGTTTGGGTTTAAATCGTGAGGTCTCTAGTTTTTTGATTGTTAGCATTTTATGTTAGCGAGCTAGAGATTGTTAATGAAATTGCTTTGGTTGCGAGGTCTTGAATTGGTTTGATGCCATACATTATAGCTGCGAGAGTTAGGGAGTAAGTACTAAGTCATTAATGGTCTGTGTGCCACTACTCGCACCTGTTTATGATGGTAAATTAACATAAAACATCGATTTTTGTTGGTACTTGCTGGGTCACTGCGGTCAAGAGATAAAAAGTTTTGAGATTTTATGGTTATCGCTAGCTCACAGCTCCTTTATCATCAAGTCAGTTTAAGTCGCAAGCTTGCAAGTACTGGGAGATTTTAGTTGTCGCTACCTCGCAAGATGTTTTGCACTTGACCATTTTATATTGCGAGGTTGCGACTGGGTGTGATTTTATGTTGTCGCAAGGTTGCGAGGTATTCATGGTTAAGTCATTTTAATTTGCAATCATGTGATGTGGTTAGTATTGCAGCTTAGTTGGTTTCATCGCTTGCTTGCAGGTTTTGAAGTTGTTTAGCATTTTAAGTTGCGATCTGGCGATAGGTAAGTTTTGGTCTGATTTTGTGGTCATCGCATGCTCATGGGTTTGTAAGTCTTAAGTCAAAAAGTGTTGCGAGCATGCGACGGTGGTTAAGTGCCTTGTTGTCATGGGATCGCAAGGGTTTAAGTCAAGTTAAGTTTCTAGTTGCCATCTTGCGATGAAATAAGTTATTTTGTTAGATTTGCAGTGGTCACCAGCTCACAAGTAAAGAAAGAATATTACAAATGTTGTTGTGAGGTTGCAACTGAAGGGCTTGATGAAGATCAACGGCTGTCGCTCACTCGCGAGCTTTTTTGAGGATTCTTAAAAGGGGTTGCGAGCTTGCGATAAAGAAGATTTGGTAGCATTGTCTCTAACTCATTGGTTCCTTTCCAAATTGTTATAACCGGTTGTGAGTGTGTGATTAAAGATGGGGATTGACACGTGGACTTGTTTGCCAGGTTCTGTAAAAGTTTTGAATGGCAATCGCAAATCAAATGCCACAGCAGCTACTCCTAGTTCATGCAAGTGTGGCAATTAATATTAATGAGACTTGAGAGAAGTGATGGCGCCCAAATACCATAAATTGCATGATTGAGCCAAGATTTTGACATTTGTATAATTGCATTAATGCCACACTAGCTAGTTCATGCAAGACTCAAGTGTGGTAAATGGCAATTAATGAGACTTGAGAGAAGTGACACTGACAGCGCCCAAATACCATTTTATGTTGCGAGGTTGCAACTGGGTGTGATTTTATGTTATCACAAGGTTGCGAGGTGTGCATAGTTAAGTCATTTTAATTTGTGATCATGCGATGTGGTTGGTATCATAGCTTAGTTGCTTTCGTCACTTGCTCGCAGGTTTTGAAGTTGTTTAGCATTTTAAGTTGTGATTTGGCGACAGGTAAGTTTTGGTCTGATTTTGTGGTCATCGCATGCTCGCGGGTTTGTAAGTCTTAAGTCAAAAAGTGTTGCGAGCATGCGACGAAAATTAATTGTCTTGTTGTCGCAGGATCGTAAGGGTTTAATTCAAGTTAAGTTTCTAGTTGCGAGCTTACATTGAAATAAGTTGTTTTGTTAGATTTGCAGTGGTCGCCAGCTCACAGGTAAAGAAAGAATATTACAAATGTTGTTGCGAGGTTGTGACTAAAGGGCTTGATGAAGATCAATGGATATCGCTCACTCGCGAGATTCTTTGAGGATTCATAAAAGGGGTTGCGAGCTTGCGATTAAGAGGATTTGGTAGCATTGTCGCTAACTCGCTAACACGTGGACTTGTTTGCTGGGTTCTGTAAAAGTTTTGAATGGAAATCACCAATCAAATAGAAGGGCATGAATTCAAATTTCACTTGAGTACTTCAGCTTTGAAGTTTGAAATTTGAATTAATGCCACAGTAGCTAGTTCATGCAAGTGTGGCAATTAATGAGACTTGAGACTTGAGAGAAGTGACAATGCCCAAATGCCATAAATTGCATGATCGAGCCAAGATTTTGTATAATTGCATTAATGCATTCTATCTTCGAGGTAATCCAGTGAATTGAGCTCTGCAACAACGTTGGATAATTAGGAGTGTTGGGTGTGGGAAAATTTCAAAAAATTGGTTAAGTTTTTCTCCTGTAGTTAAAATGAGCCAGGCGACGAGTGGAACTGGAGCTTCCAAGCCCAAGCCCAAGGCCACGACAAGTGGAGCAGGAGGACCTGGAGGTTCCAAGGCCAGTGCCACTGAGGAAAAGATGGTTAAGAAATACAAAGAAGAATTTGTAGATTTGATGCCAGGGAATTCCGTTGCTTTGAATACAAATGATTTGGCATGGAGAGATTTATGGAGCCAATGCAAAAACCCTACCATGCTTAATATGACTAGTTCTACTCTGTTTCATTATTTCTGGAATAATAGGGTTAAGGGTGTCCCGATGTCAAACCCTTGGGATTTAAATATGGCAAAGTTAATTGTGCCAGATGTGTATGTTGATGTGGATTTGATCAAAGAGTTGGCCAAACACTATTTCCTAGTATCTAGGGTAATCAAAAGAAAGAACCAATCTACCCTAGTTTCAATTAATAGAGCTAGCTTTGTTGAAACATTCTAGATTACTGGTGCTGCATGTACAGATATAGATTTGGAGCAGATTGCAGAGGATTATGACAAATACAAAGATGTTATCAAGAAGCATGTAAGGCCCAGATACATGCTTAGGGTGAATAGGAAGCCGGTTATAATTCCAGAGAGTATCGAACCACCATTTGACATCACACCTTTCCACCATTATATGCATTGTACAATCTATAGATATGCAGAGTGTTGGGTTTTGATGGAGATTCAACAGTGTCAGCTAAATTGCTGATGATGGCTATGGAAATTCAACACCCAGATGTTAACAAAGATTACAATTATGTGGGCTATGTGGTTGAACACATTCATAATGTTCTAGTTGAAATTCAGAGTGGTACACCCAGCCCTACATTCAAGCATTATTCATTGCTGATGCATTTAATCTTGTTCTATAATGTTGAGTTCATGGATAAATAATTGGATCTTTTCAAAGAAGAATTGGGTGTCTTAATGCCAATACAAAGATGGACCCAGGTTTGGGACAGTAGTTCTCCCCATTCTTCTTTCCATTTCTTTGAAAATTGGATTATTTTGCCAATTATGGAAATGGTAGGAATAAATAGGGAACGATTGTCAATTAATGTTAGGAGAGTTTTGAGACCTTATGAGTATGTTCCAAACTAGTCTATTTCACATAAATAGGGGGACTTTTATTTTTTTGATAAGTTTAGTGTGATGAGAGTCTATGGGTGTCCTCAGCCTCCCCATATTTTACCAAAATTTGTTCCAATTAGGATTGCTTTTATGGATTTTATCTGGCAATTGACCCTAGTTGAAAAAGAATATCTTGAAAAACACTGGAAGGGTTCTCTTCTTCCTAGGCTTTGGGTTGCATCTGATTTTACCATTGGTAGGAGTTCCTTTGATGAAGTAAACAATTTCCTTAAACAGTATAGGTTGGTTAATGTTGTGTCTAGATTCTGTGATCTTGAATAATTTATTAAAGTTGCATTGCCAAAATTGACACCTTGGGCCACAATAAAGGACCATGAACCATTGGATGATGAAGATGTGGTTAGAAATTTGCTGAGAAAAGATGAAGTACAAGAAAGGAGAAGAAAATGGAAAAATTTGATGAGAGTTGAAGCATAATTGAAGGCTGGTGACCCTAGTTTCTCAGGTTTTTGCCCTAATAGCCCGTACCTAGAGAGGATTAACAAAATGCCGAGTTTATATGAAACTCTGATGGAACAAATGCCTCAAATTCCAGAACTGGCTACTCAGCAGCAAGACCCCCAAGATGGACATTCTTCACATGGCAAGAGGCCACTTAGTGTGTATGCTGAAGATGTAGAGAGTGGGCATGAATTTCAATCTACCCGAATGCTAGCTACAAAGAAACAAAAAGCCAATGAGGTCGGTACAATTGTGAGGAGAGACCCTGCTAGAGCAATTGTTACAGAACAAGGACAATACTTTCATCAAATAAGGACACATCTCAGAGAAGTAGGGTAGAATGAAGAATAGGGAGAAACAAACGAAGCCCTTGCTCAAGGCTTTGATGAGCATGTGATGTTGTCAAATGAGTTCATGAAAGATGATAACTTTATTAAGTCAGATGAATTTAAAAGTTTTTTGACAAGGTTGAAACAAAGACAATTAAGACAAAATATAATCATAGAGGAAGCAAATGAAGAAAAGAAACAAGAGATCATGATAGGAATATGATCCTGACATGGAGCAAATATATGTGGAACATGCAAGACAATTGATTAAGAGTACTGGTATGATTATGATGCCTGAGTGGGATATCTAGTCTATTTTTATTATTGATCAGATTAGGAAGCAAGAGGACCCAATACTTAAAATTGAATTTGAAATTGGAGATGTAATAAGAGGATCAAGATTTAATCCTAAGTCAAAGACACTTGCTGCTTGGTCTTTGGCCGCTTCCACACAAAAGCCCCACCTTCTAAATATCCAAGTAGAAACGAACACTGACAGAATGATCTAGAACTTGCAGAACACAACTGACACGGAGATTGCCTCATTTTTTAATCAAGTTTCTTTCATGAATTTTATCAAAAATAGAGGATTTGTCAAGAAGATACACAGACATATACCCAATTGATTGCATTGTCTAAAAAATATTAAGAGACATTGATGAAGAAGGGCGCTCTAGAGGAAGAGTTAGTGGATTTGAAAGAAAAAAATGAGCCCCCTCCAATATAGATTACAGAACAAGTACAAGAAATACCAGCTGATGTGACAACAAACATGGAAGAATACATAGGGAAAATTGAAAAGATTGAAAAGGAAAAAAATTTCAAGACTATCTCTATTGTGTTAGGAATTCTAAAACACAGGATTAATGTATTGAAAGGAAAATTGATGGTAGTGCATGATTTGCACATTTCTTTGAAAGAGGCAAGTAAAACATCCTTTGAGGCTGTCGCTTTTCTTGGACCTTTGTTCAATGTTTGGTCAGGAAGAAGCAGATTAATGGATAAGCTAGATATTGCAATGATGTATAGTGACGAGTTCCCTCCCAAGATTAGTGACACTAAAGACATGGTGGAGGTAATGAATGCAGCTTATGCATTTTTCATAGGGAAGGATGTGCTTATAAATGAAAAATAGTAGAGATTTGGGGAAGGTTATAGTAAATTGGTGCCTTTAATTTATGGTAGTAATGGAGATTTGAAATTAGTTTTTGATTGGACTAGCAAATTTGATTTGATTCTGGAGCAAGAAGAAATAATCAAGCATGTAAATGAACAAGTTGATGCTGATTTCCTTAACGGTATGCTTGATTCACTGTTCAAGGTTGAGGTTGACCATGAAAAGTTTATTGTTGAGTCTAGGGTAGTTACAGATGCTAGATGGATAGATTTAGTTGCAAAGTTGGAAGAGATAAAGGCATTTAGTTGGCCAATAGACAAAGAGGTGGACAGGTGGCAAGCCATGCTAAAGCCAAAGAAGAAATATCAGGTTGAGGTTGCTACCCAAGATTCCTCACAGTAATTCTAAGCTTGTTGAATCCTCATCTTATAAAAGGATTCCAAGATTAATTTGAGAGGGATGGCCACTTTTTATTTTTGATCGGTAGAGAGGGATGGCCAATTGGCCACTTTTATTGATGTTTTACTTGAAAACTCATATAGTTATAATAGCTCAATTGTTCAAGAATCTGATAAGTGCATATTTGAATCGGATTGTGAATTTACTTTCTGATATCATTATGAATATAATATCAATATCATTTGTAGTTTGAGATCTTCACATAATTGTCTATGTTGAATTTATGTTTTCACTGTGAATTGAATGGTCAACGGTTTTTCAATTTACATATGAATCTAGGTTGTGTATGTAATGGCATTATTCATAATTTTATTCCTATTTATCTGCAAATGAATCATATTGAAGTTTATTATCAAGTTGTCTTTGAATTGTAAGTGACTCTATGCCCTAGGATAAGGCACTGGTCTATTGTATTGATGTTTTACTAATTATGTTCTATTCCTATCTATTGTGGTGTTTAATAATTTCATTCTTAATACTCTTATGATTTTATATGCTATGGATGTTTATGTAATATATATTGAGGTGTTCTAACTTCTATGACTATGTCTATAATCCGCCCACCAATTACAATGAGGTGAATCCTTAATATGATTCCAGACTAACAGAAATTTTGCATTCCTAGGCATAATAGGATTAGGAAGCATTAAATGAAAAATTACATACACCATAACAATGCAACAAATGAAAAAAATTAAATCTCATGATTCTGATCATTTGAAAGAGATAGAATTATACACAAAATAAATTTATATATAACTCCTTCAAGAACCTGCATAAAGCTCGACACTAAATGCTTTTCATTTGCTCTATAAATGACTATACAGTATACAACTTGCTCCCTTCACCTAGAGTCTAGAATCACTACTGGAACCAGAAAAGGAACCCCAAAGACTATACAACTTGCAAAACTGCTTGAGCCATGCCATTATCACCCTGATGCCTTCGGATGGAATGTAAGATGTTACGTTCTATCCAACAAATCATTTCCAAATAGAGGAGGAAGCCTTCATGCCTAGGAACAGAGACAATGGAAAGAGGAGCCCGAGCCTTCATGCCCACGATCAGGGAAAGTGGAAACAGGAGCTTTAGGGTAAATGTAATATGTTGGGGAGGGGTTGCAGCTTCCATGTCATCACAAAGATGGCTAACTACCACTCCCCACCCAAACAAATCCTTCTTTCATTCCTCTGCGGGATCCTTCTTCAACCCCTTGCCATCCTATGCCAGAGTAGAAGCAGAGGATTTGCCATGCTTGGCCTTTCTTGACAATAAAGAGAGTGTGCACAAAGATGGTGGTCAGAAAAGTGGACACCACCCAAAAAAAACTTGGAAAAATAGGCAGCGCATATGCGGTTTTAAAATTTCAAATTCCCACGTACGCACTTAGGTTTGTTCTTCCCGAGCCTAGAAAAGGTAGCGCGGACGCGCTGCTTTTAGAAAAATGAGCACGTACGCACTACGCCTAGGAAAATTAGCACGTATGCACCGCTTATAGGAAAATGAGCGCGTATGTGCTAATAATCCAAATAATACCGCATACGTGGTGCCTAGTAAAAAAAGTTAAAAAAAAAAAACTAGGTCTCATTTACCCATAAAGCGCATTTTTTACTTCATTTTTTTCTCATTTTCTAACCTAAACCACGAACGGGGTGCTATTTGTCCTCTAGGCTATGGATCAAGGTTAGTTTTTGCTTATTTTTGTATTTCTTTTTGGTTTATGCAATTTGTTTTACATTTTGAATTTAATTTCATTAATTTTAATTAGGTTTTTTCATTTTTTGTTTCAAAAAATAGATTCTTCTAATCCAGAACAAGAATAACCAAATGCACCTCCTAAAAACCCACAAGAACAACCAAATGCACCTCCTGAAAACACACAAGAACAACCCCCAATTCCTCCTTTTGACCGCACAGCCAAAACACAGGAAGAATTAATTAATCAGTTAGGACAAAATATGTCTAAAATCAATAGATTGATTGTAAAATTGAAAACTTCTAAACTTGATCATCATCAATCCCTCGCCACTAGCCTAGAAACATTAGCTAGTGGTGCCATAGTTGTTTCCACAGAAATTACCAAATGGGGAAGTTTTAGTGATAGGTGTTGTCAATTCTATGCCAATGGGCTATCATACAATGGACTAAAAAACAAAAATATTTCTAAACAACAAATATGTGCCCTTTTTGTTGATCCCAAAACTGGTCAGTCATTACCTCTTAATGCAAAGAGGTTTCCCATACATTGGTGTACCAATGTGCAGATGAAGAATCTTTTTTGGCAGAGGTGGTGGATGGTCTTTGATGATCCACCTTGTAATAATTATGAGGTGCCATTATATTTTTTGAGAAAAATATATTGTGAGTTTGTGCTCAATGTGCGGCCAAACTATTTTGACATGAGAGAGTTTCATGGTAGAGGTGGTGGCTCTGCCCAAGATAGACCTAGAGCCCGTAGGCGATTAGCCACGGAGAGTCGCCGCCCCCTAGCACCCAAACCCAAGGTGCATCAGGCTATCCCATTAGAGTTGAAAGATTCGATGGAGCTACAGACTCTTCAGGCGGCCACATCATTGACTGGTGCTATCATCCAGCATGGGACATCATTAGCACACCCTATTGTATTGGATGATGAGCCGTTAGAGGGTGACAAAGAGCCCATCGAGCATATGTGTGTTAGTTGCTCGGGGATATTCTCGGGGATAGATGATGCAGCTGGTGTAGATGAATACTAATATCATATATACACAATTTGTGGTTGTAGATGTCAGGCTCACATGGTTGAGGATGTCGCACTGACAGATGAGTTGATGGACATGGTGTTTGCCCATGAGCCATAGACACAGGTGTGTTGATTTGAATTCATAACATTTTATTTATCAGTCACTTTAAATTTGTAATTACATAAATGAATTTTCATTTATACATCGATTTAAATTGAGACAAATAATATGCATTTCAGGATGCAGCAGTGGTATCCCATACACCTTCCCTAATTACCATAGCTGCAACTTCGATGCCTGAGGTATAAATTTTGTAACATGTTAAAATAGAATAGTACACTTTGAATTCAAAAAAATACAAGATATACTAACTATCTTTAATGCTTCGTCCAATTTCTGGTTTGTAGGTGTTGACAGGGGACAAAATGTCCCAAATTGATGACATCACGCTCTCCGCGATCGATTTTGGCCTACAAGGCTATACGGTATCATATATTGTACAACTCTTTTTATGTATTGTTTTGATGGAATATGCAAGTCATTTCATTTTAGATTTTTAAAATTATGTTTAATTTATTATCTGTACTAATATCTCATGTTAATTTTGTGTTTTAAGGGTACCCCCTCTGCATCTAGGGCTCATCCTAAGAAAAAGAATTCCTTGAAGACGCCAAAACAATTGTACATTTTTAGTTGTACAATTGTTTGAAAATGTTGAAATCAAGTATTAGTTGGGGTTTGTAGATTGATTAGTGTTTTTTGTCTATTTTACATGTGCAGCGACCATTGAGCTTTGTGCATATGTTGAATGCACCTGATTCGTCCGTGGATCAAGAGAGGGCGGAGGTATGTATCTCCACTTTATTTTCTTGATTTCATGATTATATGCACGCGTACATGTGAACTTGTGATATATTATAATCTTATAATTTTTTCATACAGGAAATATCCATACCTATTTCGTCAATGGTGAACCCTCCTCCTTGCACTGGAGAAGCATCTCAGGATCCGGTACACTTTTGTTTGATATGTAAAATTAATTGTTTTCAACCTTCAATACTTATCATTATATTAATTGTATTGAATCTTTGTACAGTTTTTGTATAGGTAATAGCGTTAGTTTCTACATCGATGGTGAGCCATCCTCAGTCCATTGGAGAAGCATCTCAGGCACAGGTGCGTCATTGTTCTCTATATTATAGCTTTTAAGTGTTTTTGATATATTTATGTTCAGGCACAGGTGCGTCATTGTTCTCTATATTATAGCTTTTAAGTGTTTTTGATATATTTATGTTAGTACATTGTATTAATTGTACATTTAATCTACAATAGACTCCTTCGCGGTACGACCATAACGTGGATCAATTTAAGTATGTCTTCAAGAAAACTCCTAAGAGTGACAAGGAGAGGAGAGCGAAGACATTATCTCCTAGATCAGCCGATGAGGTAATCTACATTTCAATTGCAAAGGAATTAAAGTTAAATGCATAGTTATGATGTTAATTGTGAACTACTTTCTACAAAAGAATTCTAACTTGGCTTTTGAATTGTGGTTTAGCAACCATCTACAGAGCCATGTACTGCACCGAAGAGGCTTGATTTTGATGATCCACCACAAGTTTAGGATCATATAGTGTTAGTTTTGGTCATAGAATGACCAATACATGTAGATATATTCTACATTTTTATTGTATATCGATTTGGACATGGAATATGCCACATTTTTGTAATACTTGTATTGACTTGGCAGACATGTCTTTTTTTATATATATATATAAATATCGATATTCAATCCAATAAATGTGTAATGAGTTCATTATTTTTTATTCATTGTATTTTGTGGTTGTCCTTTTATAAATTTAAATGAATATTTGCATATGTACTCAACAATATGAATATAAACAACAAAAATATATGATATAAAGCATTGCAATCGTGGAATATGATCTGATTAAATTTCTAAAATGTTGAATTAACCCTACAAAACTCCTTGTATTCAGTTCATTATTGTGTATTCGCTATATTTGGTGGCTGCCCTTTTATAAATTTAAATGAATATTTGCATATGTAATTAACAATATGAATATAAACAACAAAAATCAACAATATGAATATAAACAACAATGTGTTTGGTGCGAGAGAACCCTCACGCTCGCAATGGTCAAATTTTGTTCCTCGTGTGCACAAACTGACGTTTATGCTAGGAATGGCCTTGTCGTGCATCCCAAAGCACCAGAACGTCGAGAGTCATACCCTACCAGTGCGATCTCTCAAGTGCCCTGAGTCCAAAAAATTATCAAAATTTTATGGACTATTTCTTCCAATCCATGACACATACGATTGATATGTTTGATCCCGTGGGGTTGCGTGAGGCTCCTCTACAATGGCCTATCTCAGTTTTTGACAACTCGAAGCCATTTTCAATTAGTAGCATTTTTTCGCTTACTCAAAAAACCGTCAGTTGCTTGCAAGGAAAAGTTGCAAGATTGGCTAGAATTGATTTTATTCCTCATGTGCACAAACCAACATTGTGAGTGCATCTGGGTGGGTAGGTTTACGCTAGGCATGGCCCTATTGTGCATCCCAAAGCACCAGAACATCGAGAGTCATACCCTATCGATGCGAACTCTCAAGTGCCCTGAGTCCAAAAAATTGTCAAAATTTGACAGACTATTTCTTCCAATCCATGATACATACGGTTGATCTATTTGATCTCATGGGGTCGAGTGAGGATCCTCTACAATGGCCTATCTTGGTTTTTGATGACTCAGAGCCATTTTCAATTAGTAGCATTTTTTCGCTTGCTCAAAAAATCGTTAGTTGCTTGCAAGGAAAACTTGCAAGATTGGCTAGAATTGATTATGTTCATCATGTGCACAAAACGGCATTGCGAGCATGTCCAGGTGGGTAGGTTTACACTAGGAATGGCCTTGTCATGCATCCCAAAGAACCAGAACGTGGAGAGTCATACCCTATCGGTGCGAACTCTCAAGTGCCCTAAGTCCATAAAATTGTAAAAATCTGACGGACTGTTTCTTCCAATCCACGACACATACGATCGATCTATTTGATCCCATGGGGTCATGTGAGGCTCCTCTATAGTGGCCTATCTTGGTTTTTGACGACTCAAAGCCATTTTCAATTAGTAGCATTTTTTCGACTGCTCAAAAAACCGTCAGTTGCCTGCAAGGAAAAGTTGCAAGATTGGCTAGGATTGATTTTGTTCATCGTGTGCACAAACCGACATCGCGAGCACATCCGTGTGGGCAGGTTTATGCTAGGCATGGCCCTGTCATGCATCCCAAAGCACCAGAACGTCGAGAGTCATACCCTACCAGTGCGATCTCTCAAGTGCCCTGAGTCCAAAAAATTGTCAAAATTTGACAGACTGTTTATTCCAATCCACGACACATACGGTCGATCTGTTTGATCTCATGGGGTTGCGTGAGGCTCCTCTACAATGGCCTATCTTTGTTTTTGACGACTCGAAGCCATTTTCAATTAGTAGCATTTTTTCACCTGCTCAAAAAACCATTAGTTGCTTGCAAGGATAAGTTGCAAGATTGGCTAGAATTGATTATGTTCCTCGTGTGCACAAACCAACATCACAAGTGTGTCTGGGTGTGTAGGTTTATGCTAGGCATGGCCCTGTCATGCATCCCAAAGCACCAGAACATTGAGAGTCATACCCTACCGACGCAATGTAGAAGTTGCTTGACAAATTTTTTGACAATTTTTTTGACAACAATGACAATTTTTGCTCAAATTTTATCTAGTCTCAATCTATGACCCCTATGACCCAATAATAACTCAAATAATTATCCATGATTATACAAGAATCAAAATAGTCACAAAAAATTGTCACATATTATCCAAAAATTTGCCTCTAAATATGGTCAAATCAGCTCTTGGCTATTTGATTATACAAAAAATTGTCTTACAAATAATCTCATGGGCTTTTATACAAAATTTGGCATTACAATATATATGATTATGTACATTCAATTCATCAAGTAGAGAAGGTGTAATATGTTCATCATTGAATTGATTATTCAATGCATTATCTTCTTCAATTGCATTAGGTTCAAATGGTAAATTATCAAATGTTTCTTCTTCAATTGCATTAGGTTCAAATGGTAAATTATCAAATGTTTCTTCTTCAATTGCATTATGTGCATTATATTCATTTGGTAAATCGAATTGAGATGTTGAGGTTGGCATACCTTCTTCTCCCATTGTTCTTATGTCACGCAATTTCTTCATACGCTACCTTTGTCTTTCCTTTTGAGCCTCTCATTGTTCCATCATTCCTCGCTTGTTCTTTCCCATGGTTGAGATCGGTTGACCTAAATAGAATCATATTACATATATATGTAAAGAAAAGTTCATAAATAAACAAATAACCATAAATATGCATCTTATCACTATTTTTTTGAATCAAACTATTAAACAATCAAAATTCAATCATTTGAAACCATGAAAAAACAAAAAACTACTGAAAACAACAATTCAATCATTTGAAATCATGCAAAAACAAAAAAATTCACTTACTTTTATGTATACAACAGTGATAGAAGTGCAGACATAGTTCCAGTGGGGCCTTCAACGACCTCAAAAACTTCTTTTGAGGTTGTTGAGTCTCTTGGGCAACTAAAACTATGTCTATAAACCACGTACGCACTACATTGATAACTGGGTATGCGCTATTAGACCATAAAATGTTGACAAGCCCAATGGTATTCTTTTTTCCCATTCTAGGCTGATAAGTAGCGTGTACGCACTAATAAGCCTAAAAATGTTATTGCAGGGTATCGAATAATGGGAATAGTACCCCATATGCGCTTATGAGTAATAAGTACCACGTACACGCTACTAAGCCTTAAAAAAGTTATGGCAGGGCAGGAAACTAATAGTTTTAGTAGCTCATACGTGCTCTTTAGAGAGGTAGAGGGAGGGAGAGAGGCAAAGAGAGAGAGAGGGAGAGAAGAAGGGGTATGGAGGAAGGGATAGGGAGAGAGGAAGAGAAGAGGGGGGGAAGGGAGAGAGAGGAGAGGGAGAGAGAGAGGGAGAGAAGGAAGGAGGGAGAGAGAGAGAGAGAGAGAGAGAGAGAGAGAGAGAGAGAGAGAGGAAGGTAGAGAGAGGGAGAGAGGTAGAGGGAGGGAGAGGGAGAGGGAGAGAGGGAGAGAGAGGTGGAGAGTAGGGGGAGGGAGAGGTAGAGGGAGGGAGAGAGGGAGAGAAGAGGGAGAGAGGTAGAGGGTGGGAGAGGGAGAGAGAGAGGGAGGAAGAGGGGGAGAGTAGGGGGGAGGGAAAGAGGAAGGGTCTTAAGGGGTCACAGGATACCATATGACCTCCTAGGAAACAATATGACCTCTAATGACACCTAAGGGAGAGAAAATGGGGGGAAGGGAGAGAGAGAGAGAGAGAGAGAGAGAGAGAGAGAGAGAGAGAGAGAGAGAGAGAGAGAGAGGGAGAGGAGAGGGGAGAGGGAGAGAGAGGGAGAGGAGAGGGGAGAACATGGGGGGTAGGGAGAGGGAGAGGGAGGGAGAGAGGGAGAGAAGAGGTGGGAGGGAAGGTAGAGAGAGGGAGAGATGGAAGGAGGGAGAGGGAGAGAGAGAGAGAGAGGGAGGGGGGAGAGTAGTGGGGAGGGAAAGAGGAGGGGTCTTAAGGGGTCACAGGATACCATATGACCTCTTAGGAAACAATACGACCTCTAATGACCTTTAATGACACCTCTAATTTCTTTAGGTGACAGGCATTGTGTAACAACATGGGAACTCTCGCATACCCACCATTGTCATTCTACAAGATATCATTTGTGTTAGTCTCCCTCTTTCTCTTCCTACCTATTGTTTTCTTCTAAAAAATATATTGCACATAGAGAGAGGGAGAGAGAGAGACATGGGAGGGAAGGTAGAGAGAGGGAGAGAGGTAGAGGGAGGGAGAGGGAGAGAGAAGAGGGGGGGTGGGAGAGAATAATGGGTATGGAGGAAGGGAGAGAGAGAGAGAGAGAGTGAGAGAGAGAGAGAGAGAGAGAGAGAGAGAGAGAGAGAGGAAGGTAGAGAGAGGAGGAGAGGTAGAGGGAGGGAGAGGGAGAGAGAGAGGGAGAGGGGGAGAGAGAGGGAGAGGGGGAGACTAGGGGGGAGGGAAAGAGGAAGGGCCTTAAGGGGTCACAGGATACCATATGACCTCTTAGGAAATAATACGACCTCTAATGACACCTAAGGGGTCATATGGTGGGCTAATAAAATGATATATTAAATTTAAAGTTATGAATAGAACATCATACAACAAGACTCCAAGTGAACAAACAACGAGGCTTCACTAAAAAGCAAGTGTAAGAGCTTGACCTAACCCTAAGAGTACTGCCTGAGTTCTAAAACATATGATGCTATTAAATTTGCACGGTTATAAGACTGATCTCGATTGTGACTATAGGAATTACACACTTGATTTCTTTCATGGGTATGTACCATTCCAAGTTGTTTGACAAGTGATGATGATCATATACTACCACTGCCATGCATAAAACAAACTTTAATTTCTTTAGGTGACAGGCATTGTGTAACAACATGGGAACTCTTGCATACCCACCACTATCATTCTACAGGACATCATGTATGTTACTCTCCATCTTTCTCTTCCTACCTATTGTTTTCTTCTAAAAAACATATTGCAGGTAGAGAGAGATGGAGAGAGAGGGAGAGAGAGAGATGGGGGAGGGAAGGTAGAGAGAGGGAGAGAGGTAGAGAGAGGGAGAGGGAGAGAGAAGAGGGGGGTGGGAGAGAAGAAGGGAGATGGAGGAAGGGAGATGGAGAGAGAGAGAGGGGAAAGTAGAGAGAGGGAGAGAGGTAGAGAGAGGGAGAGGGAGAGAAAGAGAGGGAGAGGGGGAGAGTAGGGGGGAGGGAAAGAGGAGGGGTCACAGGATACCATATGACCTCTTAGGAAACAATACGACCTCTAATGACACCTAAGGGGTCATATGGTGGGCTAACAAAATGATATATTAAATTTAAAGTTATGAATAGAACATCATACAACGAGACTCCAAGTGAACAAACAATGAGGATTCACTAAAAAGCAAGTGTAAGAGCTTGACCTAACCCTAAGAGTACTACCTAAGTTCTAAAACATATGATGCTATTAAATTTTCAAGGTTATAAGACTGATCTCGATTGTGACTATAGGAATTACACACTTGATTTCTTTCATGGGTATGTACCATTCCAAGCTGTTTGACAAGTGATGATCATCATATACTACCACTACCATGCATAAAACAAACTTTAATTTCTTTAGGTGACAGGTGTTTTGTAACAACATGGGAACTCTCGCATACCCACCACTATCATTCTATAGGACATCAACTGTGTTACTCTCCCTCTTTCTCTTCCTACCTGTTGTTTTCTTTTGAAAAACATATTGCATGTACTCTGACTAATCTTGTTCCTTTGTTGACACTATTTTCCACATCTACTTTGCTCATTAAAAACACATTCGAGAAGAATATTGCTACAGGTTTCCTTGTTTGTCACGGTAATACACCTGTGGTTCAATTTCAAACCCTATTCCTCCTATTCAATATACACACAAAAATCCATTAGCCAATTTTTTTAGGAGAGGATACATGATAAAAATCAAAGAGGAAGTTGCAGATAAGAAATAAATTCACTTACTTCTATAGAAGTGCAGACACAGTTGCAGTGGGGTATGGAGGGAGAGAAGAAGAGAAAGAGGGATGGGGTATGGAGAGAGAGAGAGAGAGAGAGAGAGAGAGAGAGGCCTTGTATGCATTTGAGAGGGAGAGACGATACACTTACATGTGTATATATATCTTTAATATATTATATGTATATAAACATATTATATATACAATGTCATATTATACACATATTATATATTACACATATTATATATTACACATATTATATGTATATACACATATAATACATAGAATATCATATTATATAATACCGCGTATGCGCTGTTTATAGTAAAGATAGTGCATACGCGTTGTTTATACGGAAACAAGTGCGTACGTGTTGCTTACACTATACATACCCCGTACGCACTTTTGACTATTTAGGCTTGGAAATAGGCCTGGATGATAAAGCTATGGATTGGAAGTTTGATTTCCCTCCATTTCTCTCATTTTTGACATGTTTTATTTTATCAACTTGGTTTATCGACTTTGTCATCATCAGGTTTACACTTCGTAAAGTGGGTATTTCTAAAATTGCCACCATATTATCACCCATCTTCTGAGCTTTCTAACCATATAATTTGTTTTCAATTTGAATAACAATAACATAATATTATTGAATTTCTTTTACTAGTGTCTTCATAGTTCTCACAGACATAGGTGCACTATTTTTTGAATAACTTTTGATATACGTATCCAAATTTAAAAAACTTTATATATTATTGTAGTGCACTTGATTCTTTACAATTTTTTTAAAAAAAATTGTATTTTCGATTTGTTTAGTGCAACTTATGCTTTGCGCATGAACAGGTACGAAATTTTCAGCATGTGCTCAATTGGAAAAATCATTAAAAAAAAAATCTCAACAAAAAATTACAAAACAATACACATCTTCTAGTGCTCACTCTTAACTATCTTTCTGCCAAAGGATTTGTCAAAATACTAAATCTAACTATGACTTTTTTTGATGCACACGTCAGACACTATGTTATGTTTTTCAGAAAAAAAATAGGGTCAGTTTTTCGTGCACGAAATATTTGACCCCCTTAATCTTATCCAATTTTAAAAAAGTTTAGTAGTTTGGAAACTAGATTCAAAGTACTACAATATTTGTTCTTTGATTATCTTCATATCTTAAGTGGATGACTTTAAAATTTTGCCTCTAAGTTTAGGTTCACCTAATTTCAGAAAAAAAGTGTCCACTTATACCCCCCTTTTTGACCACCATCTTTGTGCACTTACCCTAAAAGGATTTCACACCCCTTCTAGAAATCCTTCT
This sequence comes from Cryptomeria japonica, assembly GCF_030272615.1. Classification (NCBI taxonomy): domain Eukaryota; kingdom Viridiplantae; phylum Streptophyta; class Pinopsida; order Cupressales; family Cupressaceae; genus Cryptomeria; species Cryptomeria japonica. The sequence continues at coordinate 708,905,804 of NC_081407.1, forward strand.
CACTTTTACAACCTCTCTAACAATAAACAAACTCACACAGAAGAAAACAAAAAAACACCCATCCGGTATCACAGAGCACACAACAACTCCATGCATGATCCTTCTCAAACATCATCTTCCTTTCTGAGGAAAAAACCACTCTCAAAAAATGAAAAAGGTTTCTTTTCTGAGTTTCTCTTCTACCAATTAAGTCACCACTCCATTGTATTTATAACATTTTCACACTTCATTTGGTGATGCTCATTCACGTGAAAAATCATCATTTTGGTGTTTTTCAACATGACTGTAAACTATAGAAGTCATGCCTATCAAATCCATTGCATCCTTCTAAGGCTCATCTATTGTGAACAATTTTGTTCTGATTTTATTCCTCCTTGATTGGACAAATTCTGCTTCAGAATCCTTGACAACAAGCAGCCTAAGCTCTTATTTCTCAAAGAAATCTGTGATCTCCCATCTCTAACTAATAAGCTATCAAATCCATTTATGCCTCTGAAACCATCATCCTCGCTTGTCTAATCAGTCTCGACTCAAGAGAAACCTTCAAACTAGTCCCTTAGGAACGAGTCAGCATCCAAGCCTTAAAAATTTTAGGTTGCAAGCTAGTGACTAGATAGTTTGTAGTTAAGTTTTATGGTTATTGCCAGCTCACGAGGTAAAATGTTTGAAGATGTGATCAATCCGCAAGCTAGTGACAAGTTGGTTTGGGTTTACATCGCAAGGTCTCTAGCTTTTTAGGTGTTAGCATTTTATGTTACTGAGATAGAGATTGTTAGTGAAATTGCTCTGGTTGTGAGGTCTCGAGTTGGTTTGATGTCATACATTATAGCTGCGAGAGTTAGCGAGTAACTCATTTCATAGAGTTGTCGCTAGCTCTCATGTTTGTTTAATGTTAGCATTTTTAGGTCACGAGCTAGCAACTAGACAGTTTGTTGTTAAGTTTAATGGTTATTGCCAGCTCGCAAAGTTAAATGTTTGAAGACCTGATCATGCCGCAAGCTTGCGAGTGAAGTGCTAGCATTTAAGAGATAAATAGTTTTATGTTGGCAAGTACACGACAAGGGTTAAAGTTACCACTATCTCCAAGTCGTTGCGGTGACAAAGGCTTAGCATTTTCATCTTGCGAGTTGGAGATAGAGAGAGTTATAAGGGCTTGTCACTAGGTTGCGAGATTTTCTAATGGCAGTCTTCCAGGTAGAGAGTTGACGACTATGTGCCACATGTTTTAATTACTTAAAGTTAATATCTTGAAATTGCCAATATTTTTTTTTATGGTTTGAAAATAGCTTGAAATTGCCAATATTTTATTTTTATGGTTTTAAAATAGGTTGAAATCGCCAATGCAAATATTTTTCTAGTTTTAAAAACATTACAATTTGCCCATACAATTATTTTTTGGGTTTTAAAAATACTACAATTCACTAGGACTTTTCATAAACTTTGAGAGATCACGACTAATTTGCCAATGGAGATTATTTTTTTTCTCCATAAACAACAAAAATTCGCTAGTAAAATTAAAACTTTCTTCAAAATTATACAACTTTCACAAGGTTTTTACACCTTGTCCAAGGGAGGGGTTTCTTAAATTTTTCCCTGCCAATGAGGGCAAATTGGTGCAAGAAGAGGTTATGAACACTTCTTTCAAAACTCTCCCTTCTAAGGACGAAGCTTTGAAGAATGATATTTATCCTAAAATTTACCTCTCCCATGAGGATCATTTGGTGCAAAGAGATGATATTGTTGTAAGTTCTGATACTAAATGTAAAGTATTGATGCCAATAGCTAACAAGATGAGAGGGGGGGTGAATCATACAAACTTAATCTTCCTTAAAATCAACATATTCAACCTCGGTAACTTATACTTCAGTAATATAACCAAAAACTGCTAAACATGCTAACTCATAAACACATAATCATCATAACACATATAACACTAGATTTAACGTGGAAACCCAAATAGGGAAAAACCATTGTGGGATTTTAGACCCACTAAGAAATATACTCTTCTAGAGTATGCTCGGTTAAAAGCAAATCCTGTTATAGATTACAAACACATTGCTAGATGTAACCCAGTTAAGGGATTTCCCCTAGATCTATTAGGATCTTCACTTTGTTAGAAGTGACCTTGTCAAAGGATTTCAAACACTCAACTAGATTGTCACCTTGCTAAGGATTTACAAATAAGACTGTTAAGTCCACTCGATCAAGAGATTTTCTGTCACTTACAAAATAACAGTAATAAAAATATATCTGCAACTTCACATCTAAAATGCTAAAGCAGATTCTTATTTGCTCAAAACAATCTAGTCATAGGACTTATCTTGTCCCTCTGCTGGGCTCCTTACTCTGTTATTCAAATAGGTCTTCAAGCTTCTATTCTCGGTAATCACTATGTAGTATCCCTGTGCTTACACTTGCCTGCATACATTGTTTATCAATAATTCCTTATTTATAAACAATTGCTAAATGCTTAATCTCTTTGATCACATTTCCCATGATCAATCTTAGCCATCAGATCTTCAAACTTGACTAGGTTCAATGTATCCTTCAATCTGAAAATGTTTTACCTTGCCTAGGGACTTGCATTCCTTTCTTGGAACTTGCACAAGGTTATTGCGGTTCAATCTGCATTGTAGATCTTTCTGCCGATCTTCCTTTGCCATAGATCCTTAACAAACTTCATGCACGTCATACCAATCATTTATACATCTCCAACTAATAATTGTCCTTCATTAAATAATGCTTTTATCCATCCAATGTGATCTGTCATAACTCATTTGCAACTCGGTAAATAGTAAACTTTACTCTGTAGACATTCCGCCTTCATTAACCGATATCAATAACCTTAGGGTTTACCAACTAGGTTCTTTGCTCGGTGACATAGTATAGTATTAACCTTACAATCAACAACATTTTTAGGATATCAAAACAATCTAAACATCATGATCTCATCATTGTCTAACTCGGTAATAGTTGCCCATTGAATAACTAATTTCTCCCCTTTCTTATCACATTCTTTCTGTGTCTTTTACTGACATCTTAATTCTCTTCAAATCAATCTTCTCAAGATATGGCAACATCATACTGAATTAAGAAATCAATTTCTTGACATCAATGACAAAATAATGTTATAAAGATAGTTATCATCCTTCTTCAATTCTATCAATAATCTCCAACAACCTTCTCAATATCCTTAATGAATATCAACAATCTCCTTCTATTGAAATGCCAACAATCTTTCTTTCTACTGAAATGCCAACAATCTCCTCCTTTGGTGTTGATGGCAAAACCAACTTTTAAATGGTAATACCAACAAGATATTCAAATTGATTCAGATTCAGATTGTTGTTAGACTTCTCTTGTTATCCTTGAGTTGTTAAAATCTTCTAAAGTCTTCTCCCTTTTTCATTAGGCTTCTGAGTTGTTGTCTTGGATTTATTCTTCTCCCTTTTGCAATAATCTTCTCCCCCTGTCATTAGTCTTATGTTATCTTCTTCATTTAGGATTTTACCATTTAGTCAACCATTTAGTCTTCTCCCCCTTTGACAACAATGCCAAAAAGTAAAAGAACTGAACCATGATTTCTTCCTCTGTGAAGTTATTTGCCTTGCTATGTATCATCTCAGTCTCGGTCAGAGCAACTTGTCTTTATTCACTATTTCCTGTACACCTTTAGAAAACCTTCTAAAGTGCATAAATTGGCATCAATCCACACATAATATTTTGTAGATTCATCAAATTGATGCTTTCACCAAACTCGGTCAGTGAGCAGAAGATAGGGGTAGGACCCCTAACTTGCTTCTGAGATACTCAAAAGTGTCCCTTGGCAATGGCTTTGTGAAGATTTCTGCTAATTGCTCCTTTGAACTGATATATTCCAGTACAACTTTCTTCTCTTGAACTTCTTCTCTGAGATAATGATACTTTATAGATATATGCTTTGTCTTAGAGTGCATTACTAGATTCTTTGAAATGTTAATGGCACTAGTATTATCACAGAATATAGTTACTGGCTTGGTAACTTTCTCATTTATACCTTCCAATAGTTTTTTGATCCATGCTATATTGGTACAATTCAATGCTGCAACAACATATTCAGCTTCTGTTGTTGACTACGAGATACATCCTTGTTTCTTGCTAAGCCAACTCACTAGTCTTTCTCCTAAAAAGAAAGCTCCACCACTTGTGCTTTTCTTGTCATCTATGTTGCCTGCCCAATCAACATCAGTATAAACTTTTAAATCAAAATCATTCTTCTTTTCATATACCAAGCCATAATCTTCAGTGCCTCTCAGGTATCTAAAAATTCTCTTAATTGCTGTCATATGGGTTTCCTTGGGATCTGCAGAAAATCTTGCAACAATACCTATTGCATGTGCTATATCCGGTCTACTATGCACAACATATTGCAACTTTCCAATCATAGATCAGTAAAGTGTCTCATCAACAGATGCAGATTCATCATACTTTGATAGTTTATAGTTGGTAGTCATAGGAATACTTACTGGTTCAGAATCCTCCATTCCAAATTTCTTCAAGATTTCCTTTATGTACTTGGATTGAGTAATGAAAATCTCATCTTTCATTTCCAGTATCTGTAAACCTATAAAATACTTTATCTCACCGATTAGTGACATCTCAAATTCTTTGCACATTTCATTTCCAAAATTATTGCATAGAGAGTCATTTCCACAAAATATAATGTCATCAACAAATATGGCTGAGATCAATATTCGATTGTCCTCATCATTATTCATGTACATATTGTTGTTTTCACTTGTCCTTATCAAACCAATCTTGATTAAGTAAGAGTGCAGTCTCTCATACCATGCTCTAGGTGCTTGTTTCAGACCATATAAAGCTTTGTTTAGTTTACATACCTGATCTTTACTCTTGTCTTCAACAAATCCTTTAGGTTGTTCAATGTAAACTTCTTCTTCTAGTATACCATTCAAAAATGCAGATTTAACATCCATTTGATATACCTTGAAATGTTTGAAAGTAGCATATGCCAACAATGTTCTTACTCCCTCAAGTCTAGCCATAGGTGCAAAAGTCTCACCATAATCTATTCCTTCTTCTTGAGCATAACCTTTGCAAACTAGTCTTGCTTTGTTGCGAATGACCTCACCTTTTTTATTTAGCTTGTTTCTGAAAATCCACTTAGTACTGATTACATTTTTGTCCTTCGGTCTTGGGACCAGTGTCCATGTGTCATTCTTCTTGATTTGATCAATCTCTTCTATCATAGTATTTACCCAATCTTCACTGTTAAATTCCTCTTTCACTATTCTCAGTTCAAATTCAGATATCAGACATGTGTTCTGTCTCAATTTTTTCCTTGTCATCACTGGATCATCCTTATCTCCAATAATCTGACTTGATGCATGATGTCTTCTGACATATTTGGCTAATATAGGCTCGGTAGGTTCTATATGATCTTCTTCATCACTCAGTAACTGGACATTATCTTCATTTTCTTCAGTAGCTCTCTCGGTAGGACTTCTCGGTTGAACATAAACAAATTCTTCATAATCTTTTGGTTCTTTGGAATTTCCTTCATCATTTCTTTCTGCAAATTCATCAATTTTCACATTTGCACTTTCCACTATTTTGTTAGATGATTTGATCAAACATTTAAATGCTTTACTTCTAGAAGAATAACCAAGAAATGTTCCTTCTTCACTTTTCTGATCAAACTTTCCATTTCTGTCATCTTTGTGAACATAACATCTACTTCCAATTATTTTAAAATAACTTACACTAGGTTTCTTGTCATACTAGATCTCATATGGTGTCTTCATAGTTCCTTTCTTCAGTTGAACTTGGTTCAGGGTGTAAACTGCAGTGTTGATTGCTTCTCTCCAAAATGTTTGAGGTACCCTTTTTTATATCATCAGGATTCTGGCACAATCTACAATTGATTTGTTTCTTCTCTCGGCTATCCCATTTTGCTGTGGTGTTCTCGGTGTAGACACTTGCCTTTTTATACCATGATCATTGTAGAATAAGTTAAATTCATCAGAAGCGAACTCTCCTCCTCTATCAGATCTAAGACATTTCAGTTGTCTTCTTGTTTCATTTTCAACTCTTGTACCATTTAAACATTTGAAAAGCTTCTGATTTTTCTTTTAAAAACATAACTGACATCATCCTTGAGTAATCATTCACAAATAGTATGAAATATTTATCACCATAATAACTTTGAACTTTCATGGGACCACAAAGATCAATGTGTACTAGATCTAAAATTCCTTTAGAAGTGTAGGACTTACTTGTAAAGCTTGATCTTGTCATCTTACCCATCTAGCATCCTCAGCACATAGAATTCTCAAGTTTTTCCAGAGTTGGTAGACCTCTTACTCGGTGCTTCTTACTTATTTTGATCAGATTATCAAAATTTACATGACAAAACCTTTTATGCCATAACTAGGTATCATCTATCTTAGCATAAAGACACTTGTTTTGAGTTGAGTCAAGATGAAATGTATTACCTTTTGTTTGTGTCCCGATAGAAGCTAACTTTCCATGCTTGTCATGAACTTTGACAATTCCTTTCTGAAATTCTATTCATTATCCTGTATTGTTTAGTTGTGCTACACTCAACAAATTGTATTTCAAACCTTCAACCTAGCATACATCATCACATTTAGCATTGTCAAGAAGTGTTATAGATCCTTTACCTTTCACCGGACATGGTGCATCATTACCAAATCATACATAGCCTCCATCATAGTCTTCTAATTTAACAAACTTGTGTTTTTCACCTGTCATGTGATGTGAGCATCCACTGTCTATGATCCAAGAATCATTATTATTTATGTGAGATATTAGAGATTTTTCTTCATACCTTTCTTCATTAGATCCATCTTTAATAGCCACATAAACAACTTCCTTTGTATCAGTTTCATCAGATTTATCATCGTTGGATTCCTCATTAGCTACTAGACATGTCTTTCTATCTCTCCTTCTGAAGTCTCGGTGTCCTCTGTATTGGTTGTCTTTCTGCCTGTTATCTCGGTATTCTCTCTTTTCACTAGATTCTTTGTCAGGACAGGTAGAAGCCATATGTCCTATTTTATCACAATTGAAACATTTTAAAGGTATCTTTCCTTTATACTTACCTTTTCCTCTCAATAACCTTCTGGCTAGTAATGCTTCAAACTCTTCTTGCTTCTTGATTTCCTCATATAGTTTGTGTACTTCTTCCATGTTCTTATGAAATCTTTCACTTGCTCCACTATGATTCCCTTCAGAGTACTTACTCATTCTATCATTGTAATCATCAGATTCACTAATATGAAAAGAACTGAATGCAGATTCAACTTTATTTACCGAAGACCCACTGTTATCAAAATTACTTAACTCAAATGCATGTAGCTTACCAATAGTAGCATCCAAAGAAACTGACATGTTAGGTACAGACCTCAATTCATTGATTGCAGAGACTCGAATAGCATAAGCAGGTAGAAGGGTTCTCAACAACTTACTTGTTACATCCTTTTCTTCAATAGTCCCTCCTACTCCTTTAATTTGATTGACAGTCTCCTTTAACCTTGTATTGTATTGGGTTATGTTCTCACCTTCATTCATTCTCATGGATTCAAGTTGTCCTCTTAGACTATCTACTTTTTCTCTTTGAACATGTTCATCACCGTCATACATAGATATGAGCTTAGTCCACATTTCTTTTGCATCATTGCAGCCTTCTAGATCATTAAACTCTGAGTTGATCAATGCTGATGTTTTTTCAATCATAGCTTGAATATGTTCTTTCTTTGCCTTTATCTCTTCCAAGGTCATCGGGTTGGTGCTTGGTGGTATGTAATCATTCTCCAAATAATATGTTGCATATTCTCCAATTCCTAATAAATGCAGCTTCATCCTTTTCTGCCATGTGGAGAAACTTGACTTGTTCAGCTTTGGTGCATCCCTTTTATACATCTTTGGATCTTTGCCTCAAGTACCTTTAAACTTTTGCTTCTAGAGTCCAAGGCTCCGATACCAATTGTAAGTTATGATACTAAATGTAAAGTACTGATGCCAATAGCTAACAAGATGAGAAGGGGGGGTGAATCATACAAACTTAATCTTCAATAAAATCAATAGATTCAACCTCGGTAACTTATACTTCAGTAATATAACCAAAAACTGCTAAACATGCTAACTCATAAACACATAATCATCATAACACATATAACACCAAATTTAACATGGAAACCCAAATAGGGAAAAACCACTGTGGGATTTCAGACCCACTAAGAAATATACTCTTCTAGAGTATGCTCGGTTAAAAGCAAATCCTGTTATAGATTACAAACACATTGCTAGATGTGACCCAGTTAAGGGATTTCCCTCAGATCTATTGGGATCTTCACTTTGTTAGAAGTGACCTTGTTAAATGATTTCAAACACTCAACTAGAATGTCACCTTGCTAGAGGATTTACAATTAAGATTGTTAAGTCCACTCGGTTAAGAGATTTTCTGTCACTTACAAAATAACAGTAATAAAAATATATCTGCAACTTCACATCTAAAATGCTAAAGCAGATTCTTATTTGCTCAAAACAATCTAGTCATAGGACTTATCTTGTCCCTCTGTTGGGCTCCTTACTCTGTTATTCAAATAGGTCTTCAAGCTTCTGTGCGCGGTAATCACTATGTAGCATCCCTATGCTTACACTTGCTTGCATACATTGTTTATCAACAATTCCTTATTTATAAACAATTGCTAACTGCTTAATCTCCTTGATCACATTTCCCATGATCAATCTTAGCCATCAGATTTTCAAACTTGACTAGGTTCAATGTATCCTTCAATCTAAAAATGTTTTACCTTGCCTAGGGACTTGCATTCCTTTCTTGGAACTTGCACAAGGTTATTGCGGTTCAATCTATGCTGTAGATCTTCCTGCCGATCTTCCTTTGCCATAGATCCTTAACAAACTTCATACACGGCATACCAATCATTTATACATCTCTAGCTAATCATTGTCCTTCATTAAATAATGTTTTTATCCATCCAATGCGATCTGTCATAACTCATTTGCAACTCGGTAAATACTAAACTTTACTCGGTAGACATTTTGCCTTCATTAACCGATATCAATAACCTTAGGGTTTACCGACTAGGTTCCTTAGGGTTCATCGACTAGGTTCTTTGCTCGGTGACATAGTATAGTATTAAATTTACAATCAACAACATTTGTAGGATATCAAAATAATCTAAACATCATGATCTCATCATTGTCTAACTTGGTAATAGTTGCCCATTGAATAACTAATTTCTCCCCTTTCTTATTACATTCTTTCTGTGTATTTTACCAAAATCTTAATTATCTTCAAATCAATCTTCTCAAGATATGGCAACACCATACTGAATCAGGAAATCAATTTATTGACATCAATGACAAAATAATGTTATAAAGATAGTTATCATCCTTCTTCAGTTATATCAATAATCTCCAACAACCTTCTCAATATCCTTCATGAATATCAACAATCTCCTTCTATTGAAATGGCAACAATCTTTCTTTCTACTAAAATTCCAACAATTGTAGCTACCTTTCCTAATGATACCATATCCTCTTTTCATTTGAAGGAATTCACCACTAGAGATGAAGCATTATTGAGTTATTTTTGTCCTTCTCCTAAAGCTAGTCTTACCCATAAAGATACTTTGGCATAAGAGGATGAAATCATTATTAATTTATTTAATGTTGTCCCATCTAAAGATGTACCCTTGGAGAACAAAGAGCTTAATTAAGTCAATATAATTCATGTTTCTAGTTTTGGGAAGCCTAAACCCAAGGAATCTCCCAATATCCTAAAAGTTGCAAAATAGACATGTGAAAGAGGTGATATTGAAAGACAACTAGAACAAAAATATGGTTTCAAAATACATCACACATTTAATGCTTGTGTCAAAAAGAAAGATCCAATTTTCTTCTCACTTCTCTTACTTCCCCCTCTCACCCTAACAAACACATTGATAAGGATATTGTTGAGAAACTTTATGATATCTTAGAAAAGATTTCCCTTTAGGACTTGATTCAATCTTCACCTTCATACTATAAGTTGATTCAAGAAGCCTTTTATAAAGTGGTTGCTCATCTTTTATTAAATTCTCACAAGATGAATTTCCTTCTATAGAGGTTAAAAATGGAGATGATCCTGATGAATAATGATGAACAACAAATACCCTAATCGGTACTGAGGGGGGGGGGGGTGAATCAGTACATACAAAAACTTCTCAACAACTTATCAAGTTAAAACAATGCTAACCAGTTGTCTTCATCATTGAACTTAACCATGGCAATACCGATTAAACACAGTAAGACATTAGAAAACTAAACCAATAAAACTAAATGCCTCAAATAACATACAACACTTGATAACTACTTCACCAATATACTCATGCATGTGTTGTATCAGTAATACCATAACCATTAACTTTGCATGAATATTCACCTAAACAAAGACTGCTCAATCATCACATGAAAAATGCACAACTCATGACACAAATTTTTCACGTGGAAACCCAAATGGGAAAAACCATGGTGGGGATGAATACCCACAAGCTTGTTTTTGAACTCTTTTGAAGCTCGCTCTATTAGGAGCCTAGTTCGGTTAAAGATCACCCAGTTAAGGTATGGCTAGATACCTTGTTAAAGGTTGAAACCTTGTTAAAGGTTACCTCGCTAGAGGATTTGAATAACTCAATGATCTTGAGTCACCTGGTTAGACGATTTGCAATAAGCCTGTTAAAGCTACCCGGTAAAGGGATTTTCCTACTATTGAAATGGTTAGAAGACAATAGGTATAACTCTGATCTAATAACAACACTACATGCTAAGGAAGATCCTTTTCAACTCCTTTACTCTACAATCACACTCTACAATTATTCACTCACTAGTCTGGCAAGTATCTCATCACTTAGATACAAACACAACATTTGCCAACACAAACAATAACAAACATCATCGACGTTATAGACAACAATTAGGTCTATAGCATAAACCCTAAACCCTAAATATTTTAGGTTTACAATTACAAGCAGTCCAATCCTGACCATTCAAACACTTTGCATAAAATAAAACAATCTCAAACAAATCACAAGTCATTCTACATCATCTATTCTTCACCGCATATGGAAATCAGTAACCTATCATGCTCTCTTCACATACCACTAAGAAGAATGTTCATTCCTGAGGTAGACATTTAATGCAATCAATCTTCACATGCAAGATCCTCAAGGAAATCCTTCACGTGCACAAAACTCACATGGCATCTTGATCTCATCCTTATCTCTTAGCTAACTCATCACAGAATGTCACCAGTTGCATCGCACAAGCTAGATTGCCAAACTAGAAACCATAGAGTTGAGACTACCAACTGGTAGTCACACTTAGTGAAACCCTGACACCGGTCCACTTCATCCCTTCATACTGGTTCTCCTACTTGAACATAAATAACAACTTCTTCCAATCTGCATATCGGTTCACCTGCACTTATTGACATCAATGACAACATACATTATCATCATACTGATTCATCATATGCCAACAGTCTCCCCCTTTGGTATTGATTCCATTACTCAATGTAGCATTGCAACTATAAACAACATAGACCAATGCAACTAGAACATATATCTTCTCCCATATCATATATCTTCATCACTTTAGATATCTTCTCCCCTTTTGACAACAATGCCAAAGTGGAGGCACAAGCTTCCATTCTCCACTATGTTGCTCCCCCTATGGAGTAGCATCCTTCAACACATCAATCTTGAAAGATTTGACACTATAGTACCTGACTAATGTCGAGCTCAAAACTTTAGTTTACTTCATGAAGGGGCAGGACCCCTAATTTACCTCTCAAATAGGTAAATGTTGTCTTCAGTAAGGGCTTAGTGAATATGTCTGCTAGCTGCTCCTTACTAGAAACATTTTCTAATACAACCTCTTTTTTTTGAACCTTCTCTCTCAAGAAGTGATACTTGAGCTCAATGTGCTTATTTCTAGCATGCAATACTGGATTCTTGGAAATATTTATTGCGCTTGTGTTGTCACAAAATATACTCACCAGTTCAGATATAGGTACTTTGAAACCATTCAATACATGTTTCATCTAGATTGCTTGAGTGTAGTTCATAAATGCTGCCACATACTCTGCTTCAACTATAGAATAGGAAATATGCATCTGCTTCTTACTTGTCCATGAGACTAGTCTTCTACCAAGAAATAATGCTCCACCAGTTGTGCTCTTCTGGTCATCCACATTACCTTCCCAATCTACATCAGTAAATACTTTGAGATTAGAATCACCATTGTATGGATACCACAATCCATAATCAATTGTCCCTTTCAGGTATCTAAGAATCCTCTTGACTGCTACAAGTGGGATTCTCTTGGACTTTTCTGAAAATGGGCCATAATGCCCACTTTATGAGCAATATCTGGTCTATTGTGTACCACATAGTGCAACTTGTTGATCATTGACCAGTACCCCTTCTCATTCACCAATGCTGAATCATCTTCCTTAGTCAATTTGTAGCCGGTCACCATCAGTGTATGAATCTGTTTGCTCTCCTCCATGCCAAAGGTCTTCAATAACTCTTTGACATACTTGGACTAGGTAGTAAAGATACCCTATTTCATCTACTGAATCTATAGACCAATGAAGAAATTTATCTCTCCAATCAGAGATATCTCAAACTCTTTCTTCATTTCATCTACAAATACATGGCTCATTTCATCATCTCCTCCAAAGATTATGTCATCTACAAACACTTCATAGATCAGAATCTGATCACCTTCATATTTTAGGTAGATATTATTGTCCTCACTTGTTCTCTAAAATCCTATCTTCACAAGATGAGAGTGTAATTATTCATACCATACCCTTGGTCCTTGTTTCAATCCATACAGGGCCTTGTGTAATCTACACACCATGTTACTATCTTCTGATAAGGAAAACCCATTTGGTTGCTCAATATACGCTTCCTCTTCTAGGATTCCATTCAAGAATGCATACTTCACATCCATCTGGTATACCTTGAATCCCTTAAATTCTGCAAATGCAAGTAGCATTCAAACACCTTCCAATTTAGCCACTGGGAAAAAGGTTTCTCCATAGTCTTCTCCCTCTTCCTGAGCATATCCCTTGTATACAAGTCTTGCCTTGTTCCTTACAACTGTGCCTTCTTCATTCAGCTTATTCCTGAAGACCCATTTGGTACCTATGACATTCTTGTGTTATGGTCTAGGCACCAAAGATCATGTTGCATTCTTTTCTATCTGGTCTAGATCCTCTTCCATCACCTTAATCGAGACTTTATCTGTAAGTGCCTCTCTATTGGTCTTAGGCTCAAATTCAGAAATCATGCAAGAGTTTTCTTTCACCTTTCTTCTTGTGAGTATCCCTGCATCTTTATCACCTATGATTTGCTTTGAATCATGATGTAGTTTCACATATCTAGGAATGACTCTAGTTGGCTCTGCTTTCTTTTCCTCTTCTTCTTCTTCTCCATCTTCTTCTTCACCTACTACAGCTTCTACCGGTATAGGAACACTAAGGTCTTTGCTTGTTTCTTTCTTAACCAGTAACCAGAAGGCTACACCTGGTTCATCTTCTACTTGCTTGCTGCAGATTTCTTCAGGCTCCTCATGGGATTCATCAACCCTGACATTGATACTCTCAACAATTTTCTGAGTCCTATTGTTGTAGCACTTGAGAGCTTTGCTCTTAGTGGAATATCCTCGAAATATTCCTTCATCACATTTAGCATCAAGCTTGCTCAAATGCTCACCTCTCTTAATATAACACTTACTACTAAATACTTTAAAATAACTTATAGTGGGAGTCTTCTCGGTCCAATACTCATAGGGGGTTTTGTTTTTACCTTTCTTGATGAGTACCCGGTTCATAGTATAGACTGCAGTGCTCACCGCTTCTCTCCAAAAAGTGTGAGCAACCTTTCCTTGGATCAACATTGTTCTGGTCACTTCAACTATAGTCCTTTTATTCCTTTCTTCTATTCCATTCTTTTGTGGTGTGCTTGGAGCAGATAGTTGCCTCTTGATACCATTCTCTTCATAGTACTTATTGAATTCATCAAAAGTTAATTCACCTCCTTGATCAGTTCTTAGGCATTTTATCCTTTGACCACTTTCCTTCTCTACCAATTCTCTAAAGGTTTTGAACTTTCCAAATGCCTCAAACTTGTCTTTCAAGAATGTGACCCACATCATTCTTGATAAGTCATTAGTAAGAATCATGGAATACCTATCTCCGTGAATACTTCTAGTTTTCATTGGACCACATAGATTGGTGTGCACAAGATCAATTCATTGGACGACACAGATTGGTGTGCACAAGATCAAGTAAGTTCTTTGCTGAAAAAGACTTACCTTTGAAAGTTGAGGAAGACATCTTCCCAAGTTGGCATTCTTTGCGCAAAAAATTCTTCAGTTTGTTTAGCAAAGGCAATCCTCTTACTACCTTGATCTTACTAGCTTTTACAATATTGTCAAAGTTTATATGACAAAGTCTCCTATGCCATATCCAACTGTCATCAAACTTTGCCATCAGATACTGACTAATCTTGGCATTCAACTGAAACAAGTTACCTTTGGTCTTCTTACCGGTGGCAATAAGTTCACCACTCTTTCCAATTATACTACAGACTCCACCTTTGAACTCCAGAATGAGTCCTTTGTCATTTAGCTGAGCAACAATCAAAAGGTTATGCTTAAGAACTTCTATCCAGTAGACATCATTCACACTGCTCTTTCCATTTAGTGAGATGGATCCTTTACCTTTCACCAAGCATGGTGCATTGTTACCAAACCAGACAACACCTTTATCATATTCTTCTAGAGACAAAAAATTTCTCCGGTCACCACTCATGTGGTGAGAACACCCACTATCAATAATCCACTCATTAGAGTTGTCAATGTGAGAGACAAGGTCTTTCTTGTCAGACACTTCTTCCTTTATAGCTAAAAACACTATGTCCTCATTCTCTTTATCCTCATATTCTTCATCAGTAACACCTTCATCCACTGCAACAAGACATTTTCTCCTACCTCCTCCTTTATACTTTCTAAACCTCTCTAGTTTATCCTTATTGTCATTGTTAGGACAATTAACAACTATATGTCCTATCTTATTGTAGGAAATTTTTTTTAAAGGAAGCTTACCTCTATAATTTCAGGTGCCTTTTGGAAGTCCCTTGGGAAGAAGAGATTCAAATTCCATCAGAATCTCTTCATCATCCATATCTCTGCATTGACTAGATTCATAACTGGTACTTACTTCTTTTCCTTTTTTGGTTGGTGGAGAAGATGCTCTAAAGGTTGACTTAGTCTTCTGAACACTGCCATCATATCTATTCAACTCATATGCAGTCAACTTTGCAATGATAGAGTCAAAGGATAACTTGGTTTTGTCGATAGACCTTAGCTCCTGAATAGAAGCAACTCTGATTGCATATACCGGTAACAATGATCTCAAAACTTTACTGACAGTGGTGGCATCATCAATTGTTCCACCAGTGCTCTTGATATCTCCAACCATAGTCTTGATCGTTATGCCATATTGTTGAATGGTCTCTCCTTCAACCATCCTCATGTCTTCAAATTTTCCTCTAAGGCTCTCTTCCTTAGCTTGCTTGACATGCTCATCACCACCATAAATGGTTTCCAGAGTGTCCCATACATTCTTAGGATTGTCCTCATCTTGTACATCAATGAACTCAATATCAGACAGGCTGCTAATAAGGACTTCCATGACTTGCCCATTTTCTTGAATCTCTCTTTTCTGATCATCAGTTAGAGTGCCAATGGGGATAACATAGATATTCTCAACATAGCTCAAGTGTTGAGAACCCAAACTCTTGATATAAATCTTCATTATGTCCTTCCATAATTTGAGGTTATCTCTATTGAACTTAGGACCTTCCCTCTTCATCATTGAAGCAAGATCTTTTGCTTGAAGCGGTTAAGCTTATATCACTAAGAACCTGGAGTTGCTCTAATACCAATTGATGAATAATGAACAACAAATACCATAATCGGTACTGAGAGGTGGGGTGAATCAGTACATACAAAAACTTCTCAACAACTTATCAATTTAAAACAATGCTAATTGGTTGTCTTCATCGTTGAACTTAACCATGACAATACCAGTTAAACATAATAAGATATTAGACAGCTAAACTAGTAAAACTGAATACTTCAAATAACATACAACACTTGATAACTAATTCACCAATATACTCATGCATGTGTTGTTTTAGTAATACCATAACCATTAGCTTTGCATGCATATTCACCTAAACAAAGACTGCTCAATTATCACATGAAAAATGCACAACTCATGACACACAAATTTTTCACGTGGAAACCCAAATGGGAAAAACCATGGTGGGGATGAATACCCACAAGATTGTTTTTGAAATCTTTTGAATCTCACTTTGTTAGGAGCCTAGTCTAGTTAAAGACTTTACAATAAGGTTCTGTTAGGAACCGACCCTGTTAAAGATCACCTTTTTAAGGGATGGCTATATACACTATTAATGGTTGAAACCCTGTTAAAGGTTACCTCACTAGAGGATTTGAAGAACTCAATGATCTTGATTCACCTAGTTAGAGGATTTGCAATAAGCTTGTTAAAGCTACCTGGTAAAGGGATTTTCCTATTGTTGAAATGGTTAGAAGACAACAGGTAAAGCTTTGATCTTATAACAACACTACATGCTAAGGCAGATCCTTTTCAGCCCCTCTACTCTGCAATCACACTCTGTAGTTTTCCACTCACTGGTCTGGCAAGTATCTCATCACTTAGATACAAACACAACATTTTCCAACACAAGCAATAACAAACATCATCGACCTTATAGACAACAATTAGGTCAGTAGCATAAACCCTAAACCCTAAACATTTTATGTTTACAATTACAAGCGGTCCAATCCTAACCGTTCAAACACTTTTCATAGAATAAAACAATCTCAAACAGATCACAAGTCATTCTGCATCGTCCATTCTTCACCGCATATGGAAATCAATAACCCATCACACTCTCTTCACATACCGCTAAGAAGAACATTCATTCCCAAGGTAGACATATAATGCAATCGATCTTCACATGCAAGATCCTCAAGGAAATCCTTCACGTGCACAAAACTGACATGGCATCTCGATCTCATCCTTATCTCTTAGCTAACTCATCACAGAATGTCACCAGTTGCATCGCACAAGCTAGATTGCCAAACCGAAAACCCTAGAGCTGAGACTACCAACCGATAGTCACACTTAGTGAAACCCTGACACCAGTCCATTTCATCCCTTCATACCGGTTCTCCTACTAGAACATCAATAACAACTTCTTCCAATCTTCATACCGGTTCACCTGCACTTATTCACATCAATGATAACATACATTATCATCATACTGGTTCATCATATGCCAATAGATCCCCTTATAATTACTCCTCCTATGTATTAAAAAAACATAAGAGGTACCTTAATAATTTATAATGAGTCAGCACTTAACATTTGTTGTTTTGACTTATTTTATAAGATAAATTGGGACTATTCTTTGATTCAACTTGACCCTCTTTTTTTTTATGGCTTTGATAACATTCCTATAGAGTAACTTGGTATAGTCATATTACCTATAAAAGTAGGACCTGTGACTTTACCTACTCTTATTCATGTCATGCCCAACCATCTTAATTATAACATTCTTCTAGGTAGATCGTGGATTCATGGTATGAAAGAAGTCCCTTCTACTCTTAATTGCACAATAAAATTCATATATAACAATGAAATTCACACAATCAAGGCTAATCCTAATCCCTATGATTTTGTTAATGATGAAGTAGGATGAATTTCTCCCTTTAATAATATGACTCCTTTAACAACACAATCTCCTTTCAATGACGCTTTCTTAGAAAAGAATCGAGGTACATTAGATTTTATATCTTCTATCAATGGGTATAAAATGCCTCAATCTAAGAAGAAAGCCTTGAAGGATCCTTTTGTGTCATTTATCCAAACTTCTTCTAAATCAATTCCCAACTCTCCTTCCAACACATGTCTTGACATTTGATGGGGGGTCTTTAGATTTTGATACTAAGAATGAACCCTCTTCTCTAGACATATCAATATGTATGCATGGATACAATGGACACGGTCATGAGAAATGTACATCACCCTTTGCCAAAGAAGGTTTAGGTTTTCAGAGTCCTCCTTTGTTGGCTTCCCCTCCCCCATTGTCTAATACATCTATGTCTTCTTAAAAATTCTCATCACAACAAAAGATTATCTTGTATGAGCTGCTTAAATCCAACTAAATTAATCACCCTATAAAAATCAAAGAAAGAATCATAATAAAAATCAACATATTCCTTCTTTTTTCAAGTATCATCAAATCCATGGCCATTGCACTAATG
The DNA here is from genome assembly GCF_030272615.1 of Cryptomeria japonica. NCBI lineage: Eukaryota > Viridiplantae > Streptophyta > Pinopsida > Cupressales > Cupressaceae > Cryptomeria > Cryptomeria japonica. The sequence continues at coordinate 708,924,263 of NC_081407.1, forward strand.
AATGACATGATTTAGCTAATAAAATTTAGCAACTTATTGTAACTGGTATCATTCAAATACTCGACATGATAATAAGTTGAACTCTCATCATTTTCCTTTTACATAACATTTAAGTTTCTATTATATTCCTCCTCACTATGTAATATTAATAACTTACCTATTAGGGGCTCAATTTCATTCATGGTGGTACAATTTCAAGTGCAATCATACTAAAGCAGCAACATATTACCATTGTTATTGTTGGAATCCAAGAACACTAGGAGGGGGGGCTGAATCAATGTTCTGTCAGTAATATAAGATTTTACCTTATTACAACATACACATATAAACCGGTAAATGAAGAAACATATAACATGAAGTAAATAAACCAGCCACATGAATGAACACCATAACACACAAAATTTTATACGTGTAAAACCTCAAAGAGAAAAAACCACGGTGAGATTTGTGACCCACAATATCAATTCATTGGCCATATGAAAGATATTACATAGCATGGGGGCTTGCACATGCAGGAAGGCACACTGCCTAGAGCACACTACTCAACACAAAAGGGTCTCACTTACTACAAGCTTCTGCTGAGATAAAATAGTAATGGTGAACTCATAAAATGCATCTGCAATGCCAAAAGGAGTTTTGATTAAAGCTCTATTTTGCACCAGTTCATAAACCCTAAACCCTTCTACCGATATCTCCTTTCCTCCAAGAATGCTCTAAAAACCATCTACTGATCATTGCATGATATAAATTTTGCATACAAATGATCTACATACATATCCTTTGCATCACTTTATTCTACTACCTTGTCATATATCAAAATGACCTAATAGACTAACTTATATACCCTTTACAAACAATATGCCTTATGTCGGCTTACAATACAAAAGATATTAAATGTCGGCCCTATACAATAATTACAAAATGATTTTACAAATTAAACCTTTCAGATCTCAAACTGATGTCGGCTTCACTGAAGTGTTGGATGCTGGTGTTGGTGTCGGTAATGACCCTGATTACTCCAATACCAGTATCTATCAGTACATGCCTTCAATAGAATCTTGTTTCCATCAATGACAACATATGAATCCAATGAGTGTCAATTGCCAACAATCTCCCCCTTTTGAATTCATGGCAACACTCATGTGAAAAATGAATTCCCTATCAGTTCAACTGAAACATGCTCCCCCTAAGCTGATTGACTATGTTTGCAATATACTCTCTGTCAGATATCCTTCCCCTAGGATTATATACATATACATATTTTTCACATAATATATACTCTCCCTTTGGCATCAATGCCAAAGACCAGTGAAAGAATTGAAAGAATAATTACATATTACTTTACCGAAGCTTAACCAATTTCAAGATTTCCGGGTAAGCTTTCTCTAGTAACTGTATATAGCTATCCCAGTTGGTTTTGAGTGTTCCAGATATGGATACAAGTCCACTTAGTATATGTGCTAGTGTTTCTTTCTTAGTGACCTCTGCCAGTGTGGGCTTTGCAAGCTATCCATGCATTCCTTCTTATGTACACCAAGTGAATCCAATCTTGGACTCACCAAACCTTTGAGACTTATTGCTCTCCAAATAATCTTGTCTCTTCCCTTTTCAAAAGAAAAAAATTGGTTCTCCAAAGTCAAAATTTGTCCATCAAAAGAATTTACAATATTAGCTATACGTTAGGAAATAGGAAATCATCACAAAACAAGATAAACATAATAGCTCAATCACGAAAGCATTCATTGCAATGAATCTATCCTAAGACACATTCAATAGAGACATGAAATAAAAACATTCAAAAGCAAAGAAATTATGCAAACCATAGACACGATTTGAATGCTCCTCCATGTGGCTCCATTGTTCTTCTTTCCTCTTCAAATGGTTTGGTTGTGGATCTCACCTACAAGTGCACACACAATTGAAAGCAAGTAGATGGGATTTTTGATCAAGAGTACTACAAGCTTAGATTCGATAGGCTGATTAAGGATTATTAGCCTTGATTGATGAAGATCATCCAATTTATAGAAAAATTGGAGAGATGACAAGATTAGCATGATTCAATTCAAATGGAAATTGCAAATCAATTACGTCAATTATGACAAATTATGACAAATTATGCACTTTCTATGCAAAATTTGTTGATTGATAATTTATGACAAATTATGACAACTTCTATGTCAAAATTGATTGATTGTCAATTATGACAAATTTATGACAAATTGACATGTCATTTCCATGAATTTAGGAGAGAAATAGGAGGAAATTGAAATTAGGAATTAGAAAATTAAGAAATTAGAGAATGAGGAAATTAGGAATTAGGTAAATTAATTAATAATTTGTCATTTATTAATTAATTCACAGAGGAATAATTAGCCAATTAAATGAACATTTAATTGCAATGAGAAGACTTAGGATAAATAAACAATTTATTAATCCTAAAGGAAGAAATGACACACACAAGGTTAAATGATTAAATCACGAAACCCTAGAAGATGAATTAGGTCTTGATGAAAGATAATTGACTCAATCATGATTTGATTTTGGATTGATAAATGACCAATGTGATAAATGATTTGATTGAGAAAATGCGCCAATTGACGAGGAACAATGACAAATTGATCCGAATTGACATATTTGAGACAGACAATGATCGATGACAAATCGATCGCAAAATGACAAGATTGAACAAGATGACAAGAGTTGATGATAAATAGATTGCAAAATGATAGGATTGAAAATGACCATGATCAATGACGAATTGATCGCAAAATGACAAGATCGAACATGACAACGACCGATGACAAATTGATCGTTTAACGACAAGATTGAAGGATTGATGATAAATTGATCGCTAGATGACAAGATTGATAAGAGGACAATGATCGATGACAAATTGATTGCAAGATTGACAAGAGGACAAAACCCTAATTAGGATTGACAATGTCCAAAATGATGACAAATAAGCACGCACACTAATGCAATAGGATAAGATCGATTAAAATCATGACTGGATAGTGTTGTCGACAAGACCAAATTCGAGAGCGAGATAAATGAAGAATGTAGAAGAATGACTCGATGTTCGCAAATGATAAAGACCAAGTACGAATCATAGGAGAAATGTTAATGCGATGCAAAAACCTAAAATGAAGCAATGCGCAAATGTTAAAGTATGACCCCGCAAGCGTTGACCATATTTAGGTGTCTATATTTTGCCCCTCTTTGAGACAATGCGATTTTAAGCATTGTTTCAAAGAACTTAATGAAAATGCCCCAGACAATAATAATGACATATGCATGCCCCCTCGAGGAATTGGCCAGAAACATGCAGAAAAGAGGCCAATTGATCAATAAGAATGATAGAAAATCATAGGAGCAAACAAACTGACAAGACTGATGGAAGAAATGTTAGTAAGAAGAAATTAGACAAAGGATAGTTAGTGTGAGGCCTCACCTTGACTCAGTCTGACATTCAGTGGATTTTATATTTAGACTATGATGGATACTTTATTTTGATGCTTTTTGAGACTTAGAACTTATATGATTTCAGGATTTGGATAACATTGCTATGATTTGGTGATTTACTTATATGCTTTATGAGATAGAACACTTCATGATTGTTAGATAGGATGATATTGCAATGATAGATGTCGTTATTGAATTTGCAGGACTTTACTTTGAATATAGAACTATGATGTATGTTTAGTTTATGTGAATTGGGATGAAATTGCTTATGTGAATTTGCTTGATAAAAGATGTATTCAATCTGTGCAGATGAAAATTGTATGCAAGTAATGATGTGTATTGTTATATTATTGAATTATATTATATATGGATATTTGGAAGTACTAATGTGTAAATTGAGATGCGCAGGAAATTTACCATGTGACCATGGAAAATTACGGAGAATCAAACCTAGACTTATGTATGTTCATAAGCCAGGGTTTGTCTATTTGGAGAGACAACACCCCGTTTGTGTTGTATTTTATTCGTAACAGTATATGCTGCATGAGTGTTAAGTGTTATTTAAATTTATTGTGTAAAAAACCACAAGAGACAATTTCATGTTTTATTTTTGTAAAAAATCTTTTATTTGTGTCACTTGACATGTGTGGATTTAAATTTAAATGTTTTATTTTGTCTCTTGGTGGGAAACTGTTTAATTATAGTTTTTCTTAAATAAAATAATGTGTTGTCATAAATACTTTGGGAATATAATATTTGGGGTGGTCAACTTATGTTTGACCCGAAAATAAACTTCAGAGGGGTTTAAAATGGGTTAAATGAACACCTAGGGGTAGTTTAATAGGGTTTCCTAAAGCCCATAAGGTATACCTAGGGGTTAGGGGTAATTTTAGGCAAGTTTCTACTTTATAATGATCTTTTTAACACTTTAAAAATTGGCTTTTTTGAGTTGAGCGAAAATTGAAAATTGGAAGTTAAATCTAATCAAGATTTTTCCTTTTGGAATGAGAGTCTTTTTGCATTTTTGCTTTCTTTCCTTTTTGGGTTTTTAGAAACCTGTGAGAACTCTGAGAGGGAGCTTCTTAAGCAAGATTTTTGAGAATTGGAGGGTAATCACCCACTCTCCATTTTTGGAGACAGAAGAAAATTTGAAAAGAAAATAATGTTATGGAATAGAAAAATTGATTAAGGGTAGAAGGAAAGAGATTCGTGGATTGGGCAGCTCTTCATCAAATATCATTATACCCTTGGGCAGATTAAGGTTGGTTTCAGTTATTCTTTTTAATGTCTTCTTCTTGTTTATGTCTGGAAGTTTGTTGGTGTAAGAAATCTGTGTTCTTGAAAGTTTATGTTAGAAAATCTTTTGGTATTTTTGCATTATGATTTGTTTGTGTTTTGGGAGTTTTCTCAAGACCTCTTACTCTTGGGAGAGAAGAGGATCTTGAGGGTGGTAGCAGTGACAACCCTCGAGTGAGAGACTCTCTTTTGAGAGCGATCACAAGGGATCTTTGTGTGACCCTTGCTGCATGGCCTATTTGTGCAATGGGGGTCATAAGGAGGGATATAAGGCTAGAATGCCTTTGGGGGGCATAAGGAATAAGGGGTTGAGATTTTTGATATATTTATTGTGCGATGAGGTGGCTTCTTGTTTATTTCATACTTGCAGTTCTCCTCAGGGTATTGGTCCACTACCACCCTTTGAAAATGTTCATCACCAAAGTGTGGTGCTGTGAAAGCCAAGTTGGGAATGTGTCTGGAAAATCTGTATGCATTTGCTTTCTATGTGTTTGCCTGTTTGTTACCCGTCTAGGAATTGGTTCTCCGAGCTCGGGGGTGGCTACTAGTTAGCCTAGGCTGGGAGGTGAGCACTCTGTGGTCATATTTGTGTTTTTCTTTTATGCAAGAAAGTCAGGAGAAAGAGAATAGGAACCATGAAAAAGACATAGAAGATTATTATTGAAGATACTTAAATTCAGTTGCAGATATTTGTTTAAATTTGTTATAGAAGTATGCCTCATTCATAGAAAAGAAAAGCAAGTTGTAATTCTTGAAAATAGACTTGAAGTTTTATTGGTGTGTCTATACAAAGAAACATCCTGTAAATTGGTAGAATATCTTAGAGTGGTAAAAAAAAAAGAAAAGCTTGTTTTATTTCTACTTCTGGTTTTTAGTAAAAGAAAAGTTATTTTGAGTTGCATGCAAAAGCTTCTTTGTATTATAAAAAAAAAAAGAATAGATTTCATTTAAATTTTATCTATATTTTACTTGTGGCAAAATAGGAGTTTATTTATGCTGAAAGATCTTAAGTATTTTAAAGAAAAAAGATGTTTTATGTAAATATTTTATTAGAGGAAAAATCAATGAGTCTTTTTATTCTAGAGAAGTATATTGTATTTCTTAAAATGTTTTTTCTAAATTGTATTTTTAGTTAGTGTTGATAAAAAAAAAAAAACTTATATATATATATATATATATATATATATATATATATATATATATATATATGTTTCTGAATTAACTTAATGCTTTTCCTTTGTTATATTAGTTTAAAATTGTTGCATGTAAATCTATTTTTAAAAATATATATATATATATTGGAATATTTTCACCCTTTTAACTATGATTATAAATTTATATAAATATATATATATATATATATAAATATATATATATATATATATATATATTTATATATAAATATATATAATATATTTAAAAAAAAAAAAAAATTAAAAAAAAGGGGGGATTGTTTTTTTGGGTCCATGCGGACCCCACTGTATGTACGTACAGTGAGGGCCGCGCGGCGCCCACTGTGTGCACACACAGTGGAGCCGCTTCGGCTCCCACTGTGTGGACACACAGTGGACGACCGCGGCCGCCACTGTGTGGCCACACAGTGGGGGAGCTGCTAGCGGCACCCATTGTGTGGACACACAGTGGTGCCGTGGCACCCATTGTACGCCCACACAATGGCACCACGGCCCTCCCCGCCTCCATCTCCGTAACCTGCACAAAATCATGGCTGCCTTGGGGTTTCGGCCCAGCAAAAAAAAAATTCTCTGTAAAAAAAATATGGATTAAACCCTAGCCCGGGTGGGGCTAGGGCAAAGGAATTTAAAAATAATATGATAATTAGAATTGTAAATATATGTATAAGAAAATAGAACCCTAAATAGGGTTGGAGAAATATTGATTAATATTTAGAAAATTATTGTGCTTTTAGAAAAAAAAAAAAAGAATTAAAATATATAAAATATATGTAAATATATATATATATATATATATATAACTCTGGTCATAATTTGGAGTAAGTATTTAATTATAAATATATATATACATATGTATATATATATATATATATATATTTATATAATTCTGGTTAAAATTTGGAGTAAGTAATAAAGAGAAATTTAAAAAATGGTTGATTAGACTATATAGTCATATTGGATATTAAATTAATTATTCCTCTCCTATTCCTTTAGCTTGATTGATTTAATAAACCCAAAGACTAGGTATCTTGTGGAGATAAAATTAAACCAGTTAGTTTTCCGCAAATAATTTTTAACAATCTATCGATGCTTGGTTCATCTCAGAACTAGCTCGAATTTAATTATGGAAATTTCTATAACGCTTGTCGTGTGAGTGAACTTGTTAATTAATTAGTATGTCTGTTTTTAAAAAAAAAATTGTTCCGTTTTTGCCCTAAATTTTGGGCATGACATTTTGGTATCAGAGCAAGGTTTCCACACTAGGAACCTTACTCACTTACGTTTCGCCTTGGAATATTTAAAATTATTTTGTTAAATTGATTTTTGAATTTAATTGAATTTAATTCTAAAAGAAATAAATTAATTATTTTGCCTTATTTCCTCTTAGGATGCCTCCGACGACGCGACAAGCTCACAAGCACGGACAGGGTCCTAGACGTGTGCGCATAGCACGCGATGAGGTAGAGAGGGAGGCATCGGTTCCAGAGGAGAACCCAGAAGCACCTCCCGAACAGCCAAATGAGCCTAACCAAGACCTCTTAGAAGCCATTTAGAATCTTATTGGCATAGTTTAGGAAAGGATCCCAGCAGAGAACCCTCAGGTTAGGAGTCATGACTCTGGGAGTCATAGATCTGTTGATAGAGAATGAAGCAGGAGCCCAGCTCTGATTCCTGTAGAGAGTCAGGGTGGTAATGAGCCAGAGTCAGTGCATATGCTAGGACCACCTCCAGCGGTGGAACCAGTTTATTTTGAGAGAGGTCGTCGAGATCCAGGGGATCTCATCAGGGAGGTCATGCGCCTCCAACCACCATCCTTCGGAGGTTCTACAGATGGAGTAGAGGCCGAGGCATGGCTTCTGAGTCTTGAGAGGTGCTTTGCGTTGCGTTCTTATGAGAGCAACTTGAAAGCACGTGTTGCAGTTCATCTTCTGAGAGGGACAACCTCCACCTGGTGGAGACAAGAAGAGTACAAATGTGGATTAGTTCCTGATACACTCACTTGGGAGATATTCATAGAAAGGTTCCGTGAGAGGTACCTATCAGAACACTTCAGGCAGCGTCGTATAGACGAATTTCATGATCTCCAACAAAAAGGCTTGTCAGTAACCCAGTATGAGAGTAAATTCTTTGAGTTGTTGCCTTATGTAGATTATCTAAAGGATGAGAAACTTCTTGTAAACCGCTTCATCAGGGGATTAAATGCCGGTATAGCCGGGCCTATTAGGATGTCCGCTCCAGAGAGCCTTCGGGTTGCTGTAGAGAAGGCACTGATTGCCGAGGAAATTCAGGTTAGACCACAGGACAATAGGGATCGGTTTCAGAACTAAAATCCCGCACCTCAGAATTATGGATTCCAGAAACCACATTGGAAAGGGAACAACCAAAATTCTCAGGGGTTCTCCAAACCCCCTCCTCCACAACAGACACCACAAAACCAGAGGCAGAAGCCTCCACAGTATCAGCAAGGCTCCAAGCCCAAGCAGTGGTCGACTCAGGGATAGAAACATGATCAAAGAGCACAGGGGCAGTACACACAGCCGACGGGGACTCAGCAGTCCTCCAGGGGTGGGTACAGCAGATCCAATAAGACAGGAGGTCAGGCATTCTCTAGGCCTCAGGGTGCCCAGTTCCAGGCACGGGGTGCTTGCTTTACGTGTGGAGCCATGGGGCATATGGCGAGGGATTGCCCTCAGGGATAGGTAGCAGGGAGTCAGCGGATGGCCACTTCAGAGCCGACAGTTGGTGACATGGGCAGGTCCCATAGAGTATTCGCAGCAGTTGACAACCGCCAGGCTGAGCATCAGGCCACGGTTATCGAATCTACAGGTATAATCAAAGGTAATAATGTATTTATTTTGATTGATTCAGGAGCTACTGACTCCTTTATATCTCCATCGGTTGTGGAGCGTTGTGGGCTAGTGGCAACTAGGCAGGGTGTCAGTTGGGAAGTGGAATTAGCTTCAGGGGCTAGAGTGTCAGTGGAATCAGAGGTTAGGGCATGTCAGCTGTAGATTGGCAAGACCACCACTTTAGTAGACCTTAGAGTGACTCCACTTGGATCTTACGGAATCGTACTTGGCATGGATTGGCTTTATGCCCACAGAGCCAAGATGGATTGCCGCCTGAAAAAGATCGAGTGTGAGGATGATCATGGTTCGCCCATAGTTATCACCGGGATTCAGAGGCCCATGTCTCTTTGTATGATCTCCGCAATGCAGCTTAAGCAGAGCATGCAGAAGGGATGTCAGCTTTTTGCTATCACGATCAGTGACAGAGGGGAAGAGGAGGAAAAAGAAACATCGCTCGATGACTATCCTATCCTTAAGGGATATTCAGATGTATTTCCTTTAGAGTTACCAGGAATGCCTCCCCGCAGAGAGATTGATTTTCATATAGACCTAGTACCAGGAGCCGAGCTAGTTTCCAGAGCACCTTATAGAATGACCACAAATGAGCTTAATGAACTTAAAATTCAGCTTGAGGAACTTCTTGAGAAGGGTCATATCTGTCCTAGCGTATCCCCATGGGGTGCACCAGTCATCTTCGTTAAGAAGAAGGATGGATCTCTCCGATTGTGTATGGATTATCGGTAGCTAAATAAAGTAACCATCAAGAACCAATATCCTTTGCCCAGAATTGATGATTTATTTGACCAGCTTTAGGGTGCCAAAGTCTTTTCCAAAATAGATCTGAAGTCAGGATACCATCAGTTGAGAATAGTGGAAAGTGATATCCACAAGGCCGCATTTCACTCTAGATATGGTCACTATGAGTTTACCGTAGTCCCCTTTGGACTTACGAATGCCCCAACAATTTTTATGAGCCTCATGAATGGGGTGTTTCGTACCTTTCTGGACCATTTTGTTATTGTGTTCCTCGATGATATACTGATATATTCTCGGAATGAGAAGGAGCATGAGGAGCACCTGAAATAGGTATTGCAGTGTTTGCGGGATAACCAGTTGTTTGGCAGCCTCTCGAAGTGTGCTTTCTTTCGATCTGAGGTCAAGTACCTTGGACACGTTATTTCCGGTGATGGGATCTTAGTTGACCCATCAAAGAATAGGGATATTATGGATTGGCCAGCGCCTACCAGTGTGACAGAGGTCAGGAGTTTCATGGGTTTAGCAGGGTATTACCGACATTTTGCCGAGGGATTCTCTAGAGTCGCACACCTTATTATTTCTCTTCAGCGTAAAGGGAAGAAATTTGAGTGGACAGAGAAGTGCGAGAAGGCCTTTCAGGAACTCAAGAAGGCACTTACTAGCGCTCCTATCCTTGTTGTACCAGACCCTACAGCTGACTTCATGGTTTGTACAGATGCTTCCCTAGAGGGTTTAGGGGTAATTCTTATGCAGGATGGTAGGGCCATAGCTTTCGAGTCTAGGAAACTTAAGACTCATGAACTTAATTATCCCACTCATGACCTTGAGCTCGCAGTAGTAGTGCATGCACTTGTGAGGTGGAGACACTTCCTTTTAGGTCATCACTTCGAGTTGCATTCAAACCATCAGAGTCTTCAGTACATCTTCACTCAGCCGAACCTTAATGCACGTCAGAGGAGATGGATGGAGTTCTTGTGCGAATATGATTTTGACATTCACTACATCAAGGGAAAGGAAAATGTAGTTGCAGATGCCTTGAGTAGGAGACATCATGAGGTTTACACCATATCCATGGGCACAAACTTGAGAGACTGTATACTTCGGCACTTGTCAGAGGATGGATGGTATGCAGAGGTTTGTCAGGTATTACGTTCTCAGGTTACTCTAGAAGGGAAATATGTGGATTATTCTTTGGAGTCCGATGGACTGTTACGCCACAGAGGGCGCATTTATGTACCTTCCTCCAGAGGGTTGCGAGAGTTCATTGTCACGGAGGCTCATAGAGCTCCTTATGCAGTGCATCCCGAGGTTAAGAAGTTGCATGCTGACTTGAGGCAGTTGTATCATTGGCCGGGAATGCGGCAGCTCATTGCTGAGATAGTAGCTCGATGTCTTGAGTGTCAGAGGGTAAAGGCGGAGCACCACCATCCAGGTGGGTTGCTTCAGTCTCATGCTATACCAAAGTGGAAGTGGGATACTATATCCATGGATTTCATCATTGGTCTCCCTATGTCTTCTCGTCGCCATGATGCTATCTTGGTGATAGTTGACCAAAGTAGCTCACTTTTCACCAATTCGTACTACATTCATAGCTCCAGCAGTAGCACAGGTGTTCTTGCGAGACATTGTTAGGCTTCATGGTGTACCCCGCAAGATTATATCTGACAGGGATTCTCTTTTCACTTCTTCCTTTTGGAAGTCATTACGGGTAGCTATGGGCACTAAGCTCAATTTCAGTACAGCCTATCACCCAGAGACAGATGGTCAGACAGAGAGGGTCAATCAGGTGTTAGAGGATATGCTTCACATGTACGTCATGGATCATCAGACCCGGTGGGAGGAGTATCTTTCCTTAGTGGAGTTTGCCTATAACAATGGGCATCACACTTCTTTGGGGATGCCACCCTAGCAGGCACTATACGGCAGGCCTTGCAGGATGCCCTTGAGTTGGGATCGCATAGAGGATAGAGTTGCTATTGGTCTTGAGTTAGTTCGGGATATGGAGCAACAGGTGGATTTGATTAGGTAGCGTCTCAGAGAGGCTCAGGATAGACAGAAGAAATATGCCGATGCAAAGAGGATAGATCATAGCTATCTGGTTGGAGATAGAGTTTTCTTGAGAGTGCGACCACATAAGAGTCCAATCTGTTACGGAAAGGGTTCTAAGCTCGCACCTCGCTTTGTAGGACCTTTTGAGATTCTAGAGAGGATATGCCTAGTTGCCTACCGTTTAGCTTTGCCACCTAGCCTGTCACGCATCCACGATGTGTTTCATGTTTCAGTTTTGAGAAAATATATCTATGATGAGTCTCACCTTTTAGATTGGGATGCCTTGCAGGTGGAGTCGGACGGGCAACTAGCTTTGGAACCCATTCGTATTTTGGCACACCGGACATTGGCCATTCGAGGTCGAGAGCTGGACTAGGTTAGGGTCCAGTGGGATTGTTATGATGAGGTTACGACTTCATGGGAGGACGCAAGACGTATAAGATCAGAGTACCCTCACCTCTTTGATGAACTCTAGGAGGAAGTTCATGCCTAGAGGGGGAGGATGTGAGGCCTCACCTCGACTCAGTCTAACATTCAGTGGATTTTATATTTAGACTATGATGGATACTTTATTTTGATGCTTTTTGAGACTTAGAACTTATATGATTTCAGGATTTGGATAACATTGCTATGATTTGGTGATTTACTTATATGCTTTATGAGATAGAACACTTCATGATTGTTAGATAGGATGATATTGCAATGATAGATGTCATTATTGAATTTGCAGGACTTTACTTTGAATATAGAACTATGATGTATGTTTAGTTTAAGTGAATTGGGATGAAATTGCTTATGTGAATTTGCTTGATAAAAGATGTATTCAATCTTTGCAGATGAAAATTGTATGCAAGTAATGATGTGTATTGTTATATTATTGAATTATATTATATATGGATATTTGGAAGTACTAATGTGTAAATTGAGATGCGCAGGAAATTTACCATGTGACCATGGAAAATTACGGAGAATCAAACCTAGACTTATGTATGTTCGTAAGCCAGGGTTTGTCTATTTGGAGAGACAACACCCCGTTTGTGTTGTATTTTATTCGTAACAGTATATGCTGCATGAGTGTTAAGTGTTATTTAAATTTATTGTGTAAAAAACCACAAGAGACAATTTCATGTTTTATTTGTGTCACTTGACATGTGTGGATTTAAATTTAAATGTTTTATTTTGTCTCTTGGTAGGAAAGTGTTTAATTATAGTTTTTCTTAAATAAAATAATGTGTTGTCATAAATACTTTGGGAATATAATATTTGGGGTGGTCAACTTATGTTTGACCCGAAAATAAACTTCAAAGGGGTTTAAAATGGGTTAAATGAACACCTAGGGGTAGTTTAATAGGGTTTCCTAAAGCCCATAAGGTATACCTAGGGGTTAGGGGTAATTTTAGGCAAGTTTCTACTTTATAATGATCTTTTTAACGCTTTAAAAATTGGCTTTTTTGAGTTGAGCGAAAATTGAAAATTGGAAGTTAAATCTAATCAAGATTTTTCCTTTTGGAATGAGAGTCTTTTTGCATTTTTGCTTTCTTTCCTTTTTGGGTTTTTAGAAACCTGTGAGAACTCTGAGAGGGAGCTTCTTAAGCAAGATTTTTGAGAATTGGAGGGTAATCACCCACTCTCCATTTTTGGAGACAGAAGAAAATTTGAAAAGAAAATAATGTTATGGAATAGAAAAATTGATTAAGGGTAGAAGGAAAGAGATTCATGGATTGGGCAGCTCTTCATCAAATATCATTATACCCTTGGGCAGATTAAGGTTGGTTTCAGTTATTCCTTTTAATGTCTTCTTCTTCTTTATGTCTGGAAGTTTGTTGGTGTAAGAAATCTGTGTTCTTGAAAGTTAATGTTAGAAAATCTTTTGGTATTTTTGCATTATGATTTGTTTGTGTTTTGGGAGTTTTCTCAAGACCTCTTACTCTTGGGAGAGAAGAGGATCTTGAGGGTAGTAGCAATGACAACCCTCGAGTGAGAGACTCTCTTTTGAGAGCGATCACAAGGGATCTTTGTGTGACCCTTGCTGCATGGCCTGTTTGTGCAATGGAGGTCATAAGGAGGGATATAAGGCTAGAATGCCTTTGAGGGGCATAAGGAATAAGGGGTTGAGATTTTTGATATATTTATTGTGCGATGAGGTGGCTTCTTGTTTATTTCATACTTGCAGTTCTCCTTAGGGTATTGGTCCAATACCACCCTTTGAAAATGTTCATCACCAAAGTGTGGTGCTGTGAAAGCCAAGTTGGGAATGTGTCTGGAAAATCTGTATGCATTGGCTTTCTATGTGTTTGCCTGTTTGTTACCCATCTAGGAATTGGTTCTCCGAGCTCGGGGGTGGCTACTAGTTAGCCTAGGTTGGGAGGTGAGCACTCCGTGGTCATATTTGTGTTTTTCTTTTATGCAGGAAAGTCAGGAGAAAGAGAATAGGAACCATGAAAAAGACACAGAAGATTATTATTGAAGATACTTAAATTCAGTTGCAGATATTTGTTTAAATTTGTTATAGAAGTATGCCTCATTCATAGAAAAGAGAAGCAAGTTGTAATTCTTGAAAATAGACTTGAAGTTTTATTGTTGTGGCTATACAAAGAAACATCCTGTGAATTGGTAGAACATCTTAGAGTGGTAAAAAAAAAAGAAAAGCTTGTTTTATTTCTACTTCTGGTTTTTAGTAAAAGAAAAGTTATTTTGAGTTGCATGCAAAAGCTTCGTTGTATTATAAAAAAAAAAAGAATAGATTTCATTTAAATTTTATCTATATTTTACTTGTGGCAAAATAGGAGTTTATTTATGCTGAAAGATCTTAAGTATTTTAAAGAAAAAAGATGTTTTATGTAAATATTTTATTAGAGGAAAAATCAATGAATATTTTTATTCTAGAGAAGTATATTGTATTTCTTAAAATGTTTTTTCTAAATTGTATTTTTAGTTAGTGTTGCTAAAAAAAAAAAAACTTATCATATATATATATATATATATATATATATATATATATATATATATATATATATAAATTTATATATATATCTATATATATATGTTTCTAAATTAACTTAATGCTTTTCCTTTGTTATATTAGTTTAAAATTGTTGCATGTAAATCTATTTAAAAATATATATATATATATATTGGAATATTTTCACCCTTTTAACTATGATTATAAATTTATATAAATATAAATATAAATATATATATATATATATATATTTATATATAATATATTTAAAAAAAAAAAAAAATTAAAAAAAAAGGGGGGAATTGTGTTTTTGGGTCCACGCGGACCCCACTGTGTGTATGCACAGTGAGGGCCGCGCGACGCCCACTGTGTGCACACACAGTGGAGCCGCTTCGGCTCCCACTGTGTGGACACACAGTGGACGGCCGCGGCCGCCACTGTGTGGCCACACAGTGGGGGAGCCGCTAGCGGCGCCCACTGTGTGGACACACAGTGGTGCCGCAGCGCCCACTGTGCGCCCACACAGTGGCGCCACGGCCCTCCCCGCCTCCATCTTCGTAACCTGCACAAAATCATGGCCGCCTTGGGGTTTCGGCCCAGCAAAAAAAAAAATTCTCTGTAAAAAAAATATGGATTAAACCCTAGCTTGGGTGGGGCTAGGGCAAAGGATTTTAAAAATAATATGATAATTAGAATTGTAAATATATGTATAAGAAAATAGAACCCTAAATAGGGTTGGAGAAATATTGATTAATATTTAGAAAGTTATTGTGCTTTTAAAAAAAAAAAAAAGAATTAAAATATATAAAATATATGTAAATATATATATGTATCTATATATATATATATATATATATATATATATATATATATATAGCTCTAGTCATAATTTGGAGTAAGTATTTAATTATAAATATATATATATATTTATATAATTCTGGTTAAAATTTGGAGTAAGTAATAAAGAGAAATTTAAAAAATGGTTGATTAGACTATATAGTCATATTGGATATTAAATTAATTATTCCTCTCCTATTCCTTTAGCTTGATTGATTTAATAAACCCAAAGACTAGGTATCTCGTGGAGATAAAATTAAACCAGTTAGTTTTCCGCAAATAATTTTTAACAATCTATCGATGCTTGGTTCATCTCAGAACTAGCTCGAATTTAATTATGGAAATTTCTATAACGCTTGTCGTGTAAGTGAACTTGTTAATTAATTAGTATGTCTGTTTTTTAAAAAAAAATTGTTCCGTTTTTGCCCTAAATTTTGGGCATGACAGTTAGAGATGAAGAAAAACTTGCTTTCAGTAATGCACTTTGTAGGTGAGAACCTTTATTTAATGTAGCGAAATGGATGTGTAGCATCATGGCATTGAAGGCCAGAGCTGAAATGCAAACCTTTTTGCAAAAGACAGACACATGGCAGACAAATAGCAATCACAAAAAAAGAAAAGAGCCATGAACCATCCCGGTCACTCTAAATCACTCAGTGACATCATCGAGCAACATAGGAACATGATCGAAGCCAAAGATAAATCAATAAAAAGATAAGATGTACAAATTCCAACAAATCAAACAAACACCTTGATCTTCGTTTTCAAAAGTTGAAAGTGCTGATAGGACGATCATGCTGTCTGGTTTCAGGACATGTGGTACCCCGTCTAAGACAGGACACAGTCTGGTTTCGAGTATACCACACCCTGTATAAGACCCATGATAGTAGAGCCAAGGACAAATGATTTTGATGGTAACGTTCGATTGATATGACAATTTGGATTAGTTTGAATGTTTGGTTTGAGTGAAAAAGTCCATCTGTTAATGCGTGATTTCAATAAAGCACAATGTTTGATTGATTGCGAGGCATTGGATGGATGTTCAGTGATCTATCTATGCACCAAGGGATCCTTTATTGCAAAATGCTTGTTTTTTGGATTTTAATGTTTTTGAAATGTTTTTGTGTTCATTTTTTCAGGACTTTTTATGATTTTTAGGGATTGTCATTTTTTCAGTTTTTAGATATTTTTTTCAGGACTTTTTTCAATTTGTTTTTGAATTTTTTTCAGGACTTTATTTGATTTTTTTAATGATTTTTTCAGGACATTTTAAAATTTTTTAAGAGACTTTTTTCAGGATATTTTGCAATTTTTATGATCTTTTTTCAGGACATTTTGCAATTTTTAAGAGATTTTTTCAGGACATTTTTAAATGTTTTGGAGATTTTTTTCAGGACTTTTTTCAATTTTTTTGAATTTATTTTAGGACATTATTTGATTTTTAGAGATTTTTTTAGGACATTTTAAAATGTTTTGGAGATTTTTTTAGGACTTTTTAAAATGTTTTTGATAGATTTTTTCAGGACTTTATTCGATTTTTTTGGATTATTTCAGGACATTTTTCAATTTTTTTGTTTTTATGAATTATTTTGCCCCCAGTGTCTAGCAAGGCAAGGAATATGATAGGTGAATAAATAGGCTTGCTGAAATGATGGTGGATAGAGGGAAGACAAAGGCCTTTTATCATGGAGACAATACAGGTGCAATTTTCAAGGGCTATGGCATGATGGGACAAGAGACTGGATATGACAATGTAAAGCAGTGACATGGCATGAGGGACATGTCAAGAGGTTTTTGAAACCATGTTTAAATTTTGCGTCCTTATGTCAGATCAAGATCAAGGAATGAAAAAGAGTGTATGGATAGTGATAAGATATGGATAGGATAAGCAAGACCAAGAATGGATAAGGGACATGGACTGAAGGTTAGGATTGGCTAAGGGATAGTGGCAGAAAGTTGCAATAAGACAGGGAATATGGATGAAAGGTTGTAATAAGCAAATGGATAAATGACTAGAAGCTATGATGGACTAAAAGCTATAAACAAGATGCATGATTCTCATGATGATCCTCAGCCTTGTCAAGATCAAAGGTGGAAAGGGAAACTGGACATGAGGGATGATAGGACATGAAGGGAAATGACATGGGTTCGATAGGATAGTGGAACAATGAAGGACAAAAGGATATGATACGATAAAACTTGCCCCCAAGTGTGGTATGTAAGAAGTTCATAAATTACGCATGACGCCTGTTTGCCAGGTTTTCATCATGGTACTTGCCCAAGGCCCCTGTTTGCCAGGTTTTTACCAATGGACGAATTATTTTTGCTTTACTTTTTTTTTTTCACTTTTTTTTTTTGTATTTTGACTTTTTCAATAGAAGATGGACACATGATAGGGGATGAAAGAAGGACTCAAGCGTCTTTTTGTTTGGATAGTAGCCTTGAAAAAAATGGACCATGACCTTTAAAAGCATGCTCAAAGACGTTGGTAGGATAAGGACATGGAAAATGAGATGAAACTAAGGCAAGGATTTATGCAAAGTATGGTATCAAAGGGATGGAAGGATGGAAAATATGCATTGGATAATGGATAGGGTATTGGAAGAACTATGCTTGAGTGGATGGAAATGAAGGCAAGATTGACATTGGCACACACCTTGAGGGGTGATGGACTGATGGAGGAAAGACGTATTTTGGATATTGAGATTTGGATGGAGGAATAGCTTGGGATTTTGGGACATAAGAGCCCAAAATGGATGAAGAAGGTGATGAAGGAATAGACTTGGAAGGTTTGGATGGAGGAATAGCAATTTTAGATGCCAAGTTGGATGTTTCTTTAGGCTTTTGTGCTTCAAGGATCCGCTTAGGGATCCACATGGTTTTTGATTTTTCATGCTTTTGTGGTTCCTTGGAGTGCATTGCTTGCACAAGGGATTTAGGAACCCATATATATTTTGAATTTTGTTTTTGAGAAATGGGCCTTTGTGGCCTTTTGGATATATTTTTTTCTCTATAGATCATATTGTTCTTTATTTTGACATGTCGATTATATTGGACATGTTGATCCTTGAATACATGTGGATTTCTAGACTTATGACTTTTATACTTGGCATCCAAATTGCTTGGAGGAGGAAAGGAATGCATGGATGGATAGGAATGAAATGGAGTTCTTTTGGTTTGATGAAATTTACTCAAGGATATGTGCCTTTTCTGACCTTGCATAGAGGACAAAGGGATATAAGGACCTAAGATGGATGGAAGGTGTGATGGGGAAGGGATATGTTTGGATTTTGAAGGAGGGATACCAATGTCTTGAGGAATTTCACTAAGGCCATGACCCTTAATATTTTCTTTAACATGAAGGGATTCTTGCTCATGAAGGTCTACTCCTTTGCGTTTATGAATATCTTGACTTGTAGGATACTCTTTTCTTTGGGAAGAAGACGTGAGTCCATTATGAGGTCGATATGATATGAGAGAAATAATGAGATCTTGAAGTGGATTGGATTGCACCAAAGTGGAAGAACCCATTATGCATGTCGAGGGTTCATAAACATCTTGTACTGACACGTTAGAATCATGATGGGGATTAGGATCATGAGGGGGATTAGGATTGTGTAGCGGACATGGTTCAATGATAGGCTCTTCAAGAGATGGAATGGAAGAAATAATGGGATCATCAAAAGAAATGCGATCTTGGAGTGTATATGCTGGATTAGGACGTGGAGATGGAGGAACAAGTGGATCTTGTGGAGGATCTGAAGGAATGATAGGGTCTTGTGTTGGAAATGAACTTGGAAGGATACTTTGATCTTGACAAGGAGGAAAATCATTGGATTCCTCTTTAAAGGTACTTTGTTCTTGACTTTCAATGGGATCATCATAAAGGATGGAAAGGATATCTTGATCTTTCTCAAGAAGTGGAATGTCAATGGGATTTAAAAGGACATTGTGTTCATGAAATGGAAGGGGGTCGTTTGGGATTGGATGGACTGGGATATCTTGATCTTTCTCAGGGAATGGAGTGTCAATAGGACTTTGGATAGGATGGACAAGAATATGGGAATCATCGTGAGTGTCTGGGAACATGGAGTCCTGGTCAACAATTGGATGGGATGATAAGGTTTTAGGATCTTGATCTTGATTTTCCTTAGGACACGTTTCTTCATGCTCTAAACTATCCTCTTGACATGGGGTTGGACTTTGGATATGCATGGGGGATTCTGACAAGGAATCAATATTTTGGGATGAAGGAAATGCACTTTGAACATTTGTGATGGATTCTGGCAAGGAATCAATGCTTGAACATGAGGAAGAGGGACTTTGGATGGGGTCCTCTAAAACAGGTAATGGCAATAAAGTGCATGGTGGCATTGGGTCTTGTATTTCTGAAACATGAAAAGGATGTGCATCATGAATTGGATTATCGTGGTAGTCAATTATGGATAGCCCTTTGGTAATTGCATCCTTGGGTGTATTGTTTAATGAGGACAATATGGAAGGTTCTTGTGAAACTTCTAAAGGTGTAGGGATAGATGCCACTGGAGAGTCAATTTGTTTGTGGGGGGATGAGGCATTGCTAGACATAATTGTATTATCTTGATCTTCCTCAAAGAACTCACTTGGTTGTTTCCTTAAGATCATTGCAATAAAGACACCTTTCTTTCAAGGTTTTGACATGGTTGTATCTAGAATTTGAACTTGTTTGGCAAGGAGTTGGTTATGATCTAATGTCATGTTTTGATATTGGACTTGGTTCAATTGTTCTGACATGTTTGAAACTTGGGTTGGTGTGTGCTGCAACCTTTGTTTTTGAATGTTTGATTGCGATTGTTGACATTGATATGTTGATTGAACTTGTTGATATTCCACCATTGGTTGAACTAGTTGTGGACATTGTATAGTTGGTTGGACATATTTTTGAAATCGGACCATTGGTTGTGTTGGTTGCATATGTTGGACAATTGGTTGTGATGGTTGAAAATCTAATTGATAGTAAACACCTTCTTGTTCTTGTTGTGGAGGCACATAATGTTGAAGTTGATGTTGTCACTTTTCTTGAAATTGTTTCATCATCTCTATTTGGGAGAGGAGAGCTGGTATGTCTGATCATTCAAGAAGAGATCTTACATCAATTGGCTCAATATTTGGATTTCGACCTAGAAGTTTTCGAAACATTTTGGACATTTGTAATCTATTCTTCTCAATGTTTTTCACTCTTTGTTCCAATATCTCCTCTTCTTGAGCTAGTTTCTCCTCTAGTTTTTTGTATTTGGAGACTTGTTTCATCATAAAAAGTTTGATCGATATTGCCTTGTTGTTGGGTTTGATATAATTGTGATTGCATTGTCGGTTGATATGTCAAACTTTGTTGCATCATTAGTGCTTGGAACCTTGTTTCAATAGACATGTCACTATGCAAATGCAATATTTTTGGAATTTTTCAAGGATAATGTATGATATGCAACTAAATGCAAACTAAATAAATGAGAATGCAATCTATTGGAAAGAATGCAACCTATGTTTTTGGTTGTTTTTCAAGATTTTGACAAACTTTTTGGAATGCAAATCTAAAAGAGACCCTTAGGAAATTGGAATGATATCTAGACCTTAAAGGACAAAAGGACGTAAGTGACAAAAGAACAAATGAAAAAGTCTCCCCTATATGCTTGGATACTAAGCTAGGTTTGATCAAATGATATTGATGACAAAAGGACAAAGGATTTGATAAGGTCTAGACTTCTTAACAATGACTTAGGGTTTATCAAAGATTAGGATTACTCAAGTATGACAAAACCTAATTTTGGCACTATATGCAAAAGGACATTACTATGCAAGTGACCTTAATATGATATGATAATGACCTAAGCTTAATGAAGAGACCTAGGGTATGCAAATATGAATGAATGACAATGATATGACTTTAATGCAAGAGGACATATGCAAATGGATGACTCTTATTTATATGCAAAGGAGTATGACTTAGGTGACACCTAACCTTGGTACTTGACAATGAACTTTGCAAAATGCAACCTAGGATGAACCTAAATGTAAGTGACATGCTTGTTGAGACAAGATTTTGAAAAATGTTTCCTAACCATGCTTGAAGATGAGTTCTGAATCTTGATAAACTTTTGTTGGATGAATGTCTCTTGTGCTTAAACTTATGTTTTGAATCAATTTATCTTGTTTTTGAAATGAGATACAATTCAACTTTTGACAAACAAAGAAGACAAGATATTGCAACTTAGACTTAAGACAATCATGCTCATTTCCACATTTCTTATGGTAGGCAAAGACATTAGGTACTTGAGAGGTAGACTCATTATGGGATTCAAGGAGAATACATAGATGCTTGACCCCATGGGCTCCCCTCCACGGCACTCACTTCTCAGGGTAGCCAAGCATCAGTCCCCATGGAAATCTCCCCATGGCGAACTTAGTATCTCTTCCAAGTATCCGAATTTGTCCTTCTCAAGCAACTAGAAGGGTTTTTGGCCTCTAAAAACAAGGTGTTTAATAAGGATTTCTGTTAAGCATTACTCCTTGATGTCACGCAAGCGTGATTGAGACATTAAGCCCATCAAGATACCAAACAAATGTAGTCACGCAAGCATGATTTAGACCAAGAGGCCCTACTTAGATGTTGATATGAGAAAGAGTCCAAGGGTCATCACTTCCCAAGTAACTACAATTCCCATGTAATACTTCCTTCAAAGCTTTCGCTCATCGGGTATTTTTTTATAGTGAGTTAGAATGCCAAGGAATTCTAGCCATACTCACTTTGGGTCGTTCCCTTCTCATGATTATCACTTTCTTGCAAAAGCAAAGTGGTCAGGAAGGCAGGCCCTCTAAAGGAGACACACAATCAAAGACAAAAGCATGGTATCAAAGATCTGGATTTCTGATCACCCTAAAAGGATGAGAGCATACTCTCCTACTCCAATGTCACACTCAACAATCAAATCAAGCATAGATTCATTCCATCCTATTTAAAAAATCACTAGGTGCCTAAAACATTTAAAGACAAACACCAAGTTTAGTTTTTTCTCCAAGGCAACCTGCAAAACCCAAGTTAGGAGTTTGATTTGTTGTCTTTGACTATCGATTCTGCATAACACATGTTAGTAGTTTGATTTATTGTCTTTTCCATGCGTATGCCAAGATTCTACACAGATAATTAGTACCAAAATCCAAAGCACAGAAAACAGAATGCAAAAACTAAACAAATTTCAAATAAAACACTGCATTTTTACCCCTGTTCTGGACTTTACATAGGCACAGAACCCATGACATAGGCGCAGAATGCAGGACACAAGCGCAGAATGTCTCCAACATAGACGCAGGATGCTCAACACAGGCGCAGGATGCAGGACACAGGCGCAGAAGTCTCCAGAAAACCCTGCACGACCCTGTTTTTGGGTTTTTTGGCCTGCAAATCAACTTGAGAGCACTCAAAACACCATAAAGAGGTTAGAAGGTTAGTGTTCACATCGGGTTCACCAATTAATGTACATTAGGAAATAGGAAATCATCACAAAACAAGATAAACATAATAGCTCAATCACGAAAGCATTCATTGCAATGAATCTGTCCTAAGACACATTCAATAGAGACATGAAATAAAAACATTCAAAAGCAAAGAAATTATGCAAACCATAGACACGATTTGAATGCTCCTCCATGCGGCTCCATTGTTTTTCTTTCCTCTTCAAATGGTTTGGTTGTGGATCTCACCTACAAGTGCACACACAATTGAAAGCAAGTAGACAGGATTTTTGATCAAGAGTACTAGAAGCTTAAATTCAATAGTCTGATTAAGGATTATTAGCCTTGATTGATGAAGATCATCCAATTTATAGAAAAATTGGAGAGATGAAAAGATTAGCATGATTCAATTCAAATGGAAATTGCAAATCAATTACGTCAATTATGACAAATTATGCACTTTCTATGCAAAATTTGTTGATTGATAATTTATGACAAATTATGACAACTTCTATGTCAAAATTGATTGATTGTCAATTATGACAAATTTATGACAAATTGACATGTCATTTCCATGAATTTAGGAGAGAAATAGGAGGAAATTGAAATTAGGAATTAGAAAATTAAGAAATTAGAGAATGAGGAAATTAGGAATTAGGTAAATTAATTAATAATTTGTCATTTATTAATTAATTCACAAAGAGGAATAATTAGCCAATTAAATGAACATTTAATTGCAATGAGAAGACTTAGGATAAATAAACAATTTATTAATCCTAAAGGAAGAAATGACACACACAAGGTTAAATGATTAAATCATGAAACCCTAGAAGATGAATTAGGTCTTGATGAAAGATAATTGACTCGATCATGATTTGATTTTGGATTGATAAATGACCAATGTGATAAATGATTTGATTGAGAAAATGCGCCAATTGACGAGGAACAATGACAAATTGATCCAAATTGACATATTTGAGACAGACAACGATCGATGACAAATCGATCGCAAAATGACAAGATCGAACAAGATGACAAGAGTTGATGATAAATAGATTGCAAAATGACAGGATTGAAAACGACCACGATCAATGACGAATTGATCGCAAAATGACAAGATCGAACATGACAACGACCGATGACAAATTGATCGTTAAACAACAAGATTGAAGGATTGATGATAAATTGATCGCCAGATGACAAGATTGATAAGAGGACGACGATTGATGACAAATTGATCGCAAGATTGACAGGAGGACAAAACCCTAATTAGGATTGACGATGTCCAAAATGATGACAAATAAGCACGCACATTGATGCAATAGGATAAGATCGATTAAAATCATGACTGGATAGTGTTGTCGACAAGACCAAATTTGAGAGTGAGATAAATGAAGAATGTAGAAGAATGACTCGATGTTCGCAAATGATAAAGACCAAGTACGAATCATAGGAGAAATGTTAATGCGACGCAAAAACCTAAAATGAGGCTATGCACAAATGTTAAAGTATGATCCCGCAAGCGTTGACCATTTTTAGGTGTCTACATTAGCAATCTTTTCTTGTAACTCCTCTATCCTCTTATCTACATTTGTTGTAAGAATCTCTATATTACAATAGACCCTATAGATGTCAGTACACTGTTTCAAAAAAATTTCAATAAGTATAAGTTTCTCTTCAATCTTCCTCTTTTTTGTCTCAATAATCTGGTCAAAAACAGCTTTCTTAGCCAAATTAAATCTTTCAAGTGCTTTCCTATTGGAAATATGTTGTAATTATTGAAAGTTTTTAGATATGTGGTCTATCAATACCTTAAGGTTGCCAGAAGGGCTTGCTTCATTTTCAATCATACAATTAGGAATCAATCTATGAAAAACTATTATTGACTGATCTATTATTCCTTTGTCTACAGATTCTTCCTTTATTATCTTATGAGTAGCCATCATCATTAGCTCTATGGGACTCATATCTGTGATTGATTTCTTCTCAACTTGAGAAGTGTCAATTGCCAAAAATTTTGATGGGGAATCAACTGTTGGTATGGTACTGGGTGTCTTATCAGTCACCCTTTCCTTATCCTCCCTTGGTGTATCTCTTTTCTCATCCTCTTTTGCATTGGTGGCTTCATCACTTGGTGTAGTATCTTTTACTATCGGTAGAGTATTATCCATAATATTATCAATATCACATACATTACCTATATTACCTTTCTCAAACTATACAAATGTTGTCTCTGTTTGTTTAGTCTGTACACTCTCATCAGTTTTAGGATTAACTACTGGTTCATTCAAAATTTGATCTGAACTTCCCAAAATTCCTTTCCCTTTAGATTTGTCAAGAAGGGTGGGAGTTGTTGCCTTAGTAAATTCTTCTTGAGAAGTAAGGAAATCAGGATTCTTTTGGAAGAATTTAGCCCAACCATCTCTGGTCTCAATTATTATTTCATTGACTCTACCCATCATTAAGCTTATTTGTCAGGGTTTGCTTGACTTAGTTTCTCACATTGTTCTTTAAGTGCATTTTTCTCCTCATCATCCTAGTTTTGCAAAAGTTCCTTCCTCTTAGCTTCAGCTGATGATTACCTTTCTTGCAGAACAAGAATTATTTCATTAGCATAATTAAATTCATCTTGCATCTTTAAGTTCTTCATCCTTTCAGCATCATAATCCTCAAGTGCCCTCTCAAGTTGCTTCTCCATAGCTATGTTCAATAGTTCCGATTTCAGGATCTTCCTCAAGCTATTAAAATTCCTCTGAGGTACCAAGCTTTGATACCAATTGTTGGAATCCAAGAACACTGAGAGGGGGGCGGTGAATCAGTGTTCTGCCAATAATATAATATTTTAACTTATTACAACATACACATATAAACCGGTAAATGAAGAAACATATAACATGAAGTAAATAAACCTGCCACATGAATGAACACCATAACACAAAATTTTATACGTGGAAAATATCAAAGAGGAAAAACCATGGTGGGATTTGTGACCCACAATATCAATTTACTGGCCATATGAAAGATATTACATAGAATGGGGGCCTGCACATGCAGGAAGGCACACTGCTCAACACAAAAGAGTCTTACTAACTACAAGCTTCTGCTGAGATAAAACAGTAATGGTGAACTCACAAAATGCATTTGCAATGCAAAAAAGAGTTCCAGTTAAAGCTCTATTATGTACCAGTTCATAAACCCTGAACCCTTCTACCAGTATCTCCTTTCCTCCAAGAATGCTCTACAAACTATCTACTGATCATTGCATGATATAAATTTTGCATACAAATGATCTACATACATATCCTTCGCATCACTTTATTCTACTACCTTATCATATATCAAAATGACCTAAGAAACTGATTTATATACCCTTTACAAACAATATGCCTTATGTCGGCTTACAATACAAAATATATTCAATGTTGGCCCTATACAATAATTACAGAATGATTTTACAAATAAAACCTTTCAGATCTCAAACTAATGTTGGCTTCACTAAAGTGTTGGATGTCAGTGTCGGTGCCAGTGATGACCCTAATTACTCCAATGTCGGTATCTACCAGTATTTGCTTTCAACAGAATCTTGTTGCCATCAATGACAACATATGAATCTAATGAGTGTCAATTGCCAATAGTTATTATTTTCTCCATGCTTGGGGAGCAAGAATGATCTTTCAATCCTTCCCTTTCTTGAGGATCCACTTTCCATTTATTGAGTGGTGTCTTTTATAATGAACCCTTGTATATTGTGGATGTGCATATCCAAGTGTTAAGGATATCATCCCTCTTGTAGGAAAATGTATCCTTGATGAGGATATTTTCCTTACCTTAAAGAGTATGTCTTTAATAAATGATATCTCTTTGGTGTCCTTGTCTCCATGCTTGGGGGGCAAGAATAATGTTTCAATTCTCTCTATTTTTTCAAACATTGTCTTTTCCTTTGTTGAGTTGCATCTTTCATAATTTGATGTCATTTTTTGCATTCAACTGTCCTTTATATGAGTACATGTGTGTTTGTTGCAGTGAAATTTTTAGTAGCTAATATACGCTAATTGGCTATTTTATGAAATTTGGGAATCAAAATTTGGCTAATAAGTTCAACTTTTAAGGTGACCCATGTTACCACATTTTAACAAATTTTTATTTTAGTGTTATTTAGATCGCCAATAATTTATTTTATTAATTTTTTAAACTCAAAGATTCGCCACAATATTTGATACATGATTGGATCAAATTCACCAATATTTTATAATCTATTGTAGAAATCTAAATGAATTCGCCAATAATGTATCATAATTATTAGTTACTTTAAGGTTATACCAACAATTTCAGTTGCCACCATTAATTTAAAGTATAATCTAATGACCTTCATTGTATTCCATGAGGTAAATTGTACCTACAAGTTGTAATGCTCGTGGGGTTTGAAATTGCTTTTGAATTATTGACTTCAATGAAAATCAATGGTCTAAAATAAATTTTGGCACCTTGAGTATTACAAATTGTTGGTACATTTTATCTCACAAAATAAAGTAGAGGCTACCCCTTAAACTGATTAATAATTTCCATCTTCAGGCCTTTACTTTTCTATAAAAAACTATTTTTTAAAATGAAAGGATTTTCAATAGTAATTTATACATACTCATATTATTTTTCAAGGTTCGCCAATATTTTCTACCAAAATAAATTGATATAAAAAAATTCGCCAATAAAATTAATATTTTTCTTTAAAAAAAGGAAAGATTCACGAATAAAAATTATTATTATTTAAAAAAAAAAAAATTCACCAATATTTTATACAATTTTTTGAGAGGGGGTTTCTTAAAGTTATCACTAGTTCCTTGTTTAGGATTTATTCTTTGTTTGAAATGGTACATATTTTATGAACAATATCTCCTAAGTGAAAGTATGCAACTCTAAGAATCCACTTTTTCCTAAACATAGGAGAAGGTGTGTATTCTTAGTCCTCTTCTCCTTCTAAGATGTCATCTTTATTAAGGATCTCCTCTTGGACATAGATATCTTTATGTGAAGATCTCTTCCCCCTTTGTCAATCATGCATCCTTCAAAAGGATTACTTTACACTTGTTTCAAGATATCTCTTCTACAATTATCTCTTCCTTGCTTAAAGAAACAAAGCCTATTCAAACAAATTTCTTCCTAAGCTTTGAATGCATGCATTGTTTCTTAGCAGATATCTCCTTGGTGTTGAAGGTGTGTATCTTTGTTTAATTATACCTTAAGATATCAAGATAAGACTGTGTTGACATCTTAAGGGGGGACATATATGTGGCCTCCTAGTTACATTTCAACTATGAATTAATAATTTGGGATTATTGCATCCTCATGTTTAATCCTTGTTTTATTTGGGATTGTTGCATCCTCATTTTAGGTATCATTTGTCTTAGACTGATTGTTGTATCCTCATGTTTCATTCCTAGAACCACAAATATTATTTTCAATTGCATGTCTTATACAAATTATTGCATTCTCAAAACCAAACAAACAATTCTTATACAATATGCTTAACTCTTGAAACGAAACAATGACATGTGCAACAAGATGAGTGGAACTAGAAAAACCATAGCTAGACAATTCTGACTCTCCTCCCCAACATGGATCACCTACCTTTATTCATCTTGTTATCTTGTGGAGTCCATGTTCCTTTTTTTATCTCCCATGAATCCATATCATAACACACTTTTCTAGTGTTGGATCATGTCTTATCATGCCTTCAATTGGTATATATCCGTGTTCTTTCTATAAGTCCACTAGTGCTCTTGCAATAACATGTTGAGAATAATATTAGTGGTTAAGATATTTTCATTATTGAGGTCTCTTTAACTAGTTGACTTGGACCTTTTTGTTTTAGTGCTAAGGGTGTTTTCTTTTGTTTAGTACTTGAAGGTTATTTGCTTGGATTGATCGGATCCTATGCTTGGGGGCTTGTGTGGGAAGTATGTGCTCCTATGGTTGTAATTGATTTCAAACTTGTTGTTCCAAATTATTGTTGGTCTGAAATGTCCATGGTGCAAAGACATCTTGCTTTGTTGGTTGTTTCATAAGTGTTCGGGTCTAGAAATTATTTATAATGTTGTTTTTTATTGTTATCTTCTTTGGATGTAGTTTTGGTATCATGGATATGATAGTTCTATGGTTGGGAGATATTATTGTGTTCCTCAACTACTGTGGCATTGTTCATAGTTGGTTGTGATATCCTATATTAGACAAATCCGTAGCTCTAGATATGAGTTGTGGAAGAATTTTTTATGTGTTACGGGGTCTCACCATAGTGTGTGGAGATCCAGATTAGAGTTATTTACATTGGAGGATATGTTTTTCAATTGTTAATTCCTCATATGGATGCATAGCTTGTTGATATGATGTTTGTTATGTTCTAGTGATTGTAGATCGATGAATTGATTTTTAAAAGATGTGTTTTGGTTCCCTCTTTCTCCTAGAATGGACCAGCATGTGTGTTTTTGGTCCAGAAGGATTATTTTGGTTCAAGATGACTTGGTTCAAACTTTAATTATCTATCTTGTATATAAGGAAAAATGTGATTGAGTTGAGTGTGTGATGAGGTGTGGAGTGTAGAGAAGAATAGTTGTTTTCAAATTATATGCAATTTGTGTTGCGACTGTGACAAAGATATGAGATAAAGTGTTGGAAATTGAGGTTTAAGTTGTGTGTGCTCATGTTGGTCACTTGATGCAAAGTTCAAGAACAACTTCATTATTACAAGATCCTTGTTTTCTTATCATTTTTGTATATTTCCCTATTGCAATTCCTCTTTTGTATCTTTCCCCAAGAGTAGTTAGCCTTGCTTTGCAAGTCTGGAGCAATGAGCTCTTTTCATTGTAATTTGATATAAATAATGGATATATTCTTGTGGGTAGGTGCTCATAGTGGTTTTTCCCTATTTGTGTTTTCCATGTATAAAATCTTAGTGTTCATGTGTTTTATGTGTGTGGTTGTTTAATTGTTTATGTGCTACATTAATTTTTGTTGTAGACTGATTCATCCCCCTCCTAGTCCTGCCTTGGATTCAACAACTCGATCACCCATCAAAATTATCCTATCCCTAGTTTGACTTTATCTCAAATAATCTATCTTCATTTCTACTTTATCAAGAGTATGATCATAAGATCATACTCACTAATGTGGGGGCTAAATGTAACATCATAAATTGTACACCTTTATAGTGTGTCCAATTTCACACTCTCCTAGTACCATTTTTTGTATTTTCCTTTCCTCTATGCATTATAGGACCTTTATTAATCAATTAATGTTTAATTCAATATATGGGTCTTATTCCACTTTATTACATCATCACACTCTTATTTGGGCCCTTAATTCTAGGCGTTCCCTTTATTATTTGAATCTAGATTTAATCCTAATCTTGTCCTAATTTCAATCTTCAAGGCATATTTTCTGTATCTACATATCTCAGTTTGACCCATCAAGTTGGATTCGGTATTAGAATCATGCTATCTAACATCCCTAGAAAATCAAAAAAATGTTGATAGGACCAAGTAGTATACTTCTTGGTACCGAACTTTTTTTCCATAATTTTAGGAGATCATTAAGGTGATCTTACCCTATCCAAATCCGGCTTCATGAAAAAACATATCACATATAAGTCTTCTTAAAAGTGATTTTAATTATGAAATCCTTATATAAGGCATCCTTGTCAATTGATTTCAATAACCTTATCTTATTCTAGCATAATCATCAATTCAAGAGCAAGTCATCTTCCTCAAGAGTAGATGTAATTCAAGGAGCAACAAACTAAATCAAGGTATCTTAACATTAAGTTTATCTATGGTTTCATGATGGATTTTATGTGATTTTTCATGTTATTGTATCAACACATGAAGGACTTGTCCTAAGAGCATTGCATCAAGTATTGAAGTTATAATCATCCATATTCAAGCATTTTAGCCTTGCCCTTAAAAGGTGATATTTTTTAATTCAATACAAGTTCAACTTCTATTTCAATTAGGTTAATTCCAAACCTGAGCTTTTACCTAAGGCGAACCCCTATCCATCAACCCCTTTCTTTCCTCTTGCATGCGGTTACAAGTTTCCATCAAAGTGAGAAGTTTATGGAGGATATTAGCAAATAGAGATACGTCTTCTACTAGAAATTGACCCTAGTTCTCAGGGACTAGGGAACCCCACACCCTTGTCATCTAAGGCTAGGGTAATCCATGCCTTGATCCACCTTGTTCTACATTAATTTTTTTGATCTTACTCTAGATAGTCTCAAAAACCAGTACTCCTAGTTTGTAGGTCATAAGTGTTTGTCAAACTAGAGTGTACGACACCCTAATCCTGTCAATTGAGGCTTAGTTTTTTATTACAGGTTCACATTACAATTATGTTCTCAAATCTATACTTGTTGTCTTGGTTCTATTGATTATTAGTCTACTAGTTTTCTATTTTAGTCACTTTTATTCATCTTCTTTGTATAGTTTCACATCCTCTCATATTTTGCACATTCCCTTTGCTAGAAGTGAGGTAATAGGAACCCAAAAAGTGTTCCTTGATTCTCTTTCATAAGATTTTGTCAAAGATAGTCACTTTTTTAAGCTCTTTTGTATTCCATTGTATGAATGAAAGAGGAATTAGGTTTGAATACTACCCAATTCCATTTTCATCCATTACAATGAGAAATTGAAAGAATGTGAATTCAATGTGATAATTAGGGATAGAGGGTGTAAAATTAATAATGGATAACTTAAATAAATAGATGCAGAATTGATAATCAAGAAACCAACTTAGATATAGAAAGAGGATGCAAAGGGGAACCAGTACCTAAAAATTGAGTTGAAATATGATTGAAAAGGTTGCCTAGAATTCCCTTGTCTTCTGATGAACTTTTGCAAACTGATCTAGATTTGGGCCTCTAATGTTAGGGTTTAGGCAGATCTAGAGAAAATTCAAATTAACAATTATATGTAGATACAAACACAAAAGATGAAGAAAAATGCATAACACAAAGATTTAACGTGGTTCACCCAAGATGGGCTACATCCACCAAACACAATCGTCCAATCTTTTCTTATTATCCAGTAAATCAGTACAACACAATTACAATGTCTTATGCATTCCAGCTACTTATAACATGTAATTTTAGGGCAACATACAAAGTCAACTAACACAGAATAAACCTAACCATAAAGGAATACTCTTGTGATCTTCTTCCCGTACATGTATTCTCATACTCGTATTCTCTTATTCGTATACTCTCGTATTCTGATACTCTCATATTCTCATATTTCTTGTATACTCATATTCTCATACTCTCGTATTCTCATATTATCGTATACTCGTATTATCACATACTCACATTCTCGTATTTTCATTTATCAAACCAAGTATGTGAGGGAAATGTTGAAGAAAAAATAATTAGAAGTTTCTTGTATCTAATTAAGAAAAAATGATGAATCTCCATTCGTAGATCCGATGAGTTATAGATTAATGATTAGAAGTTTGTTGTATCTAACTACTTCTAGGTCTAATATAATGAATGTTGTATGCATGGTAGAAATATTTCATGCTTCTCCAAAGGAAACTTATGTGAAGGCTATCACAAGGATCTTCAAGAATTTACAACATACAAAAGACTATAGATTATGGTACCCTAAAGGAAAATATTTTAGCTTACATGCCTATACAAATACTGATTGGGTAAGATGTGTTGATGATAGAAAGAGCACTAGTGGTGGTGCATTCTTTCTTGGAAACAAATTTGGTTTCTTGGCACAGTAAGAAACAAGACTCTATGCCATTGTCCGCTGCAAAGGTATAATATATAGTTGTTGCTTCACGTTACACTTAGCTATTGTGAATGAAATAAACCTTGAAGGATATCATGGTAGAGTATGAAGAACTAGTATCGATATTTTATGACAATATGAGTGATTTTAACATATCAAAGAATCTTGTAATGCATTCCAGAATGAAGCATATAGCTAGCACCATTTTTTGAGGGAAAAAGTTACAGATCAATAAGTTCGGCTAGAGTATGTGGCCACAAAGGATCAAGTTGCAAAAATTTTAACAAAGCCACTTACAAAGGAGACATTTGTGTTTCTGAGATAGAAGTTAGGGGTTTTACCCCTTTTCTTTCTTGTGAAATTTTCTTGCAAAGAGAGCTTCTTCTCAAGGGGAGCATCTAGTTTTTCAGTTTGTCACTGTAGAAAAGTTTATGTCCACCCTTTGACATTGATGAAAAAAGGGGGAGATATTTGAATGGGAGTATTGGTAGATACAATGGAGGAAGAAATACCAGTGAGGGAGTGTAATGAGCTATGAATAGTGAATTGAGTTTTGCCATCAATGACAAAGGGGGAGATTTTTATTGATCTTGGCATTGATATCAAAAGAATATGTATTAATAGAAGGGATCAGTATTGAAATGGGTCAACATGACAAAGATGTATTTGAGATGCAGAGCTTATGTGCACCTTTGAGTGGAACAAATAGCTTATGTATAGAGGGAAACATAATATGTGTGTATTGAATTTGAGTATTTATCCTACATTTGTAGTAGAGAGGCAGTTTCAAGTATCTATATAGACCAATGAGTATGGTCAAGTGTATAATGGCACAAATGATTTTTTCCCTTAGGTTGAATAGATTGTAGAGGTGTTAAGAAGTGTTAGGCACAAGATTGCAGTGGTAAATAAATATGTTAAGGTGAAGGTTGTGACATTGTAATGGAACTGTAGGAGTTAACATGAAGTGTTAGGTCAATATCACAACGGTCAAGATAGACTGCCAACTAAGGTTGTGATTTTGTGATGAGCTACTAGGTGCATGATCTTAGTGGTTTAGATTGACAGCCAAAAGAGGTTGCGATGTTGCAATCAACCATAAACTGTCATAGAAAAAGTTGAGCCACATCCTTGTGACTTGGAGGTAATAGAAGAATGCTATCCCATGATGTGGGAGAGACTACCACATGTTGTGTTGGGGTCCACAAAGCTAGAAGGATAGAAGAAAGCATAGTTTCACTTGGAGAAGTGATGACATCAAGAATGTCTTGCGATGAAGCAACCATTTGCCATGTTTCATTTCCATATAATCTCCATTGTGACATAGATAAAGACCTAGGGATATTGTGTTAATAGTAATGTGATGTGGCATGTGGAACCACCATGGTGGCAACAATGACCAAATCTTTTTGGTCAAATTATGAGAATAAATTGTCCGGATTTAAAATCTAGAAGAACTTATTTTGGTACAACAATAAAGAATTCTTGGAACTTGCGCAAGTTGACTTAGATAGCTATTTACTAAATACAATTAGATAGTTACAAAATGGGGTAGATTCTCTATGCTATGATGATACGAATGGAATTAAAACCAACTGAATGAACGATCCTAATGAAACATAAAAAGTTGTATAGAGCATGTTGTATGAAAATGATGCAAACTATTTTTTTGTTTGATCTGTGGTGAACTATGTTTTGGCTGATCTTATGGAGGTAAATACAAAGTAAACAAATAGGATAAAAATCAGCACAGTTTGGAGTGGATGCTGAATTGAGAAGAGAATGTGTTGTATAGCTGAAAGAGAGTGAGCCAAATTTCTAAAGAGGTAGAGAAGAACTACAAAGATTCATATTTGTTCATTATATTACATCAAGATTTTAGTCTTGTATGTTAGTGTAGGGGATTGGTGTCTCCTAAAGGTTGGTGTCTTCAAATCAAGTGATTGTAAAGGGATTAGGGGTTGGTGCTCCTTTGGATTGGGTGTCTATAAAATCTGGGGGGTTGGTGTCTCTTGAAGTTTGGTACCTTCAAATTAATTATAATTATTTGATATATTTGTGAGGCTGGATTTGGACAATACCACCAAGTAGCATTTTCTAATAGTGTTTTTTCCCATCTTGGGTTTTGCATGTATATCCTGGTGTTGTGTGATGTGTTATTGATTTTCTCATTCTTTTGAATTATATGGTTAATTTCTTGTGAGAACTGAAAATTATTTCTAGATGTGCTAAAGTATACATTGATTCAACCACCCCCTTCTCAGTGTATTTCAAAAAATGCACATGTTATAATGCATATATGTTATGGTAAACAAGTAAAACACATACTCATTTTGTTGACATTAAACTAAAAAGGAACACGGCCTTAGATATTAATTCCTTTGGCCTTCCCTTAGTTTTTTTATTAGGATATATACATCAAATATAACATTTAAATATACTTTAAATTATATTTTATGTATATATTGGCAACTTGTTTGAGAATGGTTTCAAATCTATAGGAGCCATATTTTAGATTCTAGATTTTGGGAGATGTTAAAATTTTTTAGACTTAGTCAAATTTTAGTGATCAATGGGCTTCTATAAACATTCTCTTTCTATCTCTCTATTTCACTCTCTTTGTCTCCCCCAAGCTCTAGAATTGTCTATTTTCCTATCTCTATCCTTCTCCTCCATCTCTACCTCTCTGTCTCACTCTCTCCTTTCTCCCAAAGCTCTAGATCTTATAAATTCTCATTCTTAGCCAAATTTCAATAATCACTATGCTACTGTTATCATTCTATCTACATATCTATTTTACTCTCTTTTTCTCTTTCAATCTCTAGACCTATGTCTCTTCCTATCACTCTCCCTCTCTTCTTCTCTTCCCCATCTCTCTTTCTCACTCTCTCCTCTCCCCCCAAGATTTAAGCCTATCTCTCTCATCATTCTACTTATCTCCTCCCTCTTCTATACTTACCTTAGATATATTCTCTCTCCTCTATATCACCTCTCTCTCCCCCTCTTTATCTCTCTCTATCCTTCTCTCTCTCTCTCTCCTTACCTCACACATATTCTCACTTCTCTTTCTCACTCTCTCCTCTTCCCCCAAGATTTAAACCTATCTCTCTCATGATTCTTTGTATCTCCTCTCTCTTCTATACTTATCTCACACATATTCTCTCTTCTCTATCTCACCTCTCTCCCCCTCCTTAGCTCTCTATCTCCTTCCCTCTCTCTACTTATCTCTATCTACTCTCTTCCTCTCCCTACGTAAATCCCCTCAATCCATCCCTAGCTCTAATTCTCTACATACCTCTCCCCCCCTCTCTCTCTCTCTATTTCTCTCTATCCCACCCTCCCATGCTCTCTCTCCACTTATCTCACTCTCACCATTTCCCTCTCTACTTACCTCTATCACTTATCTCTCTCTCTCCACATACCTCCCCCTTATTACCTCCCTACATTTATTAATCTACATAAATATAGTTCTCTCCCTTTATCTTTTTCCCTCCCTCTCTAACTCCTTCCCTCTCTATTTCTCTTTATCTCCTCTCTCCCTCTCTCTAGCTACTTATCCTTCCGTCCATCTCCACTTTTATCTCCCCTAACTCTCTACCTCCTTCCCTCTATAATACTATCTATCTCACCTTTCTCTCTCTCCCTCCCTCCTTCCCTGTCCATACTCTCTCTCTCTCTAACTACTTATCTCTATCTACCCTCTTGCGTTTGAATACATCTATTTCCCTCCCTCACTCCAACTCTCCCCTCCACTATTGACTATCTTACCTCTCTTTAACTATCTAGGTATTTAGATAAATATAGTATTGGTGGATTGCAAGAGAGGTAGGTAGATAGAGATAAGTAGATAGGTAGATATATAGGTGGGGAGGGGGATAGATGTAGGTTGAGAAAGAGGTGATAGAGAGGGAGATTAGGAGAGAGGTGAGATTGATAAAAGTGGCAAGGAAAGGTTTAAGAGATATAGGGAAAGAGAAATAGAGATCTTGTAGGGACATAGATATATATAGAGAAAGAGAGAATGTGAGGGGAGATACTGATAAGTTGAGAGGGAAGAAATATATAGAGAGAGGTGGAGAGGGAAGGAGAGAGATATAAAGAGGTGAGATAGACAGAAGTAGAGAAGAGAGTTAGAGTGAGAGAGGGAAAGAGAGGTATTTAAATAGAGGGAGGATAGATAAATATTAGTTAGAGAGAGAGAGAATGGAGAGGGAAAGGGGGAGGGAGGGAGGGAGAGAAAGGGAGAGAGAGAGAGAGAGAGAGAGAGAGAGAGAGAGAGAGAGAGAGAGAGAGAGAGAGAGGTGAGATAAATAGTAGTATGGAGGGAAGGAGGTAGAGAGTAAGTGATGCAGGAGCATCCCCGATAGATGAGCAATCTTGCATCAACCAAAAATATTTCCTTTCAGTTTTGTTATTGTTTAGTTCCTTGTGCAGTTTTTTGTATTCTTACTGGTATGTACCAGTAGTTGCTTGTTCTTCATGGAAGATCTTTTTTGTAGTTTATCGGTGGTTTCATATGGTTGATTCCAGATTTATAGCTCATTTGGGTTCTTCTCCGGCCAGTTATCGCTTTTGGTTGGCCGCTTCTAGGTTCCCAGGACAATTCTTGTGCTTACCGGTTGGTTTTCCTTCATTATCGGCATGATTCTTGACATGTGGATCCATCTTGAGTCTTCTATGACATTATTTGGCATGTGGCTGACTTTCCTACTGAACTGCGCCACTTGGTTGTTATTTTCCGAAATGATTTCTTAAATCTTAGGGCCGATCTAATTACACATTTCATTTTCCTGCATTGGTGAATGTAATCTTTTGAGGCCGACCCAAATATGTTTCAATGGGTAATAATATGATGTTATGTAATCATTTTTAGGGGTAGACAAAGTAGAACTGAGAATAAGGATTGTGATTCACATATTATGATCCGATCAATTCTTAGAGTCCCAGTTGGATTTTTTTTGGCTTGAGACCTGCATGTAATTGGTTAAGTACCAGATGTTGTTAGATGATAATATGAAGATTGTCAGATGATTGCCGGAAGTTCTAAGGATGTAATCTGATTTTTTATTGTAAATTTGTTATATTTCCTTACTGCTTTCATTGTGTCTGTCTTGTTGCATAAGCTGATTGACTCTTTTGAGGGTTCTTACCAGTTATGGCTGCATCAATTGGTATCAGAGCTAGTTATGGACTGGCTAGTGGAAGAATCATTTGCAAACATTGAGGCATTACTTGAGGTGGATAGATTACCAATTGGAGGGAGGTTGCATGTGTGTTCAATAG
This sequence comes from Cryptomeria japonica, assembly GCF_030272615.1. Lineage (NCBI taxonomy): Eukaryota > Viridiplantae > Streptophyta > Pinopsida > Cupressales > Cupressaceae > Cryptomeria > Cryptomeria japonica. Next base: position 708,962,220 of record NC_081407.1, read on the forward strand.
ATCATCGAGGGGACGCAATTGAAGCCTGTAGTCAGATTTTTGAGTTGAGGTAGTTCACCGGAGTGGAAGGAGAGATGCCACCGAGGACAAAAAACCCCCGAAGGGTAGAACATATGATGGAAGACCTCAATAATGAAGTGAAGAATAAAATCCAAAATGCTTTGGTTGGTTCAGGAAGAAACTCTAACTCTGAGGATGAGTATGAAGAAGTCGGTGAAGATCTTGAGGAAGCTGAAGGACCAAAAGATGAGAGAGATGAAATATTCCTAAGAGAAGTGGCACAAGCAAGTAAAGTGCATAAAGTTGAGGTTTCTAAATTTTCTAGAATGCTGAACCCAGAGGATCTAATTGATTGGATCAGAGAGTTGGAGGACTACTTTGAGTTTGAGGATGTCAAGGACTTGTAGAGAGTCTGGTTGGCATAGACCAAGTTGAAAGGGCATGTTGCCTTGTGGTGGAAAGAGTTGCAGAAAGATAGAGTGGAGAATGGTGAATTGAAGATCACCCAGTGGAGACAGATGGTTGCAAGGTTGAAGGCCAAGTTCATATAGGGAGATTATGAGTTGGAGTTGTTCAAGAAATTGTAGAACCTAAAACAAAGAAACATGACTGTGAAGGAATATATTGAGGAATTATAGAAGGAGGTAATTAGATCTAGACATAAAGAGATGGACAAAGAAAAAGTGGCAAGGTACATCAATGGGCTTGCTTTTAACATTCAAGATGAGATGAGTATGTTGAAGGTTTCAACAGTTGAAGAATTTTACCAATATGCTTTGAAGGCTGAGGAGAAGGTGAGAAGAAGACAACTGAATAAGGGAAAGGAAAAATTCAAGATGAATGATAGTATGAAGAAACCGATTGAAGAAGAGGTGTCAAAACATAACTGGAGTAAAGAACTGGAACAGAAGACACCAAGGAAGGGTAGCAGCAGTACCGGTAGAGAATTTCTTGGCAAATGTTTCATGTGTGGAGAAACTAGACATAAATCTTATGAATGTAAGAAAGGAATGGCAAGAAGTTGTGTGGCAAGTGAAGAACCAGATGTACCAGATCTTCCTGTACACCAGAGTAAGGATAATCCCTTATGTTTAGAAGAAAGGATACAAGATCTACTCAGAGGAAGAGTCTTTTCTAGATGCTATGCAAATTGGGTGGTAAGTGTTACAAGGTCATAGTAGATAGTGGAAGTACTGATAATTTAGTATCTGAGGAGATGGTTAAAAAGATTGGATTGAAGAGGCTTGAGCATCCTTGTCCTTATGAGGTAAGTTGGTTACAAGATGATCAGAAGATAGAGATAAGGGAGCAGTGTTTAGTGAGTTTCAATATTGGGTCTTTTAGAGATGAAGTTTTATGTGATGTGTCAATGAGTGTTGTCATGTCTTGTTGGGGAAACCTTGGAAATATGATAGAGGAGCTATTTTACTATAGAAGAAACCTAGTTACTATTGAAAAGGATGGGTAGAAGTTCACGTTGATTTATTTGAAGGAGAAAGAGAAGGAGGTGAAGAGACTGAATCCTGAGAGAAGTTGTACTACTGAGAAATCAGTGATAGGGGTTATACCAAAAGGATTGATGGAACTGGTGGCAGAGGTTGTACCAAAAGGTTTGGTAGAATTGGTTGTAGAGATTATATAGGAGGGTGACATGAGCTTGCAGAAGGATCTGACAGATGAGTCTGATGGACATATGGAACCGATCGATATAGAGTTGATGGTGACAAACCGGATGAAGTCTTGTGGAAGAACCAAATTAGAGTTGCAAAAATAGAGACAATGCGATGATTAGAAGCAAAGAAAGAGAAATAAAGAGGGTTAGAGGTTAGAGAAGCTAGTTGAGGCATTATAGGAGCTAAAACAAAGGTTGGCAAATAAAGAAGATGTTTGGATAAAAAATGAGCGTGGGATCTTCATTCCAAATCCTTATAGATGTTCATGAGTTGCCTCTCCTGGAACACCTTTTTCTACCTCGGTTTCTAATGCAGAAGCATCTCTTGTCAATGAGTAATCTTGCATCAACCAAAAATATTTCCTTTTAATTTTGTTATTATTTAGTTCCTTGTGCAGTTTTTTGTATTCTTACCGGCATGTACCAGTAGTTGCTTGTTCCTCATGGCAGATCTTGTTGGCAGTTTCTTGGCAGTTTAATATGGTTGATTCTAGATTTCTAGCTCATTTGGGTTCTTCTCCAGTCAGTTATCTCTTCCGATTAGCTGCTTCTGGGTTTCCAGGATAGTTCTTGTGCTTACCAGTTGGTTTTCCTTCATTATCAAAGTGATACTTGGCATGTGGATCCATATTGGGTCTTGTCCAACATTCTTTGGCATGTGGTCGACTTTCCTACTGAACCGCATCACTTGGTTGTTATTTTTTGGAAAGATTTCTTCAATCTTAGGGCTGGCCTAATTACACATTTCATTTTCCTGCATTGGTGAATGTAATATTTTGAGGCCAACCTTAATATGCTCCATTGGGTATAAATATAATTCTATGTAATCATTTGTAGGGGCAGAGGAATTAGAACTGAGAATAAGGATTGAGATTTACATGATGTGATCCAGTTGATTTTTAGAGTCCCATTTGGATTTTATCTGGCTTGAAGCCTGCATGTAACTAGTTAACTACCGAATGTTCTGCGATGATAATATGAAGATTGTCAAATGATTGTCAGAATTTGTAAGGCTATAATCCGATTTGTTTATGTGTATTTGTCATGTTTCCTTGCTACTTTCATTGTGTCTCTCTTACTGCATAAGTCGATTGACTCTTTTGAGGGTTCTTACTAGTTATGGCTACATCAGTAAGGGGAGATAAAAAATAGTGGGGTGGAAAGAGAGGTAATTAGAGAGAGGGAGATAGGAGATAAAGAGAGTAGGAGGGAAGAAAAATGGATAGAGAGAGATGAGATAAATAGAGAAAGGAAGAGGGTAAATAGTGTTGGGAGTATGTGTTGCTTTGGTTTTCATTGATATCAAACTTGTTGTTCTAGATAGATGTTGGTTTAGAAGTCTAAGGTGTAGATATATCTTGTTGTATTTATGTTATAGTTATTCTATTTGTTGTTATGGACGTGTTTGGGTCTACAAATTTTTGTTGATGTTATTTTGTGTTGCTATATTCATTGGCTATAATTTTACGTTGTGGATATCTTACTTTTGTGGTCTAGAAATATCTTTGTATTTTCCATATATTTTAGTATGTCTCATTGTCGGATGTGATATTTTATGTTAATACTATGTTTTGGTTCAGATGTGAATTTTGGAAGGTAATTTGATTTGTTATGAGTCTCACCATAAGGTGTGGACATCCAAATAAGAGTTATCTACATCAGAGAATATATTTTGGCATGTTGATTGTCTATATGGACATGATATGTTGTGGGTAATGTTCCAGTGTTTGCAGATTGATGGATTGGAATTAGGAAGATGTGTTTTGATCTCCTCTTTCTCCTAGAGAGGATCTGATAATACAATAATGAACAGTGAGTACCAAACCAATACTGAGAGGGAAGGGGCGAATCAGTATAGATATAAACACTTTTCCTGAACCGGTTTGACTATGAACAGTGAACTTGACTAGCAATCACTAACACCGGTCATAAACCAAACTACTATCGGTTAAAAACACTGAGATTGTGAAAGATATAAACCAGAAACACTTATCTTACCACACAACCTACACCCTCATTTCCACATTATCCTTGTGCATAAACAGGTAATCTATCATCAACAAAATAATAACATGTTAGATCAACATGATTCACCGCTTGATAGAAAACAACAAAGCATCACATGAAAAGGACATCACACATGACACACATATTTTTCATGTGGAAACCCAACTAGGAAAAACCATTGTGAGGTTGAATACCCACAAGTTGTTTTTGAACTCTTTATAAATACACTCTATTAGGAGCCTAGTCCGATTAAGAATGCAATCTCCCCTTTTGGCATTGATGGCTATATACAAAGAATACAAAGATATCTCACTTTCTGTATCACATCTTCTCCTTAATACTACAGATATCTTCTTCTCTTCACATCTTCTCCCCCTTTGACAACAATGCCAAAGTGGAGGCACAAGTTTCACTGTTCCACTATGCTGCTCTCCTTGAGGAGGAGCATCCTTCAACACATAAATCCTGAAAAAATATATCAAAGTAAGATCTAACTGATGTGGAGCACACACCTTTAGATTACTTCTTGAAGGGGAAGCACCCCTAATTCACCTCTCAGATAGGTAAAAGTAGCCTTCGGTAGAGGCTTGGTGAATATGTCTACTAATTGCTCCTTACTAGAAACATGTTCCAATACTACCTCTTTGTTCTGAACCTTTTCCCTCAAGAAGTGATACTTGAGTTCAAAGTGCTTGGTTCTAGCATGTAAAATTGGATTCTTGGAAATGTTATTTGCACTTGTATTGTCACAAAGTATACTTACCGGTTCAGATACAGGAACTTTCAAGCCATTCAATACATGCTTCATCCAAATAGTCTGGGTGCAGTTGATAAAAGATACAACATACTCTGCCTCTGCTATAGATTGAGAGATACAACTCTTCTTTTTATTCATCCATGAGACCAATCCACCACCAAGAAAGAATGCACCACCGGTTGTGCTCTTCCGGTCATCCACATTACCAGCCCAATTAGCATCTGTGAACACTTTCAAATTGAAATCATCATTGTATGGATACCATAATCCATAGTCAATAGTTCCTTTCAAATATCTAAGAATCCGCTTGACTGCTACCAAGTGGGATTCTCTTGGGCTTTTCTAAAATCGAGCGGTAATACCCACTGCATGTGCAATGTCCGGTCTACTATGCACTACATAATGTAACTTATCAATCATTGGTCTGTATTCCTTCTCATTTACCAATGCTGAGTCATCCTCTTTTGATAGTTTACAACCAGTCACCATTGGTGTACCAATCGGTTTGTTGTCTTCCATGATAAAGGTCTTCAACACCTCTTTGACATACATGGAATGAGTAATAAATATTCCATCTTTCATTTACTGAATTTGCAGTCCAATGAAGAACTTAATCTCCCCTATGAGTGACATCTCAAACTCTTTTTTCATCTCATCTGCAAAGTCATGACTCATCTTGTCATCTCCACCAAAGATTATGTCATCAACAAATACTTCACAGATCAGAATCTAATCTCCTTTTGATTTCAAGTAGATATTGCTATGTTCACTTGTTCTTTCAAATCCAATCTTCACAAGATGGGAGTGCAAGCCTTCATACCATGCTTTAGGTGCTTGCTTTAGTCCATACAAGGCTTTATGTAGCCTACACACCATGTCACTATGTTTTGATAGGGCAAACCCATCTGGTTGCTCTATATATACCTCCTCTTCAAGTATTCCATTCAGGAATGTAGATTTTACATCCATTTGGTATACCTTGAATCCTTTAAAAGCTGCATATGCAAGAAGCATACGAACTCATTCCAATCTTGCTACTGGAGCAAAGGTTTCTCCATAGTCTTCCCCTTCTTCTTGGGCATATCCTTTACACACTAGTCTGGCCTTGTTCCTTACCACTGTGTCATCCTCATTTAGCTTATTTATGAAGACCCATTTGGTTCCAATGACATTTTTATGCTCTGGTCTGGGTACCAAAGACCATGTACCATTCTTCTCTATTTGGTCAAGTTCTTCTTCCATTGCCTTGATCCAGTCTTCATCTTTATGTGCCTCTTTGAATGATTTAGGCTCAAATTCAGAGATCATACATGAGCTTTCTCTAACCTTTCTTCTTGTAAGAATTCCTACATCTTTGTCTCCTATGATCTGCTTTGGATCATGATTGAGTTTGACATACCTAGGTATGTTCTTAACAGATTCCTCTTGCTTTTCTTCTTCATCCTCATCTTCATCAGCATCAACATCCACCGGTGTAGGAGCATAATTACTATTATTGGGCTGATTTGCAACTGGTTCCCAGAAGGTTACTACTAGTTCATCTCCTACATTCTCTCTGCTAGTTTCCTCAGGTTTCTCATAGTTTTCATCAACCCTAGCATTGATGCTTTCAACAATTCTCTGAGTCCTATTGTTGAAACATTTGAGAGCTTTTCACTTTGTGGAATACCCTAAGAATATTCCCTCATCACATTTAGCATCAAACTTGCTCTGATGTTCACTCCTCTTGATATAACATTTACTTCCAAATACTCTAAAGTGGCTTACCACTTGTGTCTTACCGGTCTAGTACTCATAAGGATTCTTATCCTTTCCTTTCTTGATGAGTACCTGGTTCATTGTGTAGACTGCAGTGCTCACCGCTTCTCTCCAAAAGGTGTGAGCAACCTTTCCTTGGATTAGCATAGTTCTAGCCGCTTCAACCACTGTCCGATTGTTTCTCTCTGCTAAGCCATTCTGTTGTGGAGTCCAGGGGGTAGATAGTTGCCTCTTGATGCCATTCTCTTCACAATATTTGTTGAATTTACTGGAAGTGAATTCTCCTCCTTGATCATTTCTAAGGCATTTTATTCTTCTACCACTTTCCTTTTCTACCAGTTCTCTGAAAGCTTTGAACTTTCCAAAGGATTCAGACTTATCCTTCAAGAATGTGACCCACATCATTCTTGAGCAATCATCTATAAGAATCATAAAATACCTGTCTCCTTGCACACTCCTAGTTTTCATAAGACCACGTAAATTAGTATGCGCAAGATCAAGTAAATTGTCTACAGTGAAATATTTACCTTTGAAGGTTGAGGAAGACATTTTCCCTAGTTGACACTCTTTGCACAAAGGATTTTTGGTTTTCTCAGCACCGACAATCCTCTGACTGCCTTGATCTTACTGGCCTTCACAATGTTATCAAAGTTTACATGGCAAAGTCTCCTATGCCATATCCAGCTATCATCAAACCTAGCCATAAGACACATACTTATACTTGCATTCAACTGAAATAGGTTACCTTTGGTCTACATACCGATGGCCATCAGTTCACTAGTCTTTCCTTTGATTTTGCATATTCCATTTTTGAATTCTAGAGTGAGTCCACTATCATTCAGCTAGGCAACACTCAATAGGTTGTGTTTGAGACCTTCCACCCAATACACATTGTTAGCACTGCTCTTTCCATTCAAAGAGATGGACCCTCTGCCTTTAACCATACATGGTGCATCATTACCAAAATGAACCACACCACCATCATATTATTCTAGAGAAATAAACTTACTCCGGTCACCAGTAATATGGTGAGAACAACCACTGTCAATAATCCACTCATTGGAATTATCAAAGTAGGAGACAAGAGCCTTCTTGTCTGACACATCTTCCTTGACTTCTACAAACACAATATCTTTATTTTCTTCATCTTCTGATTCCTCATCAGTGACACCTTTATCAACTACTACAAAATAGTTTCTCTGGTTTCCTCCTTTGAACTTCTTGAACTTTTCTATTTTGTCCTTGCTATCACCATTACGACAATTTACAGAAATGTGTCCTATTCGGTTACAAGAGAAGCATTTCAAAGGAAGCTTACCTTTGTATTTACCGGTTCCCTTAGGAAGTCTCTTGGCAAGAAGATCTTCAAATTCCATCAAGATCTCCTCATCATCCATTTCTCTGCTCTGTCTTGGTTCACTACTAGTACTAGCTTCTTTTCCTTTTCTAGATGGTGCAACAGATGCTCTAAAGGCTGATTCAGTCTTCTGAACACTGCCATCAAAACTATTTAGCTCATAGGCTGTCAACTTTGCAATGATTGAGTCTAGGGATACCTTAGTCTTGTCTATTGACCTCAACTCTTGAATAGCAACAACCCTTATTGCATAGACCAGTAATAAGAATCTCAAAAAAATTCTAACAATAGTGGAATATTCCATTTTACCACCTGCACTCTTGATATCTCCAACAACAGTTTTGATTCCTATTCCATATTGTTGAATGGTCTCTCCTTCAACCATCTGCATGTCTTCAAACTTTCCCCTAAGGCTTTCTTCCTTAGCTTGTTTTACATGCTCATCACCGCCATAGATATTCTCAAGAGTATCCCATACTTCCTTGGGATTTTCTTTATCCTGGACATCAATAAAATCAATGTCAGATAAGCTACTGATTAGGGCTTCCATGACTTGCCCATTCTCCTGGATCTCTCTTTTTTTATCATTGGTGAGAGTACCGGTAGGAATAACATAAGCATTCTCAACATAGCTCCAATGTTGAGCACCCATGCTTTTGATGTATATCTTCATTATGTCCTTCCATATTTTGAAATTATCTCTATTGAAATTTGGACCTTCCCTCTTCATCATTACAATAGGATCTTTCCCTCAAGTGGTTAAGCTTACAACACAGGGGACCTGGAGGATGCTCTGATACCAATTGATAATACAATAATGAATAGTGAGTACCAAATTGGTACTGAGAGGGGGGGGGTGAATCAGTACAGATATAAAAACTTTTCCTGGACCGGTTTGACTGTGAACAGCGAACTTGAATGGCAATTACCAACACCGGTCATAAACCAAATTACTATCGGTTAAACACACTAAGATTATGAAAGATATAAATCAGAAACACTTATCTTACCACACAACCTACACCCTCATTTCCACATTATCCTTGTGCATAAATAGGTAACCTATTGTCAACAATATAATAACATGCTAGATCAACATGATTCGCCGCTTGACAAAAAACAACAAAGCATCACATGAAATGGACATCACACATGACACACATATTTTTCATGTGGAAACCCAACTGGGAAAAACCATGATGGTGATGAATACCCACAAACTGTTTTTGAACTCTTTAGAAGTTCACTCTGTTAGGAGCCTAGTCTGGTTAAAGACTGTTACAACAGGTTCTGTTAAGAACCGATCTTGTTAGGGATCACCTGGTTAAGGGATGGCTAGAATACCCGATTAAGGGTTAAACCCTATTAGAATTTACCTTGTTAGAGGATTTCATGAACCCAATGGCTTTGAGTCACCTTGTTAAAGGATTTACAACAAGTTGGTTAAAGCTACCCTATTAAGGGATTTTCCAACTGTTGAAGTGGTTAGAGATCAACAGGCATTACAATGATCTGATAATAGCACTTCAATGCCAATGTAGATCTTCTTTAGTTCCTTTCTTCTGCATACACACTCTACAGGTATCAACCCTCTTATTTTCTCTGGCAAGAATCACATGTATTTGCACTTAGATACACAAACAACATTTGCCAACAACTTCAACATGAAACACAACATCGACCTTATAGGAAACATATAGGTCGGTAACATAAACCCTAAACATTTAGGTTGAGCAATTAAGTCGGTTTGATCCTGACCATTGAACACTTTGCATTTGAATACAATGGTCTTGAACAGATCTCAAGACATTCTCCATCGTTCGTTCTTCACCGCTTCTTGGAGGCGATAACCCATCACGTGTTCTCCACCATTTATAGGGACTTCGCTCATTCCTGAGGTAGATAAGATCAATCCGCTTCTTGGAGGACTACTAACTCATCACACAATGCCATCGGTTGAATCACATAGGCTCAAAATGCTTCAACTTGAAACCCTGAAGCTGAGACCACCAATGGGTAGTCATACCATATTAAACCGCTTCACCTTTAGCACATATACCGGTTCTCATCATTCTACCGGTTCACTTTGCCAGTTGCTTAACTTCAATAAACCTGTTCACTCTTTATCATATTACCGGTTCTCTTTCAACATATTACCGATTCTCTCTAGAGCATATTACCAGTTCTCTCTTGAGCATATTGACATCAATGACAACACAATATCATCATGTCAACATATTCTGTACATATGTCAACAGGATCATCATGTGTGTGTTTTGTCTGAAAGATTTATTTTTTTCTTTTGGCCGACTTGGTTCAAGCCTTCATAATCTATATTTTATATATAATAATATGTGTAATTCAGTTGAGGTATGGTAGAGAGTGTGATGTGAAGATAGTCAATGAAATTGAGTGAAGAATATAGAAGAAGAGTTGTGTTTAAATGATATGCAAGTTGTTTGAGATTGTAGTAGGAATATGAGACAATGTGTCAACAAATCAAGTTTGAATTGTGTTTGTTGATGTAGAATTCAAGTAAAACTTCATAATCAAGAGATCCTTCTTTTCAAATCAGTCTATTATATGTTGCCCTATTTTAGTTAGCATCAGGTTTGCAATTTTTTTTTGTTCCTTGCCCCAAGATAAGTTAGCCTTTGTTATTGATGTAGAGCATCTTGATACTCAACCACATTAAGGAGATCTTTCTCCCAACTCACCAACTCAATAGGTGAAACTCAATCTCTCACAACTTCTCGAATCTACTCACAAGGCTTCACTAACCCAAAACCCGCTCAAGCCTTTCAATATCTCATCCAACCATTCAAACTCAAGGTCCCACACATATCCAACCTTCTTCAAAACATTCTCTATGTCCATTCAACCTTCTTGAATGCATACCCATGTTCCACAACTCTAAAAAAATATCTAACCATATATGGTTATTCAACTAAGGCTGCCCCTGTGTAGGTTCTTATTCATTCACTAGTGCAAATCACAACATGAAATGGATTCTTCCAAAATACACACAAAATACCATTGGAATTCCTTCAATAATCTCAAACACAACACCTTGAATGATCTCAAGACATTCAAACTTGACAACTTTCATTGAAGGTTAACTTGCAAACTGTCACTATTAAGGACAACAACTTGACAGTACAGGACTCCATCATTCATAACTTTAACAAAGAACTATTATAAAACCAATCCCTCTAGTGTGAATGTATAAAACCTATCTATGAACATCATATCCAGATTTCATGAAGATCTCACGGTGTAATAAAAACTTATGCCCTTTGTACCAAGACTATGTTTTTTATGACAATCATAACACACTTAGGGACAATCAATAACATATGGATTCTTGACACTCTCCAATATCTCCAATGGGATTATAAGGGCTTCCTAAGGTCTTCCCTAAAATTACAACACAATTCCCAACCAAAAAGGACCAAACAACATTCAATAGGCCAACAAACTAAAGGAAAACTTAACGTTGTCATAATAGGACAACCTTATACCAATTCAAGAACATTCATCACATTTGGTGTTTTGAATTATTCTTCTTGCCTCCAAACCCAATTAACTTGTTCTCTAGTCACTCTTACACCCTCTAATTTTTTCATCAAAGTTACAACTTATCATTCCACTCTCCAACTCACTCCAATCTTCCAACCAATCTATTGTTCACAGTCCAACACCCCGTGACAATCATCAAACCCTTAGTTTGCACGTGCCAAATCCAGAATGAACCCCTAAAACTATGATAATAAGAAATAATAAAGTATAATACAAAGTTACATCCATTATTGTGGCTATTCAATCAGGAAACTAATTGAAAATACATTTTATTTTATTCACTGTTTACCCTTATGGGGGTTTTGACAAGGTTTTAGTAAAATTGAGAGAGATTATTCAAAACTAAATGAAAATAAATAAATAAATCCCGGGTTGATTTATATTCAATCTCCTTTCATGTATCCATTATTTAGGATTCAAAACAATTAATTTTCAATGCAAAATAAATGAGATATCAGACTGCAACGTTAGAATTACTCATAAAAGTGCAGGGAATCAACAACTTTCATTAATATTTTGTGTATTACATCCAAAAACCAGACCAAATCACATGGGAAAGGGCCTTTATATACCCATACATACCTTAAACCAACCATAACTAACTTTCCAACTTCTTTCTTAACAACTTTACATCATTTGCCTTCAAAATACAACTTTTTTTTGACAACTTTTGAATAAACTCATCTTAGACCAAACCTATGACTCAAATGACTCAAAATGGATCTCAATAGGTACAATTACATCTTAAATAACCTTTGACATCAAAATTTCCCTTTACAAGACTCATTTACATAAATTTGCACTATCTTGACAATTTTTGACAATGTTGTCCACATTACATCATTTGGACTCAAAACCACATCAAATGGACTCATTAACACTTATTACATAAAAAATGATCAATTTTTGATCTTATTACATAGAATATACTCAAAAACAACAAAATTGTATCAGCTTGACCTCATTGTGCCATGAGGACCTATTAGGTGCTCCTGCACCATACTCCCGACCTTGAAAGTTGTCCAAGTCTCTTGGAACTATTGTACCTAATTAGGTTAAACACACTTCTAAGTCTTCATACTAGTTTCATCTTCACTATAGGGTTTTACTTATCCTCTTTATGAAATTATATACTCTCTTTCACACTACAACCCTTCACACCTGCTCCATCCACTTGGATCAGCCTTCCCATACTCTGATTTGCCTTCTTCCACATGTTTTCAACCTATACCTTAACTTCTTTGAGGTCAAAACAATCTGTACTCTAACTGCATACTTTCATTTTCACTTTTGGCTTAGCATTCATCAACAAAATCAACAAAAATAAGAAGTAATAACATATTCCTTTTACCTTTTGCTGGTTACCTTTCCTTTTCACATGCCTTATCAGCTTCCCCATGCTTGGAAGCTCTGTTAGAACAACATACATCTACCTCACAACTAAACTCACCATCCAAAGATAGCTCACTACTGCAACATCAACATATCCTCTCTCCATATCACTTGGAGACCACACAAACTCATTAGCCTTCTCATGGCCAATCACTAGCAACTCTTCATCCTCACTAGTCTCACTCACATTGGAGACCTCTTCCACACCTACCAACTTCACTTCTTCCTCTTCACCTCTTGGGGTGACCCCAACTTCCTTCATCTCATATACTTCTTTAAACTCTTTCTCAAACTCTTTCCATTCACCTTGGTTTACCAGATCATCCATTTTCTTGCCTTACACTAGGCACTCTATCTCTTTCTTCACCTCATTCTCAAACTGAGTTTACCCAAGATCAAATGAAAGTCCCTCAAATGCATAATATCACAAATTACAGTATCATAATATGAACCAGTTTTGAAATCCACAAATGCTTGTTCTCTAGCATCAACATATTGATCATCATTTACCCAATATTGTCTGTAAGGTGTTTTATGAGGTATTCTTGGCAAATTAGTTTTTCTACCATTTCCAATGAAACTATGTTATCCAATGTACCATTGTCAACAATCACATTACATACCTTACCTTGACATTTGCATCTAGTCCTAAATATGGATTGCCTCTAAGTCACCTACTTCAACTTGTCATACCTTATTCTCATTTCTTCTCCTCCATGATGGTTTCAACTCCTTAAACTTGTCAATATCCACTTGACCTACTTGCTAGCTCTGATACCAATATGATACAGAGCATCTTGATACTCAACCACATTAGGGAGATCTTTCTCCCAACTCACCAACTCAATAGGTGAAACTCAATCTCTGACAACTTGTCGAATCTACTCACAAGGGTTCACTAACCCAAAACCCACTCAAGCCTTTCAATCTCTCATCCTACCATTCAAAATCATCATCCCACACCTATCCAAACTTCTTAGAAATATTCTCTATGCTCATTCAAGCTTCTTGAAAGCATACCCATATTCCACAACTCTAAAAAAATCTCTAAGCACATATGGTTATTCAACTAAGGCTTCCCCTTTGTAGGTTCTTCTTCATTCACTACTACAAATCACAACAAGAAATGTATTATTCCAAAACACACACAAAATCCAATTGGAATTCCTTCAAGACACTCAAACACAACACCTTGGATGATCGCAAGACATTCAAACTTGACAACTTTCATTGAAGGTTAACTTGCAAATTGTCACTGTTAAGGACAACAACTTGATAGTATAGGACTCTGTCATTCTTAATTTTTACAAAAACCATTATAAAACCAATCCCTCCAATGAGAATGTAGAAAACATATCTATGAACATCATATCCATATCTCATGAAGATCCAATGATGAAATAGAAACTTATACCCTATGTACCGAGACTGTTTTTTTTATGACAGTCATAACACACTTAGGGACAGTCAATAACATATGGATTCTTGACACTCTCCAATATCTCCAATGGGATTATAAGGGATTCCTATGGTCTTCCCTAATATTCCAATACAAGTCCCAAACAACATTCAATAGGCCAACAAACTAAGGAAAACTTAATGTTGTCATAATAGGACATCCTTATACAAATTTAGGGATAGTCATCACATTTGGTGTTTTGAATTATTCTTCTTGCCTTGTTCTCTATTCATTCTTACACCCTATAATTCTTTCATCAAACTTACAACTTATCATTCAACTTTCCAACTCACTCCAATCTTCTAACCAATATGTTGTTCACAGTCCAACACCCTGTGATAGTCATCAAACCCTTAGTTTGCACGTGCCAACTTCAGCATGAACCCCTACAACCATGATCATAAGAAAGAATAAATTATAATACAAGGTTAAATCCATTATTGTGGCCATTAAATTAGGAACTAACTCAAAATACATTTTATTTTATTCACTGTTTACCCTTATGAGGTTTTTGATAGGGTTTTAGTAAAATTGAGAGAACTTATTCAAAACTCAATGAAAATAAATGAAACAAAGCCCAAGTTGATGTATATTCACTCTCCTTTCATGTAATCATGATTTGGGATTAAGAACAATGAATTTTCATTGAAAAATAAATGAGATATCAAACTGCAACGTTATAATTACTCATAAAAGTGCAGGGAATCAACAACTTTCATTAATATTTTGTGTATTACATCCAACCACCAGACCAAATCACATGAGAAATTCCTTTATATACCTTTAAATACCTTAAACCAGCCATAACTAACTTTACATCATTTGCCTTCAAAATACAACTTTTTTTGACAACTTTTGCATAAACTCAACTTAGACCAAACCTATGACTCAAATGACTCAAAATGGATCTCAATAGGTCCAGTTACATATCAAATAATTGTTTACTTCATAATTCCATTTACAATAATCATATACATAAATTTGCACTATCTTGACAATTTTTGACAATGTTGTCCACATTACATCATTTGGACTCAAAACCACATCAAATAGACTCATTAACACTTATTACATGACAAATGAACATTTTTTGGTCTTATTACATAGAATAGACTCAACAAAAAAAAACTTGTATCAACTTGACCTCACTATGCCATGAGGACCTATTAGGTTCTCCTACACCAGTTATCAAGTCCAAAGTAGTGAGCTCTTTCATTGTAATCTTATATACATAGTGGATCATTTTTGTAAGTTGGTGCTCTCCATGTTTTTTCCTTGTTTTGGGTTTTTCACATACAAAATTTTGGTGTTGATTAGGTTGATTATGTGTTGTTGTTTAAGTGCTATAAATTACTACATTAGTTTTGGTTTAGACTGATTTACCGTCATCTCAATCCTATGTTGGGTTAAACAATTGATATCAGAGCAAGGTTCCTCTTAAGTAAGCTTAACTACTTGAGGTAGATCTAGTATGGTGCAGGACTTCCATTACAAAGTTTTGATACTCGATGAAACAAAATTTTCATATTAGAAGGAGATAATGGAAGCACATTTGGAGACATTATAGAATGAAATATGGGACATCATCCAAACTAGGTATACACCCCCCTAGGGTGGTCCTCAAACTCTAGATGTGATAAAGTTACAAGAGACTAATGCAAAAGATAGAGCTATAATTTTCATTTGTTTGGAAGAGTAAGAGGATTAAAAGAATCCAAAATTTTATGGAACAAGATGTGTTTGGAATGTGAATGAGATCCAAAGAAAAATAACACTAGGCTGATGAATCTAAAATAGAAGTATGAATATCTGAGAATGCTTGAAGTTGAAGGTGTTGAGAATTATATACATAGAGTCACTGAACTTGCTATCGGTGGACATTTGGAGAAAGGTGATATTGTTCCAAATATCTTCTTGACCCTACCAAAATCATACAAAGCAACAAGGTGTGTTGTACAAGGAAACAATTATTTAAGCAAGTGTAATGGGTCAAAGATTAGGGTTTCTACCATTGTATGTATGAAAACCGCTCATTTTTATTTATGGACCATTACATTAGGGAAAGATAGGAATTAGATAGATCTAAACCTAAGAGGTCTAAATGTTGATCTAATTCGAGAGGGTTGTTATATATTCATCTTATTTCCCTTATATTGAATTGAATTATTGAATTTGTTGAAATCAAGGTAAATGTGTTGGAATTGATGTAAAAATGCATAAACAGTAAGATACAATCATCAAATCGAGCCACAAACCTATATCTAAGGATGTTAAGGGGATTTATATTTGTTTCTAGAAGGAGCTCTTGATTTGTTGGGAGCAGTGTGATGGTCACTCTAGTCCTCCTAAATTTTTTTACTCTAATGGGGGTTCGATTTGTCTATGAAAATAAAGCTTATCCTAAAGATCACATCTTTATACCTATTCCCACACACACAAGGGAAGAAAAATAGGGTGAAAATGTGGGTTTCCCTTAGGTCAAACCATGGTTTTGGAATTAACCTTGAAAGAGAAATGAAATCAAATTGAATTATATTAATGAAAATGCTCTTCTTTTGAGGGTGATGCTAAATAATGATGAAAACACAAATGTTGTTGGCATTTTGGCACTTAGTTGTCATTGATGTCAACCAGTGGAGATTGAGCATTATAGATAGTTTCTTTGTTAATGATGAAGAGGAAAAATGTTAAGATGTGCAACCGGTATAGGATGCTATACTGGTCAACAAGTGAAGAACACTCTATTGGAAAAGGGTTTTACCGATATATGTTTGTTGGACCAACTAAACATTGGAAGGTCGTGTCTTGATTGGTGTGATGTCGTGTGAAGCCGAGGTGGAAAGTAGGGTGTGGTTGGTGAAGCTTCATCCATAGGGTCGATGAAACAAATATTTTCCATTAATGAAGGAACCGCAAATCAAGGGATTGCATCAAACTGATTGTGGCTCAAGGAAGAGGGAATGATAGAGGAAGATCAGGGGAGTAGTTGGTTCCTGGATTGAAGCAAGAAGATCAGATTGAAATAATACCTCGAGAAGGAAACAACAAAGGTATTAATAGCAATTTGACAGATGTAAATCTATATGAAGGATCATGTTTTCCTTGTCTATAAAATGTGTCTTAAAAGGCACAGAAATGACAGAGATGAACAAATGGACTTCAAGGTAATCAGATCTTGCAAGATCTGATTGGATTTGATTTGCCTCAAGAATGGTGAACAAACCCTAACTTCCTGGATTTTGAATTGAAGTTTTTGGTGGGAATTCATCTGATAAGAAAAGGGAACTATGGACAGAAGATGATGATGATGTTGTGAAGATAGTGGAGAGGAGAGAAGTTATAAGAAGAAAATTTGAGAAGGGGTTTCAATCAAGTTACAGTGTGAGTAAGCAGGCAGACTAGTAAGAGGATTCTACTAGTAATTTCATAGTTTGGCAGTTGAGCCTAACCGGTAAGGTGTGGTAGAGTAGGCAACATCCTAGTGTGACATAGTGTACTGAGAGACTGTGTGTGAAAAGGAGAGAAAGATAACAGAGAGTTAATTGACTCAAGAGTTGCATAATTCATTTGCAGCAAGAAGCCTTAATTGCATTCAAATAGTATTTCAATATACATCACCAAGTCAGATCTTGGTGTAGGGGTTGGTGCTCCTTGGGTTGGTGCCCTAAATGTGCAGGGGTTAGTGCTCCTTGGGTTGGTGCCCAAAATCTTTGTAAATCTATGTTTTACCTATGAGGCTGGATTGGAGCAGTAGACTTCAGCAACTTTTCTCACCGAGGTTTTTCTTATATTGGGTTTTCCTCATAAATCTAGTGTTGTGAGTTGCTTGTGTGTGTATGGTCACTTTGGCTCTCTTTCTTTTATTATCGGTTTGACTGTTTATGTGATTAAGTACATAATTTATATTCTCAAGTTAGATTAAAAAAAGAAAAGACCTAGGAACCACTGATTCACCCCCCTCTCAGTAGTACTCTGTGTTCAACAATTGGTATCAGAGCGAAGTTCTCGGTTATCTCTAAACCTTGGGTATATTTTAGAATTTGAGCACAATGGCAAGGAGTGAGTCTGCTTCCTCAAAATCCCCCATGTTTGATGGATCTAACTATGACTTCTGGATCAGAAGAATGGAGACATATATTTCATCTCTTAGCTTTAATGTATGGATGTCAGTCAAGAATGGGTATGTTGTTCCTAATACTCCTCCCACTGATCCAGATGTAAAGAAAGAGTATGAAAATAATGCAAAGGCTAAACATGCCATCTTGAGTGGACTGTCTGATAATGAATTTTTCAAAGTCATGCACTGTGTTTCAGCTAAGGAAGTATGGGACATGTTGCAGAGGTTGTTTGAGGGAGATGCAAATGTCAAGGAGGCCAAACTACAAACTCCAAGGAGACAACTTGAAAGCATCAAAATGAAAGATGATGAAAAAATTGCAAATTACCCTCACATATTTGATAAAATTGTTAATACTACTAGAGGACTCGGTGAAGAGATTGCAGATGAAATTCTTGTCAAAAAGATAATCAGATCTCTCACTCCCAAATATGATACTAAAGTGTCAGCCATAGAAGAAGCCAAGGTTTTGAAGACTTTTACTATGGATGAACTATTTGGCTCCCTAACAGCCTATGAGATGAGAACAACCACTGAGACTTCCTCAAGAAAAGAAGTTGCTTTCAACACCACTAAAAAGTGGAAAGAAGTTGTTACTCATAAAGAATATAGTGAAGACTCTGATGTTGAAGTAGCAAACTTTGTCAGGAAGCTCAAAAGAGGATCAGGTTGGTACAAAGGAAAGATACCACTTAAGTGCTTCAATTGTGGGAATGTAGGACACTTCACTGCTAGCTTCCCTCACAAAGAAACCAATGGAGATGAGTCAAGAGAGTTCAGAAGATCTATTGGCAAAGACAAAGAAAGGAATGACTACCAGCAGGGAAGAAGAGACTACCGGAACCAAAACAACTTATATACCATTGAGGATGACATAATAGATGACAAGGATGCATCAAAAGATGATGACCATGAGAACCACAGAAAAGTAAATCTTTTCATGGCATTTGAAAGACCTATTGTTGAAGATGAGGAAGAAGAGGATGTTGATGCATTTCTCCAAATATTTTCATCTTGTTGTTTGTTCTTAACTAAACCCGGTTCAAGGTGTATGCATTAGTATGAACAACTTATTTCCAATAGGTATCTGATAGACTGGCCTCATTTAACATAGGTCTCCACATAGAATTAGGGTTTCATGAAGTCTTAAATAACATAGAACATGAATGTCAACTCCAATGCTTGAATCTTCACTCTATCTCTACTCCAATTCTTAAAAGAATATTGATTTCTTTCTTACTTGAACTTGAATGCTTGATTGCTTGATGTCAAATTGAATTTCGTGTATGTGGATGACCAAATGAGAGGGGTAGACCTCTTTTTATACTTTTCCATTGAAAAATAAATAAAAATTTGACATGAGCTGACATAAAGTTGGAATTCCTGCT
The DNA here is from genome assembly GCF_030272615.1 of Cryptomeria japonica. Lineage (NCBI taxonomy): Eukaryota > Viridiplantae > Streptophyta > Pinopsida > Cupressales > Cupressaceae > Cryptomeria > Cryptomeria japonica. The sequence goes on from NC_081407.1 coordinate 708,981,706, forward strand.
TAAACTTTATGACCATTAAGGGGCCCAAATTTGGGTTCCGATTGGGAGGACCAGGGAATTGGGCACTCTAGTTTGAGGGGACCAAGGTGCCATTCTATGTTCCTACCCAATTAGGGACCAAATTTAAGAGGCAAGCTGATGTGAAAAGTGAAAATGGTGATAAATATGTCCTATTCAGGCTGAGCAAACAACAAGGTGAGGGCTCAAATGCAAAAAGAAATCTAAGGAACTATAATTTAGGATGCTACATTTAGCCCCCACTTTAGTGGGAGTATGAGATTAAGAATGGTGCAGGAGAAAATAATCAACAAGCTATTCATGACCCTAAGCATGAATAATAGGATCATTAGGGTGTCTTAGTGTGTCTTGTGTTTCATGTATGCAATAAACCCCACCATGAAAGGCCATGTCACCAATTAGGCAATTTGAGAAGCCAATTGGGACAATGTACTGAAAAGGGGCAATAGATATTCTAGATTTGTGTTTGATAGGTTTTATACATGTTTTATGTGTGCTTAGTTGGTCCATGTGTGTGGATCCCAACCTTAGAGATTATGACAACGTTTTGTGCAAAATTGCAAAAATGCAACTTTTGAGTGCAAAAGTGCAACTTTTTGTAAATCGATTGGGGGAAGCCTTTCAATGGCTCCAACCTACTCCAAATTCGGTGGAAAACCATTGGAGAGTTGTATAATCCTTGTGTTCATGATCCCCAAGGTTGTTGATGTTGGAGATGGAGTTTGAGAATTAATAATACACAAAATACTACAGTTTTCCCAGAAATCTCATGTTTGCAGGAGTTGTATGTGTCTGTACGGATTGATTGGAACCCCACCATCTATGGATTACATAGGGAGATGAAATATATTTCTTTTGGTGGAGGTCTAAGGTCTTAAATATTCCGGAGTAGAGAGAACCCTCCATTCTTCTGACTGTAACCCAAAAATTGAGGGTTTGGAGAGGGTTTTGAACAAAAATGGCTTTATCTTGCACTCCAGTCCATTAGAAGACTCTTCCTTTGGTGGGATTCAATATAAGCCTCTCTAATTTATTTTTTTCATGGTGTGTAGTAGGGGAAACTTTGTTGTGTGGAGAAAAGAGCAAGATTAGGTAGGCATCTCTATGTGACTACCTAGGACACAATTTAGGACAGTCATCATAAGTTGTCATAGTGGTAGATTACAAGTGTGTAACCATGGAATTAGAGGTTTCTAAGTACCCCCCACATGCCCATAGAGTTTATTTTCCACTTGGTGTACTGGTAAAGGTAGTTGCTTTGGAAAATAGGGCTAATTACCTTTATTAGATCTCTTTCTAAAGGGAGCAGACCTTGTAATTGCAGATCTGACCAACCCATTTTAGGGATTAGTATAACTTCAAAAAGGGTGTCTGTAATAATAAATTTTTTGTATGGGTGTGTGGAACATTTTTGAGTTAAGGTCCATTCTATCACCAAATAGGGCTACAAGTCGAGGGGGTAAGTTTACAAAGGAGGTATAAGGAATTGATGCCCTAAACAAATACCAGTGTTTGAAAGAGTCTTTAGTTGACATGTACTGGCCAAATTCAGAATCCCAAGGAGTAGGGGTCACCGGTAAAGAATGTTTGAGGAGTTGACACCTTTTACTCATCTTGAGTAGGCATAAGCTTAGTGAATGTGTGTGTAGTTTCATCCAAGGTGTAGAGTCCTTCCTTGCAAGACCCTTGTGAGTAGTTAGGGGGTCACTAGGCTAACCTTGTTTGGGCTTTTTATTAGGAGTTTGGGTAGGCCTCTACATCAAGTGGTATCAGAGCCCTTTGGAAGAGAAGGAGAAGACAAGATGTCGAAAGAACAAGGATCCCATGAGGCACCTTCAAGAATGACCAATGCAGAATTGAATGTCCTAGTGAAGAAGTAGATGGGAGAGAGCAGAGTAGTCAGGGCTAAGAATCAAGCCTTGAGAAATGAGATGGACCGGTTCAAGGATAGAGTGGAGAGGGGAAAGAGAGACTCTACAGAAGAAGGGGATGAAGAGGAGATCCTTATGCAGGAAGAGCTAGAGGTACATGCAGACTAGAGACCCCTGATGAGTTTCCTCAAGTCCATGGAAAGAATAATAATGGATATAAAGATGGATTTGCCAATATTTGTAGGAAAGATGGAGCCAGATATAGTGACGAAGTGGATAGACTCCTTGGACAATCTCTTGGAGAGTGAAGACATACCAGACCACCAAAGGGTAAAGATGGCCCAATCCAAAATGAAAGGGGCTGCACTAACTTGGTGGAATTTCATCTAGGATTTGAGGGTGAAAGAAGGAAAGAGAAGAGTAGCTACATGGAAGAAGATTATGGCTTTGGTGAAAGAAGCCTATGTCCCAATGGACTACAATATCCAATTACATAGGAGGAGAAAAAATTTGAAACAAAAGGAGATAGACGTGAGTTGCTATACCAAGGAGTTCATGAAGTTGTGTGTGAGGAATATGGTGAAAGAGAGTGAAGATGAGAAGGTGGAAAGGTATCTCAATGGGTTGAGATTTACAATCCATGAAGACTTGAACCTCCACACCCCAGAGATAGTCCAAAAGTGCTTTCAATTGGCACTTAGGGTGGAGGAGAAGTTGAAGAGAAGGTAGGTCAAAATGGCATAGGTAAAGGGAGACAACAAAGAGGAGGAAGAGGCCCTTTCAGAGGTAGAGGAAATGGTTTTGGATACCAGGGAGACTCTAACCAAGAAGGCAATAGAGGAGAGAGAAGTTGCAACCAAGGAGGGGGCTACAATCCAAGAGGGAGCTTTAGGGGTAGAAGACCACCCTCTAGAGGAAGATCCCATGGTAGAGGACCTCCTAGATGTTACTACTGCAACCAAGAAGGGAACATGGCCAATAGATGTCTGGAGAAGGCTTCTAGCTCCATGGGAGAAAGGAGAAGCAATTTGGTGTAGGAATCTGATTGTCAAAGTGTGGCAAGTGTAAACACTTATCAAAGTGTTAATGCTCCTGATAGCTATGGATATCCTGAAATAGGAGAGGCTCTGATGATGAGGAGAGTAGTAACCACCATGAAGGTACCTGATAAGGAGCCTACACAAAGGAAATCTATTTTCAAAACCACTTGCAAGGTAGGAGGAAAGGTATGCAAGGTTCTTATAGACTCCGGATCCATTGAAAAATTTTGTATCACTTGAAATGGTAGAAAAGATTAAACTTAGGAAGCCACCTCACCCTTACCCCTATAAGGTCTTACGGCTCACCCAAGGTCAGCAAGCAGTGGTGGAAGAGCAGGATTGGGTGGAGTTTCAGATTGGATCTTATAAGGATGGATTGCTATTTGATATAGCCAAAATGAATGCATGACATCTCTTGTTTGGGAGACCATGGCAGTATGACTTGAAAGCTCATCATGATGGGTTGAGAAACACCTACTCAATCACTAAAAATGGGAAGGTGATAGAACTCTTACCTCTGATAGAGGAAGACATGAAATCAAAAGGAAAGGATACAAGAGTACTAATAGTAGAAGGTAAACAATTCATGAAGGAGATTGCAGAGAAAGGTGCAATTTGCTAAGCCCTGATGCCTAGTCCCAACGTGACAAGGAAAGAGCAGTTTTCAGAAGAGAAAGAAGGAGGACCAAAGCACATAGACCTGACAGTCAGATAGTTGTTTGATAAGAATCAAGATATCATCTCAGATGGAATGACAAGGTCCCTACCATCGGTAAGGGACATCATTCATTGCATAGATATGATCCCTGGATCTACATTGCCAAACAAAGCAGCCTACAAGCTCACCCCAGACCATAATGTAGAAATTGTAAGGCAGATTGAAGAATTGCTGGAATCAGGACTGATTGGAAAGAGTCTAATCCCATGTGCAGTACTGGCAGTCCTTGCACCCAAGAAAGAAGGCATTTGGAGGCTTTGTACAGACTCAAGAGCCATGAACAAGATAACCATAAGGTATAGGTTCCCAATCCCTAGAATAGAGGATTTACTTGATTGCTTAGGGAGTGTCTGTTGGGAATCCCATAGATACTGAGAGGGGGGGTGAATCAGTATCTAACCGGTAATTAGAATTTCTCAATTTAAAACATGCAGAACATATTACAACAATGTACCAGTATGCAAGAAATAATGCAATGAATAGAATTAAAAGCATCCACATGAAAAGAACACCATAACACAAGGATTTAACGAGGAAACCCGGTGTGGGAAAAACCTCGGTGGGATTTGTGACCCACAATATCCACTTATTGGCCAATAAGAGAATATTACTTACAATAGGGGCCTGCACATGCAGAAAGGCCAATTGCCTAGAGCTCACTACTCAATGGGAAGTCTCACTGACTTACAATGTGGATTACACAAATCCAATAACTTGTACTTCTTTACAATAGCATCTATAATGCCTGATCCAGTACCGGTTTGTGCTCTATTCTTTACATAAAACCTCTAACCTATATTTCGCATAATAGGTCTGCCTAATATCTTCTTCTTTTCGCTTACTTCCTTTTTTCAAATGTTTACAATGATCTCTCTTATATATAAGAGACATTTTACAACTTGCCAAGTCGGCTTACAAAGTTTTTACAATAATAAAAAAAATATAATATACCAAAAATCCTGTCGGCCTGTGTGTGTATGCTTCCTTTCTTTGTGCCGGTGATCTGAGTGCCGGTGTAGAGTGTGACCTGTTGATGCCAGTGCACTAACTTGTTAGTGTAATGCCTTGCTGGTATAGTGCCTATCGGTGCCATAGGATTGTAAGGTTGCCATCAATGACAAAACCTTCAATCACATACAATGTCTCATTGGAGTGTGCATATGCCAACAATCTCCCCCTTTGGCATTGATGGCAACACTCATGAGAAATTTCAAAAGTTTATCCAAAAATTATCCAAAAATGTGAAGTCCAAAAATGTTACCAAAAATGTGTGTGCTCCCTCTGAGCATATGGTTCCTGTGATATTTGGATTTTCTCATCCCACTACTCCCCCTTTGGCATCAATGACAAAGGTTGTCAAGATGTCAATAGAGTTTGTAGTTTCAACCTTGTAACTAGGTAGTTACAATTTGAAATAGATCCGCCAATATTAAGTTTATACTCTCCATAAACTTTTTACTATCTCTTATTATTGTCTCTATCCTTTTAGCTGTACCAGTGAGATGCTGCAAATGCTTTGCCAGTGTTTTCTGTCCCTATATCAGTGCCTCAGATATTTCCTTCCGCAATGATGCTAGATAGTCCAATCTTGGACTTAGTTTTAGTCTTAGATGCTTTGCCTTATTCACTATTCTTTCCTTTTCTCTTTCCAATTTAAGTAATTCTTCCTCAAAATTTGTTATCTTTTTCTCAAAAACTGATAATGTATCGGCTGAGTTAACAAAATTATTAGCAAGTTTATTGGTACCTTGCTTATTTTCTTATCTATGTCTATAGTCAAAAATTTTGTCATGCAGGTGTCTTTGTACAGAGTTTTGTACTCTTTCAATAAATTACACACTTCTGGTAGAAGTGTGTCAAAATCCCTAGTACACTTCTTTATCTGCTCATCAAAGAATCTTTGCTTTTCAATTTCTACTTTGTCCTTCAATGTCTCTTCCTTTATTTTCTCAATTTTTTCTGAGATATATTTACACAAGGTATCAAGTTGTCCTAAATAATCTTTATTGCCTATATTATAGTTAGGAGCAATTACCTTCAAAATTGGTATGGTGTCATCTATTGCCTTATAAGCTTGTGAGCTGCAGTCTGTTATCTTTTTAATTGAGTCTAAGAGTACCTCAGTCACATTAGTTGATTTATAGCCTGATGATGAGGAACCTACATTCAGAATACCACTAGTGGAAGTAACCAAGCTTGTATTGACCTCTGGTAGGTCTGTTTGTGTTTGCATTTCCTTAAGCAATGGTTTGTGTACTTCACCGGTTGCCGGTGGCACTGTTTCCTCATGAACCTGTTCCTGTTTCTATTGTTGTTCTTGTTTTGGAGCCTTTTGCTCTGTTTGTTTCTCTGTTTGTTTCATTGTCTCAGTCTGAGTTTGAGTCTCTACCTGTTGCTCTTTGACATCTGCCAGTTTCTCTTGTGTGTTTTCAGTTTTCTCATCTACCGGAGGCTCACTAGCCATGTCAGTCTTATTAGCTGTATCTTTGTCTACCACAATGTTGATCTTTTGAGTATCAACATCCACTATATATAAGACTTCAAGATTAGGATTAACATCCTTTACATCCATACTTTCAACTGTCGGTTGATCTTCTGTAGTTTTTACCGATGATGTAGAAGGAGGCGGTGGGGATAAGTTATCTTTAACTTTTATACTCAGAGGTCCACCAACCTTTCCTTTACCCTTGTCTCTTTCCTTCTGATATACCTTTATTGGTTTGGGGTTCTGGTATTCCTCCTGTTTTTCTTTTTCTACTAGGAAAATGTCCCATGCATCTTTTGTCTCCTTAGTCACCTCATTAACTCTTCCAACCATTAAACAAATGTGCCGGTGTGCAGTAGAAAATATTGACTGGTTGGCTTCAGAAATTAAGCCATCAATTTCTTTGGGTGAATTCACTGGATATACAACAAGTAGCTTTTCTATCTTGATTTTCTTGTCAAGTTCTATTCCTGCTTGTCTCCTTGCTTCTAGTCTCTTAAATAGTTCATCTGGTACTTCATCTACTACTTCCATCAAAAATTTCTTATACATATCCATATGCAATATAACACTGTTTTCTACTTGTTCTTTTTCATTTGCTGTCAGAGTGTCATATAGTTTCTCTATATTCTTCAATTTCCCTTCCTTTGTAATTTCATTCAATAGTATATCAAGAGGGGCCAAGTCCTTATTTGTCCTCTTCTTCTTCTTGGGTGTCAGTTTCTTCTTCTTTGGTGTAGCATTTCTTACCGGAGATCTTACTGCTCGTTGTTTTTGTCTTGTCCTCCTAGGTGAGGGTGTGGTTGCCGGTGAGGGATCTCTTTTCCTTAGAACTCTCTTGAAAGTTGCAGGCATGTCACTCTCTAAAGAAGTACCTACCGGTGATAGGTGAGTTTCAGGTTGTGGAGCTGCTAACTCATCCTCTGTTATACCAGTTTGCTTTAACATATCTTCTTTAATAGCCTTTGCCTGTCTAGAACCTCTTCTCACAACTGCCTCAACCTTTTTCACTCTTTTATGGGATTGTATTTGGCTTTCAATAGTTTCTGCAATACCAAATACCTCTTCCTTAGGTTCTTTAGGGGCTTCCAGAAGTGCTTTAGCATATGTTTCAATTATATGATCACCTATTTCGTAACCCATCTCTGTTACCCAGATTGTTCTAGGGATGACTGCTTCCATCCAGATCTCATCCTTTTTTATTACAAAACATATTTCATCCTTATATTTGTCAACAATCTTTTGTGATAACCTGATTCTCTTCTTCATTTTGGCCTTAAGTGTTTGAAAGAAATCATGGATATTGTTTTCCTTATCTTCTCCCATATTATTGAATAGTTTTGTTAGCTGTTTACCTATTGGAATATCATATCCAAGTTATTTGTAGCCTATATCAGGAACCTATTTGGTTATATGTAGCATCAAACATACTAGCAAATTTCCAAACCTGAAAGTTCCTTTCTTGTCCTTCTTAATCTTGCCTAAGTTGTCAATTAATTCGTCCTTCAACCACTCACATACAACAATCTTTGCATTATCTGTGACCATGTCATAAGCACTCTTAATGCATAGACTTGACACTGAATTGAGTCTATTTGCATGAGTTGCCTTATTTCCTAATATCATGCTGATAAATCTTACATTAGTATCTTTTACATCATTGACTCTTAAGGACCTTTTATCAGATGTGGCACCAGTTAATTAAGTAACTAGGTCATTGGAGACCTTCTTAGTTTTGTCTGGCCTTTTACCGGTGGTTGGTAACCCTGTGACAACTTTCACAGCTTCCTTGGTGATTTTGTGAATTGTATCTAACCAGAAAAATTCACCATGTACCCTGCTTAAGACTATCCTAATCACATCCTTGGGAAATTCAGGAATGCTAAAGATCTTTGTAAATCCTAGGGTTTCAATGATCTTATGTTCTGGTTTCACATTTCCAAAGTTATCACATATGACAATTTTAAACATGGTTTTAATCTCTTCATCTCCTAGTTCCTCAATGTTGCAGTGAATGTAAATTTTGGGGTCTTCAACATAAACAACTCCTTTAGGAATTTGAGAAAAAGCAGGTAAAGTATCACCTTCCTTTTCTACCTCGGGAACTAATTGAAATACGGGCCTAGGTCTTTTTATAACTTCGACAACAGTAGGGTTTGCTATATATTCAAGTGCAGAGGTGGATGCCATGATAAAATACCTTTTACTGCCTTTAGGATGCATGAATGCTTGAAGTGTTCTTGCCTCTTGCTTGAAATGCCTTAGCTTAGAATCTTCGCGCTCTTCGTAGGTTTGAAATCTTGATGAAATGAAATGGAGCCAAAACCTCGAATTTAAAGTGTTACTTTACCATCTACCACATTAAATGTTTACTGGTTAAGTATTTACTTAACATTGTCTGCCAGTAATAAGTAATTTCCAACTTCTCATCTCTAACCAAGGGAATAATAGCACATGTGTCATTATATTACCAAACCCTCAAGGAAACTTTCTTCAATTCGATGAAGAACTTCCTACCAGTGGAGCATTACTCTGTCCTGTCGGTGGAGCATCACTCTGTCCTACCGGTGAAGCATTGATTGGTTCTACCAGTGGAGGAGTATTCCCAATATTTAGATCAACTTTTCTAATCCATTGTTTTGAGAATTATTGCTTAACCTCTTCAACTTTTTCTTTACCCTTCAAGCTAGAACTTTTGTTGTCTGTCGATGATCCTTTACTTCTATAGAATTTTGCAATATGCCCAATCTTGTTACATGCATAACAAGTCACATTATTCTTTTGAATATCTTTTCCATAACCTATGCCAATTTGTGTTCTGCATTGATTAGATAAATGTCCAAATCTTCCACAAACATAACATCTCACATTCATTCTACAATTTTTAGAGTTGTGACCAACTTTCTTGCATTTAGAACATTGACTGATGGGTGTGTTGATATTCTGATAATTTCTAGATCTACATTCATTTTCTCTATGACCATACTTATTATAGTTAAAGTATTTTCCATTGAATTTATAAGCATTAGGTTTCCTTACCGGTTTGCTGTGATCTTGTGTGTTTGCAGTACCGGAGCTTTCTCCAACTTCAATGCCAATTCCAGAAGTGTCACCTTTAGGTTTTTGATTCTTCAGTAAGGTGCCAAGTTCCTTTGAGCTTTTCTTGAATTTTTCTTTATGTTGATTTGCAGTTTCTAGTTCTCTTTCTAAGACTTCTTTTTGTCTCATCAATTCATTGGAGTCATTCTGAGTATGCATTAGATCTATCTTCAACATGTCATTTTCATAGCTAAGTCTTGTGTTCTCATTTGCTGCATCACTTAGTCTTCTGGTCAATTCTTCTTCATTCTTCTTCCTATCTTCAATCTCTTTACAAAATCTCATTGTCATATCCTACATCTCATTCTTTGTAGTTATGTTCTCCAGTTTCATCTTGCTTAACATATCATTAAGTGATTCCTTTTCATCATTCTCATTTTGCATCTTTTCACAAAGTTCTCTTCTCTTGTTTCTTTCAATAGTAAGATTCTCTTGGAGTGCCTAAATGATGTCCTGAGCTACTTTAAGATCATCTTCTAGTTTGATATTTTTCAATTTCTCTGCATCATAGTTTGAAAAAGCTGCTTCAAGTTGCTTCATCAGATTTTCCATCTTTACCGATGTCAAGATCTTCCTCAAGCTGTTAGGCTTCTGAAAATAGAGGACCGAGCTCTGATACCAATTGTTGGGAATCCCACAGTTACTGAGAGGGGGAGGTGAATCAGTATCTAACCGGTATTAGAATTTCTCAATTTAAAACATGCAGAACATATTACAATAGTGTACCAATATGCAAGAAATAATGCAATGAACATAATTAAAAGCATTCACATGAAAAGCACACCATAACACAAGGATTCAACGAGGAAAACCGGTGTGGGAAAAACCTTAGTGGGATTTGTGACCCACAATATCCACTTACTAGCCAATAAGAGAATATTACTTACAATAGGGGCCTACACATGCAGGAAGGCCAACTGCCTAGAGCTCACTGCTCAATGGGAAGTCTCACTGACTTACAATGTGGATTATACAAATCCAATAACTTGTACTACTTTACAATAGCATCTATAATGCTTGATCCAGTACCGGTTTGTGCTCTGTTCTAAATATAAAACCTCTAACCTATATTTCGCATAATAGGTCTGCCTAATATCTTCTTCTTTTCGCTTACTTCCTTTTTTCAAATGTTTACAATGATCTCTCTTATATGTAAGAGTCATTTTAAAACTTTCCAAGTTGGCTTACAAAGTTTTTACAATAATAAACAAAATATAATATACCCAAAAATTGGTCGGCCTTTGTGTCGGTATGCTTCCTTTCTCTATGCCGATGATCTAAGTGCCAATGTAGAGTGTGATCTGTTGATGCCAGTGCACTAACTTGTCGATGTAATGCCTTGCCGGTATAATGCCTTGCCAGTGCCATAGGATTGTAAGGTTGCCATCAATGACAAAACCTTCAATCACATACAATGTCTCATTGGAGTGTGCATATGCCAACAGTGCCAAGTATTTTACAAAAATGGATCTAAAAAGTGGATACCATCATATTAGAATAAGACTAGGAGATGAATGGAAAACAACTTTTAAAACCAATGAGGGGTTATATGAGTTTAATTTAATGCCATTTGGGTTGTTGAATGCCCCTAGTACCTTTATGAGGTTAATGAATGAAGTCTTGGTGGAATTCATAGGAAAATTTGTCATAGTATACCTAGATGATAGCTTTATTTTCATCCATCTCTTCATCAAGATTAATAAAAATGGGATTTTAATAGGAATAGCACATGAACCATTATTTTTCTTAATCATTTTATGTCTTGGATATTTAGCTTGAACTTCCTCCCTAGGGTTAGGTGAATGTTGGACAAATGGGATCATGCCAATATTTGGAGTCTTCGCGGAGGAAATAGGTTGAGAAGCAAGTTCACGAGCCTTAGCACAATGTCTCTATGGGAATTATCTTGTACAATAGTTCTTTTAGTTTTAGTTGAAGGTTGTGAAGGTTTAGGATCTATGGGTATAGGCTTCTTCTCTTCCTTTAAAGAGGAATGCATGGTAGAAGGATTTTTAGGTTGAAAGATAGGAGGTTCTAGACACTTTCCTTGTAAGATGTAGGATGTGGAACCACAACATATAAAGGAGGAGTAGAAGGTATAGGAAGAAGACTAGATCCATCACGAGGAGGAATAGGTCTATCATGAAGAAGATGAATGGGATTAGGACTCTAGGCTTTCTCAAGGATAAGATCATCTCAGTCTTCAACCTTTGATAAGATTGAAAGAGGGCATCACTTCGAGGTTTAAGAGGTTTAAATTGTGTAGACTGAAAGTAATCAAGATTATCATCTCCATGCTTCATCATGGGTTTGTACATGCTATGATTAATTGTTATGATTTTATCATTAAGAAAAAATTTCATATAGATATGAATACTAGAAGTGATCTCTTTCATTGAAGAGAGGCAAGTATGTCCCAACATCACACGAAATTGATCCGATGTTGGAATGACAACGGAATTAACATCTAAATATTTATTACCAACCTCAATGGGAAGAGTAATAGAGCCAATAGTGGGACAAGAGAAACCATCAAAGTTTTTAATCACCACATTAGCTTTATCCTATGTCACTTGATGCAATTTTAAGGTATAAAGATATTCTTTAGTTATCATATTTACCATGCATACATGATCAATGAGAACACCTCGTGAGAGCATGTCTTTGATTATCACAGTGATATAAAGTGGGCCATCAGATGCTTCAATGGTCTCAATAGGATCAAAGGTAATAGATAGGTCCTTTGGAAGTGTAGGTTTGTCAATAAGATTCACCACATTATTAGATTCAATGTCAATATTACTAGGAGAAAAGGCAAGATGTTCAGACTCAAACGCATTAGTAGAATGAGAAGGCAAAGGATTGGTAAATATTTAGAGGTTTTGATTAGGAGTAGCTATGGATTTTTTTCCTTTGTCATTCACACTAGCTACAAATATGGTATTGTTATCAATAAGGTCTTGAATATTATTTTTTAGCTCAAATAAGACTTTTCAATGTCATGACTAGGTTAATGATGGTATTGGCAAAAATATTTGGCATCATAATGAGGTGGAAAATGTTTGGTTGTGTCAGTTGGTTTGGTGGGAGAAAGTTTCAACACAATTTTTTGTATCAATTGTGTCATAATGTTATGCATAGATTTAGAAAGAGGAGTAAATTATTTTTCTAGAATATTTGGATAAAGGAGGCACACCTATTGTTGCAGTTGCTACCTAATTATTGTTGTTTTCATTGAATTTAATGTATCCTTTGTTAGGTTTAAATTTTGCAAAAACATTCGAGCACTTTCATTCTTATCAACCAAAGCCATTGAAGGAGTGAGTCAATTCACTTGAAGCTGATAATTATGAAGTATTGCGCACAACTACGTAAAGGAAGTAAACTTAGAAAAGAGAGGCTTATTCCTAATGTCTTTTTGCAAATTAGAAATGAAAATTCATTGAACATCTTGATTAGACATGGGATAATAAATTTGAGAATACAAATACTTATATCTACCAATAAAATCAGTCACTTTTCCTATAACACCTTCCTTATAATACATTAAATTAGTCAAATTAACCTTAGGACCAATATTATTGTGAAATTGTTGAATGAAAGCATTACCCAATTGTTGAAATGATGTAATTGAATAAGGAGGTAAAGAACAATACCATTGCAAAGATTTATCCTTAAATATTATAGTAAACAATTTAGCCAAAAGTCTTTGATCATAAGAAAAATCACTACACAAAGTTTGAAATGTTCTCACATGAGAAATAGGATCACCTTTTTTATTATAAATCTCCAATTGAGGGACTTCTACATGTTAACGAGGGACAACATAAAAATTATAATTATATAATGGGCTCACTACATCAAATGTGGGCACATTATACTTTGATTGGTTCATGGAAGCTATTTGTTGTTGCAAGGATGACACGGTTTGAGCTAAGATATTAATAGTTGCTTCGATGGATAGGTTGAAATTAGACATGCTAGATTGGGATGGAGTAACATTCTAAAACGAAGTAGGAGGTTGAGAATGAGGAGGTGGAAAACTATGATAGATAGGTATGGGTGATGATTGGGTAACAAGGGGAAGAGTCATGGAAGAAGGGATGAAAGATTTTTTATTAGCAATGTTGCCCCCTTGACTAAAATGTGTAGGAATAACATTTTGTGTGTAAGTAGCCATGATGCTGGATGTAAAAGTAGGGACACTTGATATAAAAGTGGTCACAGAAATGTTAGGTCCTGGAGACAACTAAGAGGTGGGGGGGGTGGGGGGGTGAATCAGTTGTCAAATAAATTCAAACCAAAAACAACTTAACCAACTTAATGCTTAATACCGGTAAACCAGTTAAGTATGCCAGTAGATAGTTTTAATATTTAATATCTATACCGGTAAGGATTAATGCATGAAACATAAACACAAAGTCATCCACAACATATGACACCAATATTTGTACATGGAAACCCTGTAAGGGGAAAAACCATGGTGAGAAACCTTACCCACAATTAGATGATACTACTGCAAATAGTAAGTGTACATAAATGGGGTCTGCACATGCAGAAAGGCCAATAGCCTAGAGCTCACTACTCAATCACAAAAAGGGAGTCACACTGACTACAGTTGGATGGTTAAATCCAATAAGAATGTACTGCACAAAATAACATCTTCATATGCTGGATTTAGTACCAGTGTAATGCTGATATGCTTTCACAAAAACCTATCTTTACCTTCAAATGATATCTTCGTGTATAGCTCTACTTAATCTCGCATATACCTTCACACAATTCTTTTTCGCATTCCACATTCGATCTTACAAATAAGATCTTACCTTTATACCATAACCTAAGACCAATTTTAGTAGGTCGGCTCTACAAGATATTACAATAAAACATTTTACAAATAATATAATATCCAATGCAATAACTGATTGAACATGTTGGCTTAATGCATTTACAACAATAATTAATCATCATCATAGCATGCCATGCTAATCTGGAAAAGATAAACCTACCGGTGTAACCCTAGGTAACCTTGGACCTATTTGTCGATAAAAGCAAATATGCAAATATGAATATACCAATGATTAATTCATTAAGATAAGATGTCCACATGAATTTTTGATATTACCAAGTGTCTTCCATGCCATTCCAAGTGCCGGTGATCATTATATCCTGTCGGTGAACCATATACCAGTAACTATGTAATAGTTACTTGCTTGCTGGTGAATGTTGCTGGATCTCCAAAGTGCTAGTGTTTTAGTAGGTGTTGACATCAATGACAAAACCATACCAAAATACCAACAATCTCCCCCTTTGGCATTGATGGAAACACAAGATGGAAAACCATCAAAGTGCCAAAATAGAAATGCCAAATACCAAAAACCAACAATCTTCAGAAAGATTATAGTCAGAAAATAATTTTTCTTAAACAACAATCTCTCCCCCTAGGAGCAACATGTCCAAAGTTTTCAATACCATTCTCTCCTCAAGAGATAATGTGTTTTTCCATAGATATCTCTCCCCCTTTGACACCAAATGCCAAAGTTATAATAAAACCAAGTTCATATACAAAATACCAATCAATTCAATATACCAACTACTCCCCCAGAGAAGTAGCTTCCGCATCAAAGACCAGAGTAAAATATTTCTCTGTAAATTCTGCCAGTTGATGACAATCATCAATTGTCTAAGTCTCTACCGGTGGTGGTATGACTCCAAGATGATCTCTAAGATATTCAAAAGTCTCCTTAGGAAAAGGTTTTGTGAAAATATCTGCAAGTTGTTCTTTAGTATTCACATAAACCAGTTTTATCTCCTTTTCTTCAACTTTTTCCCTTAGAAAATTCAGTTTGATAGAAACATGTTTTGTTTTATAGTGTAGTACTGGATTCTTAGATATATCAATTGCTGCAGTGTTATCACAATATATAGTAATAGGTTCCTTGCATTTTACCTTTATGTCTTTTAACATTTGCTTAAGCCATAGTACCTGTGTACAGTTAGTTGCTGCTGCAACATATTTTGATTCTGCTGTTGATAAAGATGTACAACTCTGTTTCTTACTCAACCAAGAAACTAGTCTATTTCCAAGAAAGAATGCTCCACCGGTGGTGCTTTTTCTATCATCCACATCTCCTGCCCAATTTGCATCTGTGTATGCACATAGATCAAAATTTTCATCTCTAGGATACCATAATCCAAGATTTGCAGTGCCTTGTAAGTACCGGAAAATCCTTTTTACTATTGATTCATGATTTTCTCTAGGATTACTTTGAAATCTTGAAACAATACATACTGTATTCATAATATCAGGTCTGGTTTGTGTCAAATACAATAAACCTCCTATCATAGATTTGTATCTAGTTGGATTAATAGGTGTAGATTCATCCCTTTGAGATAATTTGTCATTTGTAGTCATAGGTGTGCTTACCGGTTTAGAGTTCTCCATCCCAAATTTCTCTAGTAACTCTTTCAAGTATTTGGATTGACTCAAAAATATACCTTTGCCAGTCTGTGAAATCTGCAATCCTAAAAAGAATTTTATTTCACCAATCATAGACATTTCAAATTCTTGCTGCATTTTAATAGAAAAATCCTTACATAATCAATCTTCTCCTCGAAAGATTATATCATCAACAAATACTTCTATAATCAAGATGTCTTCATTACTTATTCTGTAATATAAATTGTTCTCTGCATTTTCTTTAGTAAAACCAATATTCAAAAGGTATTTATCCAATCTTGCATACCAAGCTCTTGGAGCTTGTTTTAGTCCATACAGAGCTTTCCTTAACCTGCATACCATATCATTGTCATCTATCAAAGAAAATCCATCAGGTTGTTCAATATAGTCTTCTTCTTCAAGATCTCCATTCAAAAATGCACATTTAATATCCATTTGATAAACTTTGTAGTTCTTGTGTGCTGCAAAAGCCAAGAATAATCTGATTGCCTCAATTCTAGCTACCGGTGCAAAGGTTTCATTGTAATCAACTCCTTCTTTCTAAGAATATCCCTTACACACTAGTCTTGCTTTATTTCTGACAACCTTACCATATTCATTAAGTTTGTTTCTAGATACCCATTTGGTTCCAATTACATTTTTATCTTTAGGTTGGGGAACTAATGTCCAAGTGTTGTTTTTCTCAATTTGTTCTAATTCTTCTTCCATATCTTTAATCCAAAACTTATCTTCACATGCCTCATTAATAGATGATGGTTCAATTTGAGAAATAAGACATACCTCTTCATTTGCCAATCTTCCACTTGTCATAACTCCTTTAAATTTATTTCCAATTATCTGATCTTTAGAATGATTCAATCTTACATACTAGGGTGTCTTAGTTTGCTGTTGTTCTTCAATTACTATGGAATCCTCAGATGGTACCAGGGTAACTAGATCTTTATTTTGTACCAGTGGATTTAGTGTAGGTTCATTTGTCAAAATTTCTATTGTCGGTTCAAAGTCTATATACTTTGAAGTTCCTCTGAATTGTTCATCAATATTTACATTTGTACTCTCAACAATTTTCTGCAATCTCTTGTTAAAACATCTATATGCCTTTCTCTTAGATGAATAACCAAGAAATATTCCTTCTTCACTTCTAGGATCAAATTTTCCAATATACTCATCTCTTCTGATATAACATTTACTTCCAAAAATTCTGAAATACTTAAGAGTAGGAGTATTAGCAAACCATAGTTCATGAGGGGTCTTACCAGTTTCACCTTTGATGTGAACTTTGTTGAATGTATAGACCGTTGTGCTGACTACTTATCTCCAATACACATGTGGTAAATTTGCTTCTGATAACATACTTCTTGCTGCATCCAAGATAGTTATGTTTTTCCTGTCAACAACTCCATTCTCCTATGGTGTCTGAGGTACTGATAGTTGTCTTCTGATTCCATTCACTTCACAGAATGTATTAAAGTCCTTAGATGTGAATTCTCCTCCTTGATCTAATCTTAAGCATTTGATTTTCTTACCAGTTTCATTTTCAACCATTGCTTTGAATAGTTTGAATTTTCCAAGTGCTTCTGATTTTTCTCTGAGAAAAGTAACCCAACACATTCTAGAATAATCATCAATAATTAGCATGAAATATATATCACCTTGTAAGATTTTAGTTCTAGCTGGACCACATAAATCAGTGTGAATCAAATCAAGAGCATTATTGGATTTTTCTGGAATACTTTTGAAACTAGTTCTAACTTGTTTTCCAAATTGACATTCCTTACAAATTGTATTCTGAGGTTTGACAATTTTAGGTAAATCTCTAACTGCCTTAGAAGTACTGATCTTCACCATGCAATCAAAGTTTACATGACAGAGTCTCTTATGCCATAACCAACTTTCATCTATATGTGCAATTAAGCATGTCTTTTCACTGTTATTCAAATGAAAGATATTGCCTCTAGTTTGATTATCGGTTGCAATTTCTAAACCAGTTCTATTCATGATTTTGCATTTTCCATTTTTAAATTGTAACTGAAATCCTTTCTCAACCAATTGACCAACACTCAAAAGATTATGCTTTAATCCTTCAACATAGTAGACATTGTTAGTGTTATGCTTACCATCAAGAGATATTGTACCCTTACCTTTGATTGAACAGGCTTTGTCATCTCCAAATCTTACTAAACCTCCATTGTATTCTTGAAAGTTCAAGAATTTACCTTTGTCTCTTGTCATATGACGTGAGCATCCTGAGTCAATGATCCATTCATCCTTTACTTCGACTTTAGCTGCTAGGGCTTGTACCGGTTGAGCAGTAGGTGCCGGTTGATCTTCTGTTATAGCAACAAAAACCCATCCATTGTCTATCAGATCCTCATCAGAATCATCAGTCACACCTTCATCAGCAATGTAACAAGATTTGTCTTTGTTCTTCTTAAATTTGTATCTATGATATTCAAGATTAGGCTTGTATGTCCTTCTAGCTTCTTCTCTTAGTCTAGCATGTCTATCAGGGCATCTCGAAGCCATATAACTAATCTTATTGCAGTTAAAACATTTAAAGGGTGCTTTACCTTCATACTTACTTCCAACTGGACCTTTAGGCATTTTTCTTGCAAACAGTGCTTCAAGTTCTTCAAGTTCTTCATTTTCTTTCCTACTTTCTTCAAGTTCTCTTGCATAAAAGGCTTTCCAATCAGATTTGTCAAATGATGGAGTAGATGATGTTGATGCTTTAAAGGCCAAATCTATCTTAATAGTAGCAACAGGACCAAATTCCTCAATTTCAAAAGCTAAAAGTTGTCCAATCAATGTATCCCTAGCAATTGATGTATTAGGCATTGTTCTTAACTCATTTATAGCAGTAACCTTCATTTTATATGTTGGTGGCAATCCTCTTAAAACTTTTGAAACAATATCATCCTCACTTAAGGTTCCTCCAGAACATTTAATACCCAAAACAATTTCATTTACTCTTTCCATAAAAGTAGAAATCCTTTCATCTTCTTTGATTTTCAGATGTTCATACCTGACTCGGAAGCTTTCAAGTTTTGCAATTTTGATTATGGAATCTCCTTCATTTAGTGTTTCCAAATGATCCCAAATAGCTTTAGCAGTAGACCTATCTAATAGTCCCATGATTTGTTGATCTGATAATGCGCTCAAAAGTGCTTCTCTTGCTTTGCAATCATTTTCCTCATCTTTAGCCAAGGTAGTTGGACTGGGCTGACCAGGTACAACAGATGTATAACCTTTCTTTGTAACTTTCCAAATGTCTTTTCCAATGCAATTCAGATGTGTCTCCATTCTGATCTTCCATATGCCATAGTTGGTTCCATCAAGTTTAGGAGTGTCCTTCCTGAAATAATTAGTAGAAATTGGATCTCCTCAAGCTATTAAACTTCAGCAAAAGAGGACTAAGCTCTGATACCAATTGTTAGGTCCTAGAGACAACTGAGAGGGGGGGGGGGGTGAATCAGTTGTCAAATAAATTCAAACCAAAAACAACTTAACCAACTTAATGCTTAATATCGATAAACCAGTTAAGTATGTCGGTAGATAGTTTTAACAGTTAATTACTATACCGGTAAAGATTAATGCATGAAACATAAACACAAAGTCATCCACAACATATGACACCAATATTTGTATGTGAAAACCCTGTAAGGGGAGAAACCACAATGGGAAAACTTACCCAGAATCAGATGATACTACTACAGATAGTAAGTGTACACAAATGGGGTTTGCACATGCAGAAAGGCCAATAGCCTAGAGCTCACTACTCAATCACAAAAAGGGAGTCACACTGACTACAGTTGGATGGTTAAATCCAATAAGAATGTACTGTACAAAATAGCATCTTCATATGTTGGATTCAGTACCGGTGTAATGCTGATATGCTTTCACAAAAACCTAGATTTACCTT
Organism: Cryptomeria japonica; assembly: GCF_030272615.1. Lineage (NCBI taxonomy): Eukaryota > Viridiplantae > Streptophyta > Pinopsida > Cupressales > Cupressaceae > Cryptomeria > Cryptomeria japonica. The sequence continues at coordinate 709,001,319 of NC_081407.1, forward strand.
CAAATGATATCTTCATGTATAGCTCTACTTAATCTCGCATATACCTTTACACAATTCTTTTTCACATTCCACATTCGATCTTTCAAATAAGATCTTACCTTTATACCATAACCTAAGACCAATTTTAGTAGGTCGGCTCTACAAGATATTACAATAAAATATTTTACAAATAATATAATATCCGATGCAATAACCAATTGAACATGTCGATTTAATGCATTTACAACAATAATTAATCATCACCATAGCATGCCATGCTGATCTAGAAAACATAAACCTACTGGTGTAGCCCTAGGTAACCCTGGACCTATTTGTTGGTAAAAGAAAATATGCAAATATGAATATACCAATGATTAATTCATTAAGATAAGATGTCCACATGATGTCTTTGATATTACCAAGTGTCTTCCATGCCATTCCAAGTTCTAGTGATCATTATATCATATCGGTGAACCATATACTAGTAATTGTGCAATAGTTACTTGCTTGCTGGTGAATGCTGCTGGATCTCCAAAGTGCTAGTGTTTAAGTAGGTGTTGACATCAATGACAAAACCATACCAAAATACCAACAAGAAATAGAATGGTTAACTTCACTAGGAGGTTGAGTGTAACCAAGGGCTTCAACACATCTTTTTAAAGGCATGATATTAGTGTCAACAATATGAGCAAGGCCACACAACAAATCAATGCCAACTTTTTTTCTTTTTTTTTTGATAAAAATGGAATATTCCACTAAATTTTTATCAATATTTTTTACTTTTTACGTAGGATTCGAAGAGCATACCAAAGGAAAGAACCCTAGGAAGAAAACCTCTAGTCACAACTCATAAAATAAACCTATAGCATCTAACAGATCAGTTTATACATCCCGCCACATACAAAATGCGGTCACAACACATATAAGATCAGTTTTACATAGAGCCCATATGGAAATTAGCAAACCCATCAGATAATTCTCAAAAAGTAGACTCCACTACTGCTATCAATGGAAGAAGACAGAAGGTTTCAAAGCCCTATGCCAAATCACATGAGCCAAAAACCTTTCCTTTATCTTTTTCTTTGTAAATCCTTTACTATTCTACAAAGCCAAGTGTCTTTATCACAACTTTCATTTAAGGATTCATATACCATGAACTAGTGCTTTCCAAGGAGGAGAAGAAGGGGGGTATCAACATCAACAAGAACTATGGGATGCACCATCTAGATAGGCAAAACTGAGGTTGGCAAAGACTGAACAAGATGCATTGATTCTAAGAGAAAGTGAATACCTAAAAATAGATTGACAACTGCAGCCAAACAATCTGGTGATATATGATCTAATAGAGCTACCATAGAAAACAAAGTACCATCATATAGGTTAGATATCAAGCCATTTCTTAAAATTGAAAGAAGTTCCCCATGCCAACTAGAAGATAATAAATGAGAATGAGATAGGAAACCACCATACTCAAAATTACTAAATTCAAAATGGTAATTAGATAATGCACTATCCAAATCATCAGTAGTGTAGAAATAGGAGTGGAAGTATGCATCAAAAAGTGCCCTGACCATAATAGAATCTAGAAGCACATCCATATAGATAGTGAAAAAATGAGATGCAATTTTAGAAAGAGAACAACCTGAAATTTCCACCAGCCATCACTTTCCCAAAACCTTGCAAAAAGCCAGAGAGAAATCCAACGAATAAACTTGAAATGGACAACCAAGCTTTTCATCATCAAAAACATGAGAGTCTTGGAAATAATAATGCATGCGATGCATCAAAATATGATAGCCCACTGATTCCATTAAAAAGATAATGCAAAACCAAGAGAGAGCATAGGAATATAAAGAGATCAAATACCATTATGAGAGAACAACACAACCACCAAAGGATGCAATAGTAAATATTACCTCAAGAAAACCCACAACATATGTGCAAAAAAGAAACCACAAGCTGCCACCTTCATAAAAAATGATGACAATTTCTGCACAATGCTCATAACCATAAATCAACATAAGCATGCCAAATAATAGCACAAGATAGCCACATGAGCAAAATCCCCCACATGAAACGAAATAACTCAAAAAAATTGCCACTGCTTGAGAAGAAGATAAATGAAACGTTAAAACTGAAAGCAAGCCATCCATACATAAGTACAACCATCATGAAATCAACAAAAGAAATCTGTGCAGACATCATGAATTAAACAATAAAAAAACATATGACAATAATGCTAATTGTGGGGCAGATTTTAAGTGTGTAAACAACGTACAAAATATGATTATAGGATGCCCCCACACACCACAAGTCCCAACTAATTGCAATAAAGGTAAAAACCTATACCTAGACTGAGATTACATAGTAATGTAGCCATAATGAAGAAATGAAGACCCATCAACATCACATTGTTGCATGCCTAAATATAATCGTCATGCAAGGTACAAGGTCAATCTTCTGGAAATGAGTTAGAAACAAACAAAAATAGTATGTAAACAAAGTGTATAGCATGATTATAAGATGCTCCTGCACACCACAAGTCCTAACCAAATGCAATAAAGGCAAAAACCCATACCCAAACTAAGATTACACACAGTAATTCAGACATAATGAAGTAATGAGGATCAAAAAGACCAACAACACCACATTAAGCTGCATGCCTGAATATAATCACCAGGAAAGGCACAAGGCCGTGCTTCTGCAAATGAGTTAGAAAAATTTAAACTAGATGAAGAGGTAGAGAACTAGAAGCCACATCAACCAAAAATTGGATATCCTCATCTAATGCTTTATTGGCTAAGAAGTCTGCCACCTTATTAGTTTCCCTATAACAGTGTACCATAGTGAAGGAATTGAACAATTCAACTTGAGAAAGTATCCTATCCAACCAATACTTTAGATGCTAGGAGTGGGATGAGTGATTAGTGACCATGTAAAAAACAACCTGAGAATCACCCTCAATGAAAACATCCAAAAAATGCAATGAAAGAAGCAGATCAAGACCCGTGGAAAGAGCATGAAGTTCAACCACATTGTTAGTTCCATAAGCAATACATTGGCATTGAACTTTTATGATACCAGCCTTGTCATCAAAGACCACAATACCAATGGCATATTTGCTAGGGTTACCAAAGGATGCTCCATCAAAGTTCAATTTAAACTTTGATGCCAGAGGAGGCAACCAGACCACCTCTGCTCTATTTACTAAAGGTCACGGTTTAGAAATTTCCCCACTCAAAGGGAGTGATTGTAAGGTTGACCAATGTTTGGTAATCCAATTACCCCATGGTGTGAAAGTATTGTGCAGACTAGTACCTTTGTAAATGAAGGCTAGAATAGTTTTAGAAATTGACTTCTCAATACAAAAGAGCACATCTTGCAAAGGGGAAGAGTGTTTCTTAAAAATCCTATTATTCCTCTCAAGCCAAATTTTCCAAATTAGAACAGAAGGAGCAATTATCCAAAGACAAGCATAAATTGAAGATGGATATAATAGGGGCCAACTCATGAAGTGAGATCTACGGTCCCTACTAAGAGCAGACCTCCAATTCAAATTATTAAAAAGCCAATACTAGCAATGATGAGCAAAGGGACAATGAAGGAAGAGATGATCGACTGATTCAAGGGAGCCACCGCACATGACACAAGGAAAAACTACAATGATACCCAACCTATCTAATCTCATGCCAGTAAGAATTCTATCCTGAACAGCCAGCCAAGAAAATGCCCCTTCTTTGGGCAAACAGGATGCGTGCCAAAATAACTTAAATGACAAATCATCCCTTTTAACATCTAAAGACAAATAATTGTATCCTTCTTTGATCGAGTATTCCCCTGATTTTGAATAAGTCCAAATAAGCTCATCATCCTTCTTAGAGAAGAGTAATGGGCATTTCTTAAGCTCATCCACAAATGCGGACTTAACATCTTGATCCAATGAAAGAGAATCAATTGATTTCCATCTTGCCATAGGCAAGAAGCCTGAGGAATCCACAAAAAAATAATCAGCCACAAAAATACCCTAGGAAGATTTAAGGATGGACATAAGGGGCGACCAATCCCTAAGACTAGAGAGTGCAGAGAAGCCATTCCATACTTCATCCTAAAACCTAGCCTTACGACCATTATGGATAAGCCAAGACAATCTTGGAAAAATGACATATCTGTACTCAACCATGAAATTCCAGATCAGTGACCCTTTGGGAAGTGAAGAACTAGTAAAGATAGCCTCCCTAGAAAATTTATTCAGGTACTTCATAGACAAAATAGATGCCTATTTGGATGCAAGTTGCTTATAAAGTTTCCAAATTAACTTAGCACCAAGAGCCAAATTCTTCTTACCAAGATCCTTAACCCCTACACTTCCTTTATCCCTAGGAGCACATACCCTATCCCAAGCCAACAAGGGGATCCTATCTTTCTTATTCACATTATCATTCCATAACAAAGATCTTACAATTGATTGTAGAGAAACCACAGACTTCTTAGGAGCCTTTAAAATAGATAACAGATAGATAGGAACTGCATTTAAACCATCTCTAATAAGCACAATTTTACCAAAAAAAAGTTAACCACTAATGAGACCAAGAAAGAATTCTTGAAGAAATAACCCCCGAAACCCGTTCCCAAAAAATATGCTTCTTTGAACTAGTAAAAAATGAGAGCCCTAAATACCTGCAAGGAAAGTGACCCACAAAGAAGCCCCAAAAGAGAGACAATCTGGACAGCACCAAAGGGGAAACATTAAGGAAGGATTTTTTTATTTAGTCTGATTAAACTTCTGTCCAGAGAACAAAGAATAATCCAAAATGATCATGTTAATGGGGTAGCTTTGCCAAACAACAATGTGTCATCCACAAATAAGTAATGAGTATGACTCGTGGCCATATGAGGAATGTAAATCCCCTTCCACGAGCCACTCTCCCTGGCACATGAGATAGCTCTACTAAAAGCTTCAGCCAGAATAATAAACAAGAAGGGCGACAACGGATCCCCTTGCCCAAGTCCTCTAGATGAGGATAAAAAACAACATGGAGAACCATTCAAAATTACTAAGAACCTAGCTGTACTAATACATGCCTAAACCCATTTGACCCATTTAATTCCAAACCCAAATTTCTTAAGCACACATAAGAGTGCTTGCCAACTTACCCTGTCATAGGCCTTCATCATATCCAACTTGAGAATAATGGTAGAAATACACAACTGAGAGATATAATGTAGAATCTCATGGGCCACAATGGCCCCTTATGTCATTTCCCTGCCAGGGACAAAACCCCCCTGTTCACCTGAGACGATTCTAGGGATGAAAATCAATGCCAACTTTATCACTTTGAACCATTCTTTTTAATCCTTAAATAAATGAGAGAGTCTCACTTTATAGGTATTGTTGCCTCATCCATTGTTGAATATTTTCAAATTCATTTTCAATCTTCTCCAATTGGTCAATGGAAACCCTAGTTATGATTCACCCTCATCATGAGAATTATGTAAAGAATGGGGATAAAGGACATTAATTGTTAGAATAGAAGAACCACCCACACTCTCATGAAAAAATTTATCCAAATTAGGCTCCATATCCTTAGTAATTAAACCTTGGGAAGCCTTAATTATACTTCTTCTCACAGGGCAAGTAGGACTAATTATAGTAGAATTCGTGCACAAAGTAGGGAAATTTGAATTTCAAAATTCTGACTAAGCAATACATTTTTTTTGAAAATTATTGATTAACCATTTAATTAAAAAATTTGATTTATGAATTTGAAAGAGAAATGCATCTAGATCAAAGCATAACATTCATAAAAATCAGTTCTGAAAATTAAATTAAAAATTCATGCAACTCACATGGTAAATTTTAGAATTATAAATTAGGGTTTTTGTAAATTCAACCACTAAATTTATGTAATTCAATTTGAAAATGAGACCTAGGAGGGAAATTTTGAATTTTAAATTAAATGAATAATTAGATCCGAAATGATAAATCCAAATTAGACAACCCACAAGCTCAATTTTAGAATTAAAAATTAGGGATTTTTGTGAATTTATAACCTCTAAATTTTTAAAATTCAATGAAATTTTAAACTTGTAAATGTAAATATGAATTTGTAATTGCATAAACACTCAAATATGAAAACAAAAATCATAATTGTAGGTGTAAGGAGTTGGGTTCACAAAAATGTAATGATGAAAAATTAGGGTTTCCACTATAGAGGGAAGAAACCATTAATTTATGACTTAGGGAGCATTACATTAGGGAAAGATAGGAATTAGATAGATCTAAGCCTCAGAAGTCTAAATGTTGATCTAATTCTAAGCGGTTGTTAGATGATCCTCTTATTTCCCTTAAATTGAATTAAATTTTTTTTTTTTTGAAATGAGGGTAAATGTCTTGGAATTGATGTAAAAATGCATAAATAGTAAGCCATATTTATCGGATCGAGTCACGAACCTGAACCTGAGGATTTTAAGATGATTTGGATTTGTTCCTAGAAGGAGCTCCTGATTTGTCATGACCAGTGTGACGGTCGCTCTGGTCCTCCAAAATTTTCACACTCTAATGGGGGATTGATTTATCTCTACAAATAAAGCTTATCTTGAAGATCACAACTCTGTACCTATTTCTGCAGACACTAGTGAAGGGAAATAGGTTGGAAATAGGGTTTTGCCTTAGGTCAAACCTCAGTTTTTGAATTAACACGAAATATAAATAAAATCTAATTGAATTGGAGTAATGGAAATGGTCTTCTTTTAAGGGAGATGCTAAATAATGATTGAAACAAAAATGATATACCGTCTTGTGAAGTTTTGTTTGTCTCCACATGAAATTAGGGTTTCATGAAGTCTTCAATAACATAGAACTAGATGTCAACTCCAATGCTTGAATATTGACTCTATCTTTGCTCCAATGCTTGAAAGAAGATTGAGTGATTGCTTTCTTGAACTTGAATGCTTTATGTCTTGATATCTAATTGAATTTAATTTGTGTGGATGATTAAATGAGAGGGGTTGACCTTTTTTTATACTTGCTTGTTGAAAAACAAATTAATTTTTCGACATGAGTCGAAACAAAGCTATAATTCCTACAAAAACTTTATGACCATTAAGGGGCCCAAATTTGGTCCCAATTGGGAGGACCAGGGCACCACACCTTGGTCCTACCTAATCAGGGAACAAATTCAAGAGGCAAGATGACGTGCAATGCAAAAATAATGATAAATATTCATAGCAAGAGCATAATCAAGTCATATTTAAGCCTCTGAGCATGAACAATAAGGTGAGGGATCAATGTGGACAAAATTGTAAGGGAGTATAATTTAAGATGCTATAACAATGTTCTGGTGTTTGTGGATCGATGGATTTGACTTAGGAAGATATGTTTTAGTCCCATTTTTCTCTTGAAGTGGATTAGTGTTTGTGTTTTGGTCTAGAAGATTTATTTTTTGCTTTTGGCCGACTTTGTTCAAGCCTTGATGATATATTTGTATATAAAAGAATGCATGTAATTGAGTCAAGGTATGGTAGAGAGTGTGATGTAGAGATGGTGAATGAAATTCATTTGAAGCAGGAGCATCCCCAGTTGATGAACAATCTCGCATCAACCAAAAATATTTGTTTTTAGTTTTGTTCTTGTTTTGTTTTGCAGTTTTTGTATTTCTTTTGGAATTTTCTGGTAGTTGTTCCTTTTTGTTGCGGATTGGATTTTTGGCTTCTAGGCTGGTTCTTGTTCCTTATTCCATATTTTTAGTTCATTTAGATTCTTTTCTGGCAAGTTATCACTTCTAGATTATCTGTTTCTTAATTCTCAGAGTAGTTTTTGAGCTTAATGGCTAGTTGAAGATTCCTTCTCACGTGGAGTGATTTCTTGGCTTGCAGATTTGTTTGGTACCATGTTCAAGGTTCCTAGGCCCATGGAAAACCTTCCTTAGTGTTCCAAAATTCATTTGCATTCTTGCAGAGGAGATCTTCACGTTTTGGGTCCGACCTATTTTACACATTTCATTTTCCTATCATTGGGGAATATAAAATTTTGTGGCTAACCCAGATTTGTTTCAAATGCTATATATGTCGGTGTCTTTGATCCTTTGGTACATAGGTGAAGATAGATGATGTATTAGATTGATTATTTTTAATTTGAACTCCTTTGGAGATCTAGATGATTGTAATTTGGAATATATGATGTAACTAGTCCTGCAAGAATGTTTTGATTACTGAATGTTGCTGGTTGATTTATGATGAAGAAATGATATTACAAAAGGTCTTTGATTATTTTTTCTCTATGTATTTTTTTTGCTTCCATTGTGCTAATATTGCTGCATGATCTAGATTTTTCTCTTTGAGGGCCCTCCAGAACATGGCTATGCTAGATGGTATCAGAGCTAGTTGCGAACCTTAAGGAATTCCTTTGGGTGAATAGATCATCAATTTGAGGAAGGTTGCAAGTTTGTTCAATAGATTTACAATAGTGAGGAAATTGAAACCTTGTAGTTAGATCACTGAGTTGAGGTAGTTGCACCGGAGCAAAGGCATGGGATTTCATCAAGGAGGATGAACCCTAGAAGGGTAGAGAAGATGATGGAGGATTTCAAGAATGAGATTTTGAATGAGATCCAAAACGCATCGGCTAGTTTACAGAGGAATCTAGAATCAGAGGATGAATATGAAGAGGTAAGAGAAGATCTTGAGGTCGAAGAGGCTAAAGGATTGATGGATGAAGGTGAAAAAATATTTCTTAGAGCGATGGGGCAAGTAAGAAAAGTTCATAAAGTTGAGGTTTCTAACTTTTTGGGTTTGTTGAATCCGGAAGACCTGATAGATTGGCTTGAACAATTGGAGGATTACTTTGAGTTTGAAAATGTTAAGGACCTACAAAGAGTTTGGTTTGGACAAAATAAGTTGAAATGTCATGCTTCTTTATGGTGGAAAGAGTTGTAGAGACATAGAGTGGAGAATGGTGAGATGAAAATCACTCGGTGGAGGTAGATGGTCACGAGATTGAAGGCTAAATTCATTCCAGGATACTATAAGTTGGAGTTGTTCAAAAGGTTGTAGAACTTGAAGAAGAAGGAAATGAGTGTGAAATAGTATACTGAAGAATTATACAAGGTGATGATAAGATCTGGACATCGAAAGATGGATAGGGAAAAGGTGGCTAGATACATAAATGGACTCCGATTTAACATCCAGGATGAGATGAGTATGCCAAAGATTTCTACAGTTGAGGAGGCTTATCAATATGCACTAAAGGAAAAAGATAAAGTGAAGACAAGACAAGAGAATAACCCTAAAGGAAGAGACATGCAACAGATAGAGGGTAGATGAGGGGTAGCATGGAGAAGCAGACTGCTGAAGAACACAAATCTAAATGGAGTAAAGAACTGGAGCAGAAGACACAAAGGAATGAAGGTAGCAGTAAGGAATTCTTGGGTACATGTTTCAAGTGTTGGGACACTGGACGTAGATCTTATGAATGTCCTTAGAGTAACAAGGGGAAGGCAAGGAATTTCTTAGCATGTGAAGATCCAAAAACTAGATTTGCAGGGGAGAAATTGATAGAACCAAAGCAAGGAGAATCCCTTATGTCTAGAAGAGTCTTGATGGAGTAGAGAATTGAGGATATCATACATACTTAGAGAAAGAATCTTTTCCATACTATATGCAAATCAGGAGGTAAGTGTTGTAAGGTTATTGTGGATAGTGGAGGTACTAATAATCTGGTATCAGAAGAGATGGTGAAGAAACTTGGTTTGAAGGGGCTTAAGCATCTGTGTCCTTACAAGGCGAGTTGGTCAAAATATGATCATGTTGTAGAGATGAAAGAGAAGTCTTCGGTGAACTTTAGTATTAGTCCTTTTAGAGATGAAGCCTTGTGTGATATCTTTCCTATGAGTGCTTGTCATGAATTGTTGTCTAAACCCTGGTAGTTTGATAGAAGAGATATCTACAATTGTAGGAAGAACTTGTTCATTATTGAGAAGGATGGGCAGATTTTCACTTTGGCTTCTTTGAAGGAGAAAGGAAAACAAGCAAAGAATTGAGTATTGTGAATAATTGCAGTGCTGAGAAACATATTATAGAGGTTATACCAGATCTTGGCATGGATTTGAAGAAAGACCTAGCTAATAACAAGGTGGTATCAGATGACAACAAGGTTGAAATTATAATGGAAAATAAGATGGATTCCGGTGGAAATAACAACATCAAATTTGCAAAGGAAATAGAATAGTGGTAAGAGGAATAATGTATGTATGAAACAAGCAAAGAAAGGAGAAGAGGATAAGAGATTGGAAGATCTGACTGAAGCTCTAAAAATGGCATAAGGGAAGAAGTTTGTAGACAAATAAAACATTCGGATCAAAAGTGAGCATGGGTTCTATATCTCGAATCCTTTTCAATGTTCATGAGTTGCCTCTCATGGAACATCCCCAGTCGATGAGTAATATTGCATCAACCAAATTTTTATTTTTTTTCAGTTTTGTTCCTATTTTGTGTTGTATTTTTTGTGTTTCTTTTGGATTTTTTGGTAGTTGATCCTTTTCCATTGTGAATCAGATTTTTGGCTTGCAGGATGCTTCTTGTTCCTTATTCCATATTTTTAGTTTATTTGGATTCATTTCCAACAAGTTATCACTTCCGGATTCCCTATTTCTTGATTCTTGGAGTAGTTTTTGAGCTTAACGGCTAGTTGGAGATTTCTTCTCATGCAAAGAAATTTCTTGGCTTGTAGATCTATTTGGTACCATGTGCAAGGTTCCTGGGCCCTTGGCTGACCTTCCTTGGTTGTTTTCACTTCATTTGCATTCTTGGTAAAGGATAAATTAATGTTTTGGGTCTGACCTATTTTATACGTTTCATTTTCTTGACCTTGGGGAATGTAATCTTTTGTGGCCAGCCCGGATGTGTTCCGAATGCTATATATGTTGTTGTATTCAATACTTTGGTACATAGGTGAAGATATATGATTTATTAGATTGATTATTTATAATTTGAACTCATTTGGAGATCTAAATGATTCTAATTTGGAATATGTATGATGTAACTGGTCCTGCAAGAGTGTTTTTATTACCAGATGTTGTCGGTTGATTTATGATGAAGATATGATATTGTGGATGTATTTAATTATAGTTTTTCTGTGTGTTGTTGTTTCTTTTGTTGTGTTAGTCTTACTACATGATCTGGATTGTTTTCTTTGAGGGCTCTTTGGAACATGGTTACATCATCACTGAAGAGCAAAGAAGAAGAGTTGTGTTCCAATAATATGCAAGTTGTCTGAGAATGTGTTAGGATTATGAGAGAGGTTGTCGATAGATGAGGTTTGAGATTAATTTTGGTTGCTTGATGCAGAGTTAAAGGCAACCTTCATAATTAGGAGATCCTTCTTTTCAAATCAATTTTTTGTATCTTGCCCTATTGTAGTTAGCATTAGGTTTGCAAGTCCTTTTCGTATCTTGCCCCTAGAGTAGTTAGCCTTGTTCAACAATTTCAATGCAGTGTGCTATTTCATTGTAATATGATGTACATAGTGGACCATTTCTATGAGTTATAAATCATCATGGCTTTTCCCCATTTTTGGTTTTCCATGTACAAAATTTTGTTGTTGTTTAAGTGTTGTGATTTACTACATTAATTTTGGTTTAGACTGATTTACGCCTCCTCTTAGTCCTACCTAGGATTGATTAGATAAAGAGTACATATAGATGGATAAGTAGATAGGTGGAGAGAGGGAAGGAGGAAGATTTATTTAGAGAAATAGAGATAGGTAGGGAAAGATAGAGAGATATGTATAGAGAGAGGGAGATGGGATATAGATATTAGTAGAGATAAGGAGGGAGAGATAGGAGTGAAGGAGATCTATGCATAAAAAATAGAGGAAGGAAGTGAGAGGGAGGTATGTATATATATATATAGGGAGGTATGTGTGTGTGTGTGTGTATATATATATATATGTAGCGTCCTAAAATTGCGACACTTGCAATTTCGACTGCATTTCGGTCTTCACGATGGCGACGCAACACGCAACCTGAATGGAGACCCCGAAACCTGATTACGACACTGAAAATTGCATTTTTCAAGCACCCTAGCCTGAACCTCCTTGCACCCTGCTGTCCCGGGAGGTGGGACCAGAGCGCCCAGCGCCCTGGTCCCTGGGTCCTATTTTGGGCCCGATCTCCTTTGGACTTCGGGTCTTTTTGTTTGCAATTTGGAAAATAAACTTTCCTGGTCGGCCTAAGGTCGGGAAAATCAGTCTATCAACCCTAAATGACAAGTATATAAACTACATTTTCCTCTTTCATTTGACATGATGGAAAAGGCGTGGAAACTATACTCAAGCATTCAAGCATTCAAACATTCAAGCATTCATTCCAAGTCTCCATTCAAGGCTAAGTGTTGCATTCAAGACAAGGATTCAACCATTGAAGAGGAGATCACATACTACATGCTACATACAAACATACAACAAACAACATACAACATCTATACCTTCGCACATAAGGATACAAACATCCTTAGAACAAGGTATTAGTACTTGTTTTACAGTCATTTACATTTACAACACTTGCTCATTTCTTGGTTAATTCCAAAACCGGGGTTTGACCTAAAGGCAAACCCCTAATCCCTAACCCCCCAATCATCTTCGCTTTTCTGTGTGTAGGTTGCAGGTACGCGGCTGAAATTGAAGATCTGGATTCCTTGTGCAGAGACGAACAGATCCCCCTTCGTTTCGCGGATTTTTCGGAGGACCGTGGCACCGGGCGCCGTCGTCCTGACAAATTTTGCTCAAATTTGCAGGACAGCGCCGTATCGACATTTCACTGCTAATTCCAGGTCCGCAGCTTCATCCTATATCCCTATCTCAGTTTATAAAGCGAATCTTTGTCACTTTCTATGCATTCCTAGCTTAATTCTCCTATGCACATTCTTTACAAAAGAGGGTAGCCTTGCTTTCTTAACCCTTGAAACTCATTTAGCATCCACTCTTGCATTGCGTGAGATTGGATCTTATGGGTTTCAACCCCTCTTTTGAATGTAAAGTCTCTCCCCTAAGTGAAAACCATCAACCCTAGTGAACCTCCCTTCTCTCTCCTTGGAGTTGGAAGAGGGGAGAGCAACTAGGGTTCGATCGCGATTTTCCGCTTTACATTTTGGTGAACCCAATGTGAACATCCTTTTTGATTTTTCATGCTTAGATTTGAAAAAATTGATTACATTTCCATGTTTGATCTTTTGCAAAATTTTAGAGGTGATTGCATAAAAACCCTAAAATTTCTTTTTAGTAATTAAACTTGTGAAATATTTAATTGTTAATGCTTGTTTCAGATCTGCCCTTCTATTACAAATTATCAATTCATATTTGTGCTTTGATTTTGAAAATTAAGTGGTTAAGTGTCAAAACCCTAATTTTTGAAACCCTCTTGATTCAACCTTTGTCCGACAATTTCACTGATCAAAACATCTCCAAATCAGCTGTAACTTTGGATTTCGCAATAAAATCACAATATCTTTCATCCTTGAAAATTTGGAAAAAAGTTGCGAGGACCGCGTGCACTCCGAGCGCCATCGTCCCCGACATTTTTTCCGAAATTTCGGGAGCTAGATCTTACTGTATTTTCCTGCTAAAATCCAGAATTTTGGCTGATTTTATCAATTATAACACCTTCAAAATTACAGTCAAAGTTGGTCTTGTGATTGCTTGGATTAAGGCTTCTAAACATTCAAAAATCATTGAAACTAAAATTTTGTGTCAAAATTGTGTTCTTACTGTCCTAAATCTGAAAAGTGTGTTAAGATTCATTAAAAATTTCAGTGCTTTATTCAAATTCTTACAATTTGTGACTTTTGAAATTAAGTGCTTAATTACAACAACTTTGATTTCCGCTTTCAAAATTGAATTTTGCGTGAAATTGAGTCAATTCTTAAATTTCAAAACCTGCATTGCTCTTGACATTCCCTCTAAAATCATAAAATTCAAAATTTCAGTTTCCCTCTCTTTTTCAAAATTCAAATTTTGCATTTTTCGACAATCTTGGTAGGGTTCAATTTTGAGATTGCAACTTTAATTTGGCCTACCTACAGATCGTAAAATCACTCAATTTTTTCAGATTAGCTTTAAAATCATCATACCTTTCATCCCTGCAAATTTTGAAAAAAGTTGCAAGGACCGTGTTGCACTCCGAGCGCCACGGTCCCGGACATTTTTTCCAAAATTTTGGGAGACTGTCGTGATTGCATTTAACAGCTTAAATCCAGAAGATTGGTTGATTTTACTAAAAATTGCTACCTCTAAAATCAAAACTTTCTCTCTCTCTCTAGTGCATGAGTTTTACAACAATAAGCCCTACTTCCACTATTCCCGTTAGACGAAGCCGTAGAATTAAGTCTTTCCGAGGTTTAATTACCGAGGAGATGGAACCTAATTTGAATAGCCTTTTTAACGAGGACATGGGTAATTCCTCTAATCCTCCTAATGATGAAGAAGCTCTCCATGAGGTTTCTGTAGAACAACTTTCAAAATTGGATAACCAATTTGACGATTTTCGACAATGGATGTCTCAAGAATACCCCGATAGTCAAGCTCTTCCTTTAATTGAGGGTCTAAAATGTATGCTTCAAAGTGATAAGAATGGAATTGATATTTTGCGTGGTATTGCACACATTGTGGATTCGAATGTGATGCCTATGAAGAGTTGTGCTGAAAATTTGGGTTATACACAACCTCCTACACAAGTCAATCATTATATTCCTTTGATGACTTCTATTGCTAGCATATCTGCCTTTACATCAAACATAATGGCTACTTCTACACAAGACATTCCTCCTGTGATCACTAGTCATGGGGGCAATCCCCCTTCTTCAATTAACCCTCTTCCTTCATTTAATCCGACTTCTTCATTCATTCCTTCAATGAGTGTTCCTATTACATCTTCACAAATGAACATGACGCAAGGGGGCAATTCGTTTAACCATTCCATTCCTCCTTGTAGTGTTCCTCCTGTCCAATCATCTCCTATGACTAATTATCATAGAGTCCCACCACCTTACTCTTTATCTTCTTTCAATAACATAACACCTCCATCTCAATCTAACACATCTAATATGAATTCTTCGACTGAAGAGACCATTAACAATCTTGCACAAATTGTCTCTTCTTTACAGCAACAAATTGCCTCTATGAATCAATCTAAGTTTAGTGTGCCCACATTTGATGTTGCGAGCCCACTTTCTCTTGACATTGTTCGAGCTATTCCTCCTAAACATGTTGAAATTCCGCATTTGGAGCTTTATAATGGTAAAGGTGATCCTCTAACGCATGTTAAGACTTTTCAAACAATATGTACTGATTTTGCTTATGACCAAAGGTTGCTTGCAAAACTGTTCACTAGAACATTAAGAGACAAAGCCCTACAATGGTATTGCTCGTTGCCTTCCTATTCTATTACTTCTTTTGAACAACTTTCAAATGCTTTCATTCAACAATTTCAAAACAATATAAGTCCTAAAGTTACTTTGATTGATTTAATGCATTGTAAACAAGGTGTTAAAGAAAAAGTGACTGATTTCATTGGTAGATATAAGCATTTGTATGCTCAAATTTCTTTTCCAGTGCCTGACAATGATATTCAAAGAATCTTTATTTCTAATTTACAAAAAGATATTCGAGACAAACTTCTGTTTTCTGAGTTTACTTCTTTCCAACAGTTGTGTGCAACTCTTCACAATTATCAACTGACTGTGAGTCAAATGGAACAATCACATCCTATGGCTCTGAGTGATAAGGGTGATAGCAGTCAACAACCATTTGGGAAGTTTAAACCGAACAGAGATTCCATCAAATTCAATGAAAACATCATCAACAACAATGTGAATGCAGCATCAGGCGTGCCTCCTATTTCTAAATTTTTCAAGAAAGAAAGAAAGTATACTCCTTTGAATGAATCATTGCATAGTATTATGAATAAGTTATTGGAACAAAATGTGCTTACTCTTCCTCCTATAAGGCAAATTGATCCTACAAAGATTAATTCACCTTATTTTGATAACAAAGCCTTTTGTCAATTTCATCGTCAGCCTGGGCATGATACTGAAAAATATTTTTCTTTAAAGGGTAAAATTCAAGATTTGATTGATAATAATACTATTTCTGTTTCTGGAGTGAATGATAAAGGCAACACATCGGTAGCTCCTCCTAACCAAAATCTTTAGATTTTCACTGATCCATTACCTTCTCATACCTCTAATGCAATTGAGGCTAATGATTCCTCTCTCTCATCTGATGGTCTTGTGTCTATGGCTTTGAATGTGATTAACTTTGTAGAGCAGCAAGAAAACCCTAAAGAACCTTCCATCACATTTGATTCCAGTGAAACCATTAGGGCACCTGATGGTCCTTTATACATAGTTGCAAAAGTCAAGAATACACCTTGCCGTGGAGTGCTTATTGATCCTTCATGCATGGTTAATGTTATTACTGAAGAATTTCTTTTTACTTTGCAATTGAATCAAGTGATCTATGACAAAACAGATGTGATTGTGAAATTATTTGATGCATTTTCTTCTCCTGCAATTGGTTCTATTACATTGCCTATTGAGGTCCATAACAAATCCCTTGATGTGAACTTTGCTATTATTCCATCTTCCGAACAATTTCATGTGAAGCTTGGCTATCCTTGGCTATCTTCCATGAAAGCTATTGCTTCTCCTATACATAAGTGTTTGAAATTTCCCCATAATGGTGAAGTTGTTACTGTCAATCATAGTCTCTTTAAACCAGCTGAAAGAGCTTCTAGCATTCCTATTGATTACTTTTGGCCTAAACAATTCCAATCTCTTCCTCCGCGAAGTGATCATCTTTTCAAATCTTATCAAAAGTGGAAAACAGATATGATCCTATCTTTAAGTGAACCTAGAACACCTAAACTTGATATTCCTATCGTTCTTGAGAAGGAAGTTCTTCCTTTGAAAGATCAAACTAATGTCTTTCCTCAAGAAGATTCCCAACCCATCCCTATGGATGTGACTATGTCTATATCTAATAAACTTCCTAAAAGTAGACCCATCCCTCCTCGTCATGATGGACTTGGTCTTCTTCCTAAACCAAATATTCCTCCCTTATATGGAGCAGTTCCTCCTCCTTCCTTTTATAGAGAGAAGAGACCTTCTTCTTCTCCTATTATCCAGCCTAAGAGACCACAACCTAAACAGCCAAGTGATAGGGATGAGAACATTCCTCCTCCTCAATCTTCTTCACTTCCTACTAAGACTAGACGAAATCGTTCTGCACGTGAACGCTAACGAAAGCATCGTCTTAGGGCTCAAGCAGCTGCTTCTCAAACTTTGCAATCTCCAAAAACATCTTCAACAAGCATTATTCCATTTTCTCCTCAGCCGAGAATTGAGCCAAAATCTCCTAAACATAAGATGCATGATGGTCTTGATCCTGTGCGAGTTAAAGATCCTATTTTTATAAATCTTGATGACGATATAGATGAAAATGTTATGCATGATGAAAATGTTACTTCTCTTGCTTCTGATAGTGAATATGAACTTGTTGATATTGATAACCATTTATCTAATGAATTTTCTAAAGCACTTATCCTAGCTCCTAGACAAGAACAACGTGGATCGGAACATGAACATAGCCCTTGTTTGGATCTTGTGATAGCTCCATCTGCTGTGTTGGATGTTCCTCCTCTAGCGTGTTCCCTGCCTTCCCGAAACATTGATCAGCAAGATCGGGGGGTAGATGACGTGCTAGACTAGTTACATTAGCATAGCAGATTCTCTCCTCCTCTCTTGTGTTACTTCTTCTATATGTTATTCTCATTCTTCTATTTGTTGTCCTTAGTGTTTTCTACTTGAGGACGATGCAAAGCATTGAGATCTCTTTTGGTCTCTCTCATGTTGACTCAAAAGACACATGTGTTCCCTTCTTCTAGGTGACCTTCCTTGATTGGGGAATGCAGAACAATTATGCATACATACATATGATATATATACATGAATTATCATACAGCATAGTGACCCCGAGGAAAGCGAAGTCACCTCGTGCTTTGTGTTTTGTGTCTATTATCCTTGGGCTTATCTCATACTTGGGGACTAAATCCTTGTGATAACGTGCTCCTTTCCTTTCTCATTTCTTATATGTATCACTACCTTAAAGCAATCACCCCCGGTGAGGCGTGTGCGATCGCTTTAACGTAGGGGGGCATACATCCCGTTCATATCTTTTCAAGATACTTGAAAATTTCTTGGCGAACTTAGCTTTGCCTTGAAAATTTTCGGTATTCCTTTTGCATGACTCATAGTGAGGGAACCTTACTACTGACACTCATGGTTCTCCCTCGTGATCTTCCCTTTTACTTTGTCAATCGAAGTCGTAAGATCCTTAGTCCACTGGGGGCTTGGTGTGTCTTGCCTCCTTGACGTGGTGAAAGTCTTTCAATGATTGTTCCTTGTACTTTACGGAAGTATGAGCATACATACTCCCGCTAAAGTGGGGGCTAAATGTAGCATCCTAAAATTGTGACACTTGCAATTTCGATTGCATTTCGGTCTTCACGATGGTGACGCAACACGCAACCTGAATGGAGACCCCGAAACCCGATTACAACACTGAAAACTGCATTTTTCAAGCACCCTGGCCTGAACCTCCTTGCACCCTGCTATCCCGGGAGGTGGGACCAGAGCGCCCAGCGCCCTGGTCCTTCAGGACCAGGGCGCCCAGCGCCCTGGTCCCCCAGGACCATGGCGCCCAGCACCCTGGTCCCCCAGGACCATGGCGCCCAGCGCCCTGGTCCCTGGGTCCTATTTTGGGCCCGGTCTCCTTTGGACTTCGGGTCTTTTTGTTTGCAATTTGGAAAATAAACTTTCCTGGTCAGCCTAAGGTCGGGAAAATCAGTCTATCAGCCCTAAATGACAAGTATATAAACTACATTTTCCTCTTTCATTCGACATGATGGAAAAGGCGTGGAAACTATACTCAAGCATTCAAGCATTCAAGCATTCAAACATTCAAGCATTCATTCCAAGTCTCCATTCAAGGCTAAGTGTTGCATTCAAGACAAGGATTCAACTATTGAAGAGGAGATCGCATACTACATGCTACATACAAACATACAACAAACAACATACAACATCTATACCTTCGCACATAAGGATACAAACATCCTTAGAACAAGGTATTAGTACTTGTTTTACAGTCATTTACATTTACAGCACTTGCTCATTTCTTGGTTAATTCCAAAACCGGGGTTTGACCTAAAGGCAAACCCCTAATCCCTAACCCCCCAATCGTCTTCGCTTTTCTGTGTGTAGGTTGCAGGTACGCGGCTGAAATTGAAGATCTGGAATCCTTGTGCAGAGACAAACAAATCCCCCTTCGTTTCGCGGATTTTTCGGAGGACCGTGGCGCCGGGCGCCATCGTCCCGACAACTTTTGCTCAAATTTGCAGGATAGCGCCGTATCGACATTTCACTACTAATTCCAGGTCCGTAGCTTCATCCTATATCCCTATCTCAGTTTATAAAGCGAATCTTTGTCACTTTCTATGCATTCCTAGCTTAATTCTCCTATGCACATTCTTTACAAAAGAGGGTAGCCTTGCTTTCTTAACCCTTGAAACTCATTTAGCATCCACTCTTGCATTGCGTGGGATTGGATCTTGTGGGTTTCAACCCCTCTTTTGAATGTAAAGTCTCTCCCCTAAGTGAAAACCATCAACCCTAGTGAACCTCCCTTCTCTCTCCTTGGAGTTGGAAGAGGGGAGAGCAACTAGGGTTCGATCGCGATTTTCCGCTTTACAATATATATATATAGAGAGAGAGAGAGATGGGAAAGAATGTGTGTGAGGTAGGTCGAGAAGAGAGGGGGGATATATATTAGAAGGGTGAGAGAGATAGGTTTAGATATTGAGAGGAGATGAGAGAATGATATAGAGAGATGAGGGAGAGAAAGGGAGAGTGATAGGAAGAGATACAAGTCTAGAGATCAAAGGAGACAAAGAGACTGAAATAGAGAGAGAGGGAGGGTGAGATAATAGGAGCTTAGTGATTATTGAAAATTCTTTCTAATAAATTATAAGATATGGAGCTTGGGGAGAGAGGACATAGTGAGATAGATAGAGGTTGAGATGGAGGAAAAGGAGAGAGATAGAGAAATAGATAGGCCTAGAGCTTGGAGAGAAATATTGTGAGATAGAAAGATAGCAAGAGAATGATTATGGAAGATCGTTGATTATTGAAATTTGATTAAGTCTACAAAATTATAAGATCTCATAAAATCTAGAATCTGCATTATGACTCCTAGATATTTGAAACAATTCTCAAAAATCCTTCCAATATATACATAAAATATAACTTAAAGTATAAGAAAGATAAAAGAAAAAGAGAAAATATGACTTATACTTTATGTCGTCAAAACGTGTACATGTTTTTCTTATTTAACATAACACGTACGTGTTATAACACTTACAAGTTGTAACACATACATTCTTTTCTTTAATAAAGGCGTGATAGGGAGAGAAATACTTAAATACCATATTTTATGTATATATCTTGATGAAAAAAACTAAGGGAAGGCAAAAGGAATTAGCTTTTAAGGCCATGTTCCTTTCCCAGCTTAATGTCAACAAAATGCATATGCATTTTACTTGTTTACCATGACACATATACATTATAACACGTGCATGTTTTTTTGGCATAAAAGCACATATTTTTTTTATTTTAAATAACATGTGTTCATTTTTAATTCAAAGAACACGTACACATTTTTCCTTGTACTTACCCTGAGATGACAAGTCTTAGGCTTCAGAGCTTCATATCAATCCTTTGTACATGTTTTCTTCTTCCAATATAATTTCTTAGCTTCCTCACTATCAAATGTACATGTTATAAAGTGGGTATTTATAAAATTACCACCATAATTTCACACGTCTTCTTAGATTTCCAACCATATAATTTTTTAAGATTTGAACAACATTAACATATTAATTTTTTATTTCTTTTACCAATGTCTCTAAAGTTCTTAGAGACGTGTGTGAGCCATTTTTTAAATATATGTTGAACAAATTGTCCAAATTTGAAAAAATATATATTATTATTCTACACTTCATTCTTTACACTTTAAAAAAAAAAAATTATTATTTTGGTGCAAGTTATGTTACACACACGAACATGTACTTGATTTTCAAGATGCATCCCAAAAAGAGAAAAACTCAACCAAAAGTTACAAAATAAAATAGAACTAGTACTCACTCTTAACTATACTTCTACCAAAGGGTTTTTCAAAATAGTAAATGTAACTGTAATTCATTTGACATGCACACCAAATACTATGCTATGTTTTGCTGAAAATAATAGGAACACTAGATGCAAAGTAATTGGGGAATTAGATTCAAAGTACAATAATTATTATTGTTTTATCTTTTGCAAATGTTGAGTGGGCTAGTCTTCTCCTCCAAGTTTAAGTTTAGCTGGTTTTGGAAAAAAAGTGGCCACTTATACCCCACTTTTTGTTCACCATCTTGGTGCACTTACCCTAGGTTGAACCCTAGATTAGGAATTAACCTTGAATTGAATTGAAATATGAAATCAAAATTTTGAAGTCAATGCTAAATGATACACCTCAGATCTACAATGATTGATTGAGGATGATGATGTAATTCCCTTTACATGTGATCTCAAGGGTTGATGCTATAACATTACAACACATAGAAAACTCAAACATAATCATATTCTTACATAAAAATTGATAGGATTTTATTTATGATGCTTGAAGAATATGGTGGGATGATATGATACATTTAATCCTTAAGAATGCTTGGTATATGCACAAATGATGGGGTAGATTGCGGATATCCAAATTAATAGAAAGAATTCTCTTGTAGAGGGTTCCCAAGATAATTTACTGATTAGGCCAACCTCCAAAGGTCAAATTGAGGTAGGGACCATAATCCATTGGGGAGGGAAAGTATACTGACTCATTTGAATTAGGGCCTGTTTAAGGAGGACCATGACACCCTTGTCTAGATAGGGGCACCCTAAGAAACCTTTCCCTCCCCAAAACATTGCAAAAAAGTAGATAGTCAAGAGGGAAAAGTCCCAGGATGGGGTCCACTTAGTTGTACAGCCAAGTGACTATTAGCAGCAATCAAGAAGGAAGACTAAGGGGGGGTTGAATTAGTCTTCACCAAATCACATCAAATTAAATTCCAAAACATAAACTGATAAACTACAGTAATAGATAGATAAGCAAATTAACAACACAACACATAACACCAATATTTTGAAGTGAAAAACCCGGTTAAGGGAAAAACCATGGTGGGAACCTACCCATAGTAAGATGATAGTCTGCAGTAGTATGTGATAATATTACAATAGGGAATGCACATGCATTCAAGCACACTGCATAGAGCTCACTGCTCAAAAGATATATGCCTGGAAGGATACAACCCTTAGGGAAGTCTCACTGACTTACAATATGATTCGAACTACAATCTAGAAGGAATGAACTACAATGATAGCGTCTATAAATGCCTAATGATAGTTCTAGTCAAGCACATTTGTCTGCTCTACAACACCAAACACAACACTTTGTTTAATGATATATCCTTGTTTGTACATTTACCTATCCCTGATAATGCAGACACAACATTGACACCTAAATTACATAAGTATATCATTTATATATACCAATCATCAACCTTGATAACAAGGTCGGCTAAACCCTGAACCCTCAACTCATAATTACAAGAATTGACCACCAGACCAATATTATAATTTACATTACATAGCATGGACCTAAGTCAAATTTCCAAATGATTACATCCACCAGAAATCCCACCAAGATCAACCGCAACATGCTACACCACCAAAAATACTACATAACACACAAATCATCACCAGTTCATAGAAATCACCAAAAACTCACACAATGATCAATGCAGATCGCCAAAAAATAGGAAATGACTAGGAAACACCAGTAAGCATTTTTTAATCATCTAGAATAGTTGTACCAATACATCTTTTCAAATCTTCATTGGTCAATGTCTCAAAGCTTAAGAGCATAACCAATCAACAACTATCACGAGGAAAGATAACTTATGGAGCACCAAATCATGAACCATCTGAAATGAAGATACAAAAGATCATCCCAAACAATAATCCAAAGTCTCAGGACAAGATCTGATCACACCGAAATGTACTAGAGGAAATACCGGATTCTGTAAAATAGTGATCAACACAACCAAACTACAAAACCAGACTCAAAAATCTTCCCAAACTTACCGAAATAACTCACAAGAATATATAGACATCAATGATAACAACACATCCTAGTAGAAACAATGATCAACCAAATCCAACAATCTCCCCCTTTAGCATTGATGACAACATATGAATGTGAAAAACAATCAACGCAAAGAAAGAAGATATCACAAACAAACTCCCCCTCAGATCAAGATAGATAAAGTAGTTTTTCACATGATCTCTCTCCCCCTTTGACAAAAATGCCAAAGCTCACCAAAAAAGAAAAGAAAATAGAGACGTGAATCTCTCTCCCCTTGGGATATATGACCAAATCAATAGACTACTCCAGCAGAGGAGCAACACCAACTCATCAATCCGAATAAAAGAATAAGGCTCTGAATTCCACCAAATCAATGCAACTCAATGCATCTAGTTCTCATCAGGAGGGGTGGATACCCCTAACTTGTCTCTCAAATAGACAAATGTACCTACAAGCAACAATTTAGTGAAAATATCAGCAATTTGTTCCTTTGTAGATGCATATTCCAGCTTCACCTTTTGTTCATTGACTTGCTCTCTCAAGTAATTATATTTGATTCATATATGCTTATTTTTTGAATGTTGCACCATATTCTTAGACATGTTTATAGCACTAGAATTATAACAGCATATAATGGTAGGATCATCATAAATAACTTAGATATCTTTCAGTATTTTCTTCATCCAAACTATCTGAGTGCAATCACTAGCATCATCAATGTACTCAGCTTCACCTATAGATAAAGATACTAAATCTTGTTTCTTGCTAGCCCATGAAACCAACTTATTACCTAAAAATAATGCTCCATCGATAGTACTCTTCTGGTCATCAACATCACCTACCCAATTTGCATCAATGTAAGAACACAACATGAAATCATCATTCTTTGGATACCATAAACCATGATCTTCAGTTCCCTTTAGATATTTGAATATTATTTTGACAACAGTGATATGACTCTTCTTTGGATCATCTTGATATCTAGCAGCCATACACACAACATGCATAATATCAATCCTAGTTTGAGTAAGAAATAATATCCCACCAACCATAGATCTGTACAAACTCTGATTAGCTTTAGGAGATTCATCATTTTTAGACAATTTACAACTAGTCACCATAGGAGTTCCAACCGATTTGGAATCATCTAGTCCAAACTTCTTCTACAATTCCTTCACATACTTAGTTTGAGATATAAAGATATCTTTTCCTTTTTGTGCAATCTGCAAACCTAAGAATTTTTTTATCTCACCAATCATAGACATCTCAAATTATTTTTGCATATCACTAGAAAAATTCATACTCATATCATTACCACCACCAAAGATAATGTCATCAACAAAGACTTCAACGATCAAAATGTTATCATTTTCAATCTTAAAGTATAGATTACTATCAACATCACCTTTGATAAATCCTAATTTTAGCAAGTATTTGTCTAATCTAGCATACCAGGCTCTAGAGCTTGTTTCAATCCATAAAGTGCATTCTTCAACTTACATACCATGTCTACATCATCTGATAATGAAAATCCATTAGGTTGTTCAATGTAAACTTCTTCCTCTAGATCACCAGTAAAAAATGCAGATTTGACATCCATTTGATAGACCTTGAAATTTGTATAAGCAACATAAGCAAACAACAATCTAACAGATTTAATTATGGCAACCAGAGAAAACTTTTCTTCATAATCAATCCCTTCTTGCTATGAATATCCTTTGCTGACCAGTCTGGCTTTATTTCTAACTACTTCACCGACTTCATTCAATTTGTTCCTAAAAACTTATTTAGTACCAATAACATTTTTATCCTTAGGTATAGGTACAAGTTCCCAAGTGTTGTTCTTTTCAATCTGATCTAACTCTTCTTCCATGGCTCTAATCCAGTTATCATATTTACAGGCTTCAACAACATCTTTCGGTTCAGCTTTAGAAATAAAGCATATTTATTTTGCAACTAACCTGCTTCTAGTCATCACACCTTTATTCTTAGCACCAATAATCTGATTCTCAGAATGATTCAATCTTACATACCTCAGAGTCTTTTGATTGTTCTGATCTTCAGGTTCCTACACATCATCACTAACAACAACAAAATCTAGATTCGTAGTCTCTACCAGATCATTCTGCTTAGGTTCTTCAAGCTAAATAGGAGCTAAAACAACATGTTGACCTTCATCATAAGATCTAATCTCCTTCCCAATGTTTTAATCCACCTTCGCACTTGCACTCTCAACTATCTTTCTTAGTCTCTTGTTATAGCACCAGTAGGCTTTACTATTTGTAGAATATCCCAAAAAGATACATTCATCACTTATAGCGTCAAACTTTCCAATATCCTCATCTCTCTTGATATAGCATTTGCTACAAAAAACTTAGAAATATTTTACAATTTGAACATGACCAAACCAAAGCCCATAAGGAGTCTTACCGATATCACCTTTGATATAAACTCTATTGAATGTATAGACTACAGTGCTAGCTTCTCTCTAGTGGACCTTTAGAACATTTGCTTCAATCAACATGGTTCTTGTAGCATTTTAAACATTATGGTTCTTCCTTTCAACAACCCCATTATGCTATGGGGTCCTAGGAGCAGATAGTTGTCTTCTGATTCCATGCATCTCATAGAAAGAATTGAACTCACTGGAACATAATTCTCCACCTCTATTAGATCTCAGACACTTTAACTTCAATCCAGACTTAGTTTGAACTTTATCTTTGAATATATTGAACTTCTAAAATGCTTCTATTTTTTCCTTCAAAAAGACAACCCACATCATTATGGAATAATCATCAATTAGCAACATAAAGTATCTATCACCCTGCACACTTCTAACATTTGTAGGTCCACATAGATTAGTATGCACAAGATCTAATATTCCATCTTATGTATATCATTTACTCTTGAAATAAATTCTTGTTTGCTTACCTAACTGACATTCCTTACATACTGGATTAACAGGTTTAACAATCTTAGGAAGATCTCTAACAAATTATATAGAACTGATCTTGATCAATGAATCAAAGTTTACATGACACATCCTTCTACACCACAACCGACACTCATCTACCTTAGAAATCAAACAACTTTTCTCACTAGCATTCAAATGAAAAATGTTACCTTTAGTCTTAGTCCCAGATGCAATCTGTATACCAGAGGCATTCAAGAAATTGCATTTACCATCTTTGAATTGTAGATCATAGCCATTATCAACCATCTGTCCAACACTCAAAAGATTATGCTTCAATCCTTCAACATACAAAACATCATCAGTGTTATCCTCACCATCAAAAGAAATTGATCCTCTCTCATGGATTACATAGGCTTTGTCATCACCAAATATAACTATTCCACCACCATACCTTTCCATGCTCACAAATTTTCTTTTATCACCGGTCATATGATGTGAACAACCGTTGTTAATCACCCATTCACTTTTTTCTTCTACCTTTGCACCCAAAGCTTTCTCCTCAATACAACAACTAGTGAAATCAATAGGCACGGGTCTATCTTCTTTAATGGAAATAAACACAACTTCATCTCCTTCTAATTCTTCATTTGTAACACCCTCATCTATAGCATAACAATAGTTCTTATGGTTCCTAAACTTCCGGTTAGAATTATAAGACTTATCATACGTCTCATGCTTCTCATATCTATCATTCTTATCATTCTTATCAAACTTATCTTGTCTATCATACTTGGCCATTCTCTACTGACATCTAGAAGCAAAATGTGTTATCATATTACAAGAAAAACATTTCAAGGACAACTTTCCATCATACTTATAGGAACCTTTAGGCAATCTCTAGGAAATCAATGCTTCAAGAACATCTAGCTCTCTTTCTTGCTCAGCTATCTCTCTCCTTTCTCTTTCATATCTAGAAATCCTGCACTCATTAGGATCATATTTCTGCTTACCAGACACAGATGTTGATACCTTGAATGTTGTCTTTGACTTTCCATGTATATCTGATACCAAGGACAAACTCATTCACCTTAGCCTTGTATGAATGCATGTTCTCATCATCTCTCATCTTCAATGTCTCATACTTTCCTTTTAAACTCTTCAACTTAGCAACTTTCACTTGACTATCACCTTCATATAGGATCTGAAGCTTCTCCCAAATCTCATGTGTGGTCTAAAGTTCCATAACATTTATCATTTCGGAATTAGTCAGGGCACTAAGTAAGGCTTTCTTCACTCTAATGTTATATTCTACTTCTTTAACCTCATCAAGAGTGGATGGTCCATTCTGAGGAACAACATAGGCATTATTAGTAATCTTCCAATAATCTTCACCAAGATATTTCAAATGCACCTCCATTCATCTCTTCCATCTAGTGTAGTTGCTTCCATCAAACTTTGAACTATCCTTCTTGAAAAGAATGCCTTGATCTTCCATACTAGATCTCCTCAAGCGATTAAACTTCTACTAGAGGATCTAGCTCTGATACCAATTGTTAGAAACAATCAAGAAAGAAAACTAAGAAGGGGGGGGGGGTGAATCAGTCTTCATGCAGATCGTAGCAAATTAAATTGTAAAACATAAACTGATAAACTGCACTAAGAGATAGATAAGAAAATCAACAACACAACACATAACACCAAGATTTTGATGTGGAAAACTTAGTTAAGGGAAAAACCATGGTGGGAACCTACCCATAGTAAGATAATACTCTGTAGTAGTATGTGTCAAAAATATTACAATGGGGAATGCACATGCATTCAAGCACATTGCCTAGAAATCACTTCTCAAAAGATATATTCCCAAAAGGCTACAACCCTCAGGAAAGTCTCACTGACTTACAATATGATTTGTACTACAATCCGAAAGGAATGAACTACAATTATAGAATCTACAAATGTCTGATGATAGTTCCAATTAAGCATGGTTGTTTTCTTTACAACACCAAACACAAAAATTTGTTGAATGATATATCCTTATTCTCACATCTACCTCTCCTTGATAATGCAGACGCAATACCGACACCTAAATTACATAAGTATATAACTTATATATACAAATCATCAACCTTGATAACAAGGTATGCAAAACCCTCAACCCTCAACTCATAATTATAAAAATTACATTACATGATACAAAGATTGACCACCAAACCAATATTATGATTTACATTACATAGAATGGACCTAATTCAAATTGCCAAATGATTACATCCACCAGAAATCCCACCAAGATCAACCGCAACATGCTACACCACCATAAATACAACTTAACACACAAATCACCATCGTTGATAGACATCACCAAAAAATTGCACAACAATCAATGTGGATCACCATAAAAAATAGGACACAACTAGGAAACACCAACAAGAATGTTAGAATCTTTCAAAATAGTTGCACCAATA
Organism: Cryptomeria japonica; assembly: GCF_030272615.1. NCBI lineage: Eukaryota > Viridiplantae > Streptophyta > Pinopsida > Cupressales > Cupressaceae > Cryptomeria > Cryptomeria japonica. The sequence continues at coordinate 709,029,958 of NC_081407.1, forward strand.
CCTCTTTTCAAATCTTCATAGTTTAACGTCTCAAAGCTCAAGAACACAACCAATCAGCAACTGTCACAAGGAAAGATAACTTGTGGAGCACCAAATCATGAACCGGCTAAAATGAAGATACACAAGATCATTCCAAAAACTAATCCAAAGTCTCAGCACAAAATCGGATCACATCGGAATATACTAGAGGAAATGCCAGATTTTTCAAAATAGTGATCAACACAACCAAACTACAAAACCAGACAAAAAACCTCTTCCCAAACTCACCTGAATAACTCACAAGAATATGTTGACATCAATGACAACAACATATCCTAGTAGCAAAAATGATCAACCAAATCCAATAATGACATCAAATTTGAGGTAAAGAGGAGGGCAAAATAGATCTACGGGAGAACTATCGGCAATTGACACTCATCCTATGGTTTCTGATGGTTTTTGGTGGCTGATTATTGGTTTAGGGTTGTCATTAATGGAAACTCTTCATAGAGATCCGATCTAGTGATCGTAATTCTTCTTATCCGGAAGCATGTATTAATTGGTAGCTTGAACCAGTATTCCAGGAAGAACTAATCATTTTTGGGTCTGGAAGCTTTCTCGTGATTGTGGTACATTGAAGCATTTTTGGGTTTGGAATCTTTCTCATGATTGTGGTGCATTGAAGCATGTGTTATGATGATTGGGCCAACTTAGACACATCATTTTATTATTGTTTTGGTGAACCTTACTTATCTTTTTGGATCCGGTCAAGTCGACATGGTAAATAACCTATTTGTGGTTGCTGATATATAAATTTGGTATGGGTGATCTTTTTATTGTATGGTGTGATTGTATGTGAGTGAGAGGTGATAGAGAATCAATTTTGGTGTAGTTTCACATGCACATTCTTGATCTAGTAGTTGACTGAGATAGAGTATAGGACAGAACATAGAAGGTGATCCAGTTAGTGTATTCAACACTCATCCAGAACTCATCCAGGCATTGCAGATGTTATTTCAGAATTCTTACATTATAATTCGTCACTGTATCATCTTTGTAAGTCAGTGAGACTTACCTAAGGGTGGTAGCCTTCCAAGATATTGTAATTGAGCAGTGAGCTCTAGGCAGTCTGCCTAAATGCCCATGCATTCCCATTTTGTAATTTGTTTTTCTATTGGACATAATGGAATAATATTGTGGGTTCAAATCTCACTGTGGTTTTTCCCATTTGGGTTTCCACATAAAAATATCGGTGTTATGATCTTGTGGTTGTTTGTTTCATGTTTCTGCTTTTTAGTTTTAAGTGTTTGCATCTAGTGGTTGAAAGTTAAGTTTGAAAATCTACTAACTGATAGATCATTGATTCACCCCCTCTCTCAGTGATCCATGATTCCAACAATCGGTATCAGAGTCTAATACCTCTGAGGAAGCTTAACCGCTTGAGAATGTTCCAAGAGATTGATTCAATGGGTTTCGGTTTTCAGAGACAACTCAATGTGGCACTTGAGGATCTCGATGCGGCTAGAAATGAGATCTGTACCTTGAAGAAGAACCTGAATTTTTCTAATGATTTCATTAATGACTTGAAGGATCAAGCGAACACTTCTAGAGACAAGATGAAGGAATTGATGGACAAGTTTAAGGAGAAAGAAGATCAGATCATGGAATATCAGGGTAAAGATGATGAAGTTAGCAAGATTGAAAGAGAGATGTTTCTTTGAAGAATGAGATGCAATCTGTTGTGATGAGGTCGACTAAAGAGATTGAGGACCGGAAGAAGAATGAGGAGAATCTGGAACAAGCATTGAAGGAAAGAGAAGATGAATGCCTTAGGCTTACCTATGAGAATGATTAGTATAAGCTTGAATTGACTTAGTTAAGGAATAATGGCCAGGAACTTGAAAGACAGATTGCTACCTTAAGGGATAAACTTGCTACTGCTAATGAATACAAAGACAAATTCAAATCTATCTCAACAAGGCTTTATGAGATGCTGGAAAGTTGGAGATATGGAAAGGACATGAGAGGACTTGGATTTAAGAAAGGTGAATCCTCTAGATATAGACAAGGCAATGCTAAAATTGATCAGAAGAAGAGCAAGAATCCTCTGGTAAGACAACCTAATGCTCACAAATTTAATGGTAGATACTTTACTTGCAATAAATTTGGTCATATGGTGAATCAATGCAGAAGTAGGATGAATATGCATAATAGAATGAACAACATAAATAATGCTCCTACCTTTACCGGTCAGTGTTTCATATGAAATAACTTTGGACACAAGTAAAATATGTGTAGAGTAGTAACAAATACCTTCCAAAATAAAGTATGCTATGCTTATGGGATGTTTGGACTGCTAGCATCATGGTGGGCATGAAGTTTGAGGTAGTTAAGAATTTGTCATTGATAGAAAATACCGGTTCTAATATCATCATATCCAATCGAAAAAGGATTATAGTGGACTAGTAAGGAACATGTGTTGGCTTGATGATGATTGTAATGAATTCATCACTTGTTGTCATTGATGAAATACTCTCACACACACATATGATTATATTGACTACTAGTGTAACTTCAATTGTTTACACTATCAACTGGTATACCTTGTGGTTTATCTCTAGCTAGTACTTTGTGTCAACCGGTATGTGCATAAGAGACAACCTATGGTTAAACTAAGTCAACATCAAGATGAAGATCAAGATGGAGATCAAGTGAAGACTCAAGGACAACAGTTCGTATATTTTATTCAAACCAGTATTAATTGTTCCAACCGATATTTGTTAATTTTTGTGATGAGTTACCAGCACCGACTACTTGGCGGTAATTGTTGTGATGCGTTATGATCACTTGTCTAGATGCACTACACCTCAGAAATTGTATCATGATTTCCTTAGGCTAACATAAGATTTGAATATCTATTTAAAAACATCTTAGTGAATCATTTAAAAAAAAGAGATGTTATGTAACTGATGGTATACATGAAGAGAAAAAGTTTTTTGTTGAAGAGCGATAAGTGTTAAGATGAAGAGTGTGCTGAAAAGTAGTGTTGAATGTACTTAGAAGGATCTGATCAAGCAAGTATTGTGCTACTCAGAATAGATCAAACCATTCTTGTTGTTTTCTAACAATTACAATAGAATCAAATCCCTTAACAGGGTAAGCTCTAACAAGGTGATCCATTAGTTTGGATTCTTAAATCCTCCAGTGAGGTTACTCCTAACAAGGTACTAATCTTAATAGGGTCTAAGATTCTAATCAAGCTTTGGGATCTCTAACAAGATTCACTCCTAGCAGAGAACTTTGTAGACCTTAACCGATCAGTTATCTATTACTGCAGATAGTTAACTTGTGATTTCCATCTCACTGTTGTTTTTAACTATTTGTGTTTTCCACGTATAAACACTTGTGTTATGGTGGATTTTTTTATATCATTTTGGATTGCATGCATTGTGTTTAAAATCTTTGTTAAGTTCATCTACTGGTTAGTGTTTGATGTAGTGTTTAATTTGGTGTCATTGATTCACCCTCCTCTTAGTTATTTTCATGTCCATCAACTGGTATCAGAGCTTAAATTCTTTGAAGCCTAACCTCTTATAAGGGAGCCTTGAAACCACCATGGGGGACAAGAGCTACTTCAATATGGCTAGAGAGCTAGAAGCTAGAAGAAATGAACTTGAATCCCTTAGGGTCAAAATGAAAGCTTCTCAAGTCAAAAGGAGAGAGCTAACTGAACAACTATTAGAAATATCTAATAATACTTCTTCAGAGGAAGCCAATATTGATGCATTAGTAGAGGAAGTTGAAAAGCTGAATGGTGAGAAACTGAATCTAAGGAGAGAGCTAGAAGGTCTCACTATCTGCATGAGTCAGGAATTGGAAGCCAGAATAGCTATTAAAGATATTATCAAGGAAAGAGATCAAGAGATTACAAAGAACAAATAGGAAAAGGACACTATACATGAGAATTTGATTTCTGAAAGAGAAGAAAAGGAGAACCTACAGCTAGATCTTGATCTTTCATCATCTCTAAAAGAGAACCTATTGAAGCATAATGGAGGTCTCATCAAATAGCTTACTAAAGACAATGAGAAATTAGAGAAGTTCATCAAAAGTTCTACCATGCTAGAAGAACAAATTCAATCACAAAGAATGAAGGGTGATATCTCTGGACTTGGTTTTCATACAACTAAAAAGGGTGAATCCTCTGGTACAAATAAAAACAATCCTAAGAACAAATCTTCTCTCATGATAAAAAATCCTACCGATAAGAAGGTCTTTAAACCTATCTACTTTGTTTGCCATAAACCTAGTCACACTGCAAATGTTTGTAGAAACAAACCTAACAAAAATGTAAGTTACAATACTAATGCTAGGTATGTGTCCAAGAAATTTGAAGGTCATTTCTTCACATAAGGAATGTATGGACATAGATCTATTGAGTGTAGATATGAAGCAAACAATCCTATGACACACATGCATCCAAGACCAAATGGTGACCAGATGAGGAACTTTGATAACTGGGTAAACCTAAACTAGCAAAGATCCTATGACAACTAGTTTAGTCCATTCGAGATGGAGAAGGTAACAAATGTTATTTGCACCTTCTGTAATAACTTTGGTCATGTGGCTATGAACTGCAGAAGAAGAATAGGAAGAGGAAATGCAGGACCTTGGAGATCATCTGGTATGGCCTATTATCACTGTAACAAACCAGGGCACTTAGCAAAATTCTATAGATCCAGAAATAGAAAACTAGCCAACTCTTCCAAGGATCAGAAAGGAAAGCAGAAAGTTGATATTCAAGAAACTAGAGAGGATATGAATTGGATTTGGAAGATGAAAAGTGATGACTCACCTGGAGAAGAAATTGTTCCTTCACCTAGTGAAGAGAACCCTGCACCGGTGACTTAAGCCTTTTTAATATGGCTAAGGGGAGCTTAACGATAAAACATCTCCGGACCCCTTGTGAAAAATGAGCGGAAAAGAATTCTAAAACATGAAATTTTGGCAACTTTTTGTTAACATGTTATCAACCAGTTTTCCACTTGACCGGTGAAATTAGGGTTTCTAACCCGAATGGGCGAGAATTTATTGCAATAGGTAAAAAGGATAAAAGAAAGTTTTACTTTTTCATTTTTACCCTAACTCATTTGAGAAATAAATTTGAAGTGATTGTGGAGTTGAGTAAGATTGTCTTGTTGTTAATTGTCGAATTAGTTCATGATTTGAGAAATTAAGTTGAATTGAAGGTTGCAAAAAGTCGAGCTGGTGTGCACTTGGGCATTTCAACTGGTAAATAGGGCAATGTGTGCGAAACAAGGTATTTCTTTGAGCTTACTACTTTGAATATTGTTTATCTAGAATGATATCTACTTCAAAGTCTGTAGAGAGGTTGATGACCACTTCTAAGCCTATGGAAGCTGCAAAGGTAGAATAGATTGTGTCATATAATGCATTGTCGCAAGTTCCAAGAGGAGTTTTGGTCAAAGGTGATTTGTCCAGTTATATAGACTGTAAGTTAGAAGATTTAGGATCTCTATACATTTACATGTAGCTGAAATCACTTTGTGATGAGAATGGTAAAATTAAGACATAGTATGCTAGGGTTTTCGAAAAGGGTTTTCATAATGCCTCCTATTTTCTTGAAGATTTTGAAGATGCAAATTTCAGAATAATTTCGAGTAGAGTTCATGGAGAAAACATGTACTTAGAAAGGAATCACACAATTACAAAGGAAGCCATTCAGGCTGTGACTGGCTATTTCTCAACCGGTGAAGTACTTGAGTTAAGGAAAATTTCTAAGAACAATATCTTCAACTTAACCGGTTCTACTTCTAATAAGCATTCCTTTTCTATCAACAATATTAGAGACCCCGAAGTAAAACTAGCAACAATGGTGATAGGGTACCGAGTATTTTACTCCAGTAGACTTAATAGTGTTCCATCTGCAATAATTCATACTGCACATAGAATGATTGTTGATAATGCAGACTATGATATCTATGAAGCCATCAAAAGGCAATTATTTCAAAATTTGCAATCAGTTAAAAAGGATAACAATAAAAAATTCAAGTATGGTCAGCTATTGGTTGGATTATTCTTTTATTTTCAGAGCTTTCTACTAGGAATTGGAGACATTGAGTGGTCAAAGGGCTCACTGGTCTCTGCACAAATTAAGAACAACATCAAGGTTGTAAAGAATACTTTCCATGCTTCTCTGAATAGGTATTTCAATGAGTTCCAAAAGAAGATGAGCATGAGAATGAGGCTACCAGAAGATGTGGTATAACACTTTGAGAAGGACATAATCTTCACCATTACCACTGACTTTTTTCTTAATGCAAGAAATTGAGCCAAGAGAAGAAAAAATGGAAGACATGAGTTATGAGGTTAACCATGATCTACTAGTTGGTTATGCTAATACCCTATTAGCATTACCTATAGACAAAAGGGAGGCAAAATTGGACATTGTGGCAATCCAAGAGGCACCTATACAAACTAGTACCGCACCTGTTAAAAGTACAAAAGGAAAGAATAAAAATCCTAATAAAGCATCTCCAACAAAGAGTACTAGGGTTACCAAGAGTATCCTAACCAAAAAGGAACTAGAACCCAATGTATATATTAAGAAAGAGACAAAGAAGAGAGGCAAAAAATTAATTTTGCAACCAGAGTCTGAGGGAACAAATTTTGATGAAGAACCAAAGAAGGCAAAGACAACTGGAAGAATATCCAAGAAGGTTAAGGAAGTGCCAAAGGCAATTGTGCCTATTGATATAGCATCCTTCAAACCTGAAACCCATTTTGAAAGGACAATGAAGACACTAAGGAGGAATAGGTTTGACAATGTAAAGGAGCATTTCGATTCCTTTACTAAAGATGAGAAAGAGCAAGTGATTCAACAGGTAATTACTCATTTGTGTCATTGCAGTAGATATCCACAAGAACTAGAAAAGGATATCTTAGAGTATTTGAATACTATTCTTTTGAATAAATGGGAGGAAGCTATTAAATTAGAAAAATAAATCATTGATAAGGTATTTGTACAATATTTTCCTAAGGATGATATTAGTGCTTTAGTTGCTCGATACAAATCTTAGTTTACATTTAAATCAAGGAGATAGAAGTTAATCAATGTAAAGAGAGAAATCATTGAAACTGAGACTGAGACTGATCATATAGCCTATGATATCAAACGGATGGAAGAGCTCATCCAATCCTCTATGATTGAGGATAATGCTATTGATGATGCTACTCCACCAAAAATGGATGAAGAGGAGATTATTCAATCTGACGAGGTATATCCACTCAAGAAGAAAGATTATTCCATTATTTATTAGGATTCCCAAAGATACTGAGAGGGGGGGTGAATCAGTATCTAACTGGTAAATCAATTTTCTGACCTTATTAAATAATTTGTATTTCAAAATAGTGTACCGGTAAACAAGAATTAATGCAGTAAATATGAACAATAAGAACAACATAGAAAGCACACCATAACACAAGATTTTTAACAAGGAAACCCGGTGTGGGAAAAACCTTGGTGGGATTTGTGACCCACAATATTCACTCACTGGCCAATGAATGGATATTACTTACAATAGGGGCCTGCACACGCAGGAAGGCTAACTACCTAAAGCTCACTGCTTAATTACAAAAGGAAGTCTTGCTAACTTACAAAATGGATTATGAAAATCCAATATAATGTACTTCTTTAGTTTAGCATCTGCTATGCCAAGTTTAGTGCCGGTTTAAGCTCATACAATAACCATAAACCTTACTCCAAAATCTGCCTTAATATTCACATGTTACTTCTGCAATAATCTTCCCATGTTCGCATCTAAAATGATCTACAAGATCTCATACTTATATATGAGTCTTATTATGATTCACCTTATTGGCTTACAAAAAGATATTAGAATTAAATACAAAATACAATAAACAAAATCCTATTGGTTGGGGTGTTAGTAATCATCTTTTCCACTGCTAGTAAACTATCTGTCAGTGTAGAGTTTGCTGCTGCCAGTGCCATAGGATTGCAAGGTTTCCATCAATGACAATACGTTCAATCACCTACAATTTCTCATTGGAGTGTGTAATGCCAACAATTTCCCCCTTTGGCATTGATGGCAACACCCATGAGAAAAATTCAAAAATGTATCCAAAATTTGAAGTCCAAAAATTTTACCAAAACTATGTGCTCCCCCTGAGAAGATGATCTCTTATGTCCATCATGTTTCTCATCTCTACTACTCCCCCTTTGGCATCAATGACAAAGTCTGTCAAAAATGTCAATTGAGTGTAGTTATCAGCTGGAGCCCTATAACCGGTTGGTTACAATATGAAATAGATCTGCCAATACAAAATTCAGTCTCGCAGTGAACCTTTCACTATCCTTCAATGCTGCTTTAGTCCTTTGAATTGTACCGGTGAGGATGTGCATTTTCTCTTTTGGTGTCTTTAGTCCTGGAACAAGTGCCTCTGAGATCTCTTTTCTCAAAAAGATGAGGTTGTCAAGTTTCAGACCAAGTTTGCACTTAAGCTCTTTAGCCTTAAACTTTATTCTTTCCTTCTCTTTTTCAAATTTTTCAATTTTCTCCTCAAAACCTGCTATCTTCTGCTCTATAACCGATATGGGTTCTGATGAACTGATGAGATTATCAGCTATATCATTTATTTCTTTCTGCACTTTAGCAATTTTCTTGTCTATATCCACTGTCAAAATATCAATCTTGCATGTGTCTTTGTATAACTCCTTAAATTCAATTATTGTTTTGCTAAGTGCCGATAATAGGGTATCAATATGCACTTCTTTATTGTCTCATCAAAGAATTTTTCCTTTTCCTTATTCATTTTCTCATTGAATGTCTCCTCATTTATCTGATCAACTGTCAATAAGTTGTCAGTGATATACTTAGACAATGTGTCTAATTGTCTTAGAGAATATTTATTGTCCACATTGCACTTGGGTGCAATCAATTTTAATAAAGGAATTGTATCACCAATAGCTTTGTATGAAAGTGCATTACAATCTGTTATTTTCTTGATGGAATCCAATAATACCTCTATCGCATTAGTTGGTCTGAATTTTGTCATGGAAGAACTAGATGATTGTCCAACTACCTTAACAATCTGCATTTTGTTGGTGTGAGTAACCTCTTTTCTTGTGTTGTCTTCTGATAGGTCAGTTTGTGTCTGCATCTCAACTAGCAAAGGCTTGGGTTTCTCAGCAGTTATCAGTGGCACTGTCTCAGTATGAACCTGTACCTCAGCCTTTTTCTCTTCCTGTTTCTCAGTGTGTACCTCAGTTTGTTTCTCTGTGCTTTCTACTGCCGGATTCTCTAATGAAGTCTCAGTATTCACTGTCGGTTTCTCAGTATGCACCTCTGAACTATCCACTACCAGTATCTATAACTCTGTGGGTTTTTCAATGTGTGCACCAGTGGTATTAGTCACCATTCTAAAAGCTGGGGGATCAATTGATTGTTCCGTTTGTGTCTCAACCCCAATTTCAATATTTTCAACTATTTTCTCTTCATGTGTTTCCACTCCAATATTCTTAGTCAGTGACTCAGTTGCCAATATTTCTTCTCACCAGTGGTTTCCTTATCAACCATAATATTTACCCATTTTGTATCAATATTCATTGTATACAAAACTTCTGAATCAAGATTGATGTCCTCATGTGTTGATTCCAACTCAACATTTCAGTAGTCAGTGGTGTATCAATAGTCTCAATCAGTGGAGTATCAAAAGAAGATGAGGGAAAGTTGTCTATCACTTTTATGCTTGGAGGTCCACCTACCTTGCCTTTGCCTTTGTCCTTATCCTTTTGGTAAACTTTGAAAGTTTTGTGTCGTTTGAGCTCTTCTTGCTTTTCTTTTTCCACAAAGAAGATATCCCACTTATCCACTGTCTCTTTAGAGATTTCATTCACTCTTCCAGCCATTAAACCTACATGTCGGTGACCACTAAAAAATACTGTCATGTTTGCCTCACTTATTAATTTATCAATTTCATCTATTGATTTAGCGAGGTGAACTGCAAGTAATTTTTCTACTTTTATCTTCTTATCCAATTCCATAATAGCTAGTCTCTTTGCATCAAGTCTCCTATACAAGTCACTTGGTAAATCATCTACAACTTCTATCAAAAATTTATTGTAAATGTCTAAGTGTAGAATGATACTATTTTCTATGCTTTCTTTTTCTTCATTGGTAAAAGTATCATACAATTTGCTGACATTAGACAAGTTTCCATCATCCATTATTTCATTCAAAAGATTGTCTAAAGGAGGAATAACCTGTTTTTCCTTCTTCTTCCTTCGTGTCATTTTCTTTGTTGGGGGCCTTACTGCCTATTTTTTCCTTCTTGTTCTCTTCTTTTGTTTCTATCAATAGTAAGATTCTCCTAAAGTCCTTGAATGATTTCCTGTGCAACCTTCAGATCATTTTCAAGTTTGATATTCTTCAAATTTTGTGCATCATAATCTGCAAGAGTTGTTTCCAATTGCTTTCTCAAGTTATCCATCTGTATCGGTGTCAGAATCTCCCTCAAGCTATTAGGCTTTTGAAAAAAGAGGACCAAGATCTGATACCAATTGTTAGGATTCCCAAACATACTGAGAGGGGGGGGCTGAATTAGTATCTAACTGGTAAATAGATTTTCTGACCTTATTAAATAAATTGCATTCCAAAATAGTGTACTGATAAAGAAGAATTAATGCAGTAAATATGAACAATAAGCACAACATAGAAATCACACCATAGCATAAGATTTTTAATGAGGAAACTTGGTGTGGGAAAAACCTCAATGGGATTTGTGACCCACAAAATTCAATCACTGGCCAATGAATGGATATTGCTTACAATAGTGGCCCGCACATGCAGGAAGGCCAACTGCCTAAAGCTCACTGCTTAATTACAAAAGGAAGTCTCACCGACTTAAAAAATGGATTATGCAAATCCAATTTAATGTACTGCTTTAGTTCAGCATTTGCTATGCGAGGTTCAGTACTAGTTTAAGCTCATACAATAACAATAAACCTTACTCCAAAATCTGCCTTAATATTCACATGTTACTTCTACAATAATCTTCCCATGCTCGCATCTAAAATGATCTAAAAGATCTCATACTTATATATGAGCCTTATTACAATTCGCCTTGTTGGCTTACAAAATATATTACAATTAAATACAAAATACAATAAACAAAATCCTATCGGTTGGGTTGTCGGTAATCATGTTTTCCATTGCCGGTAAACTATCTATCGGTGTAGAGTCTGTAGGAGTTGGTTCCATAGGATTGCAAGGTTGCCATCAATGACAATAACTTCAATCACCTACAATTTCTCATTGGAGTGTGTAATGCCAACATTATTCTTGTTGATGATAATGTTCAAAACATAGTGGACCTATCTGGAGATAACATTGTACCAGATATGGAGCCCCTATCAATCACTAATGTACAGGTTATTCTAGTTGAGCAACCAGCTACTCAACTAAATGTGGACAATCTATCAGCAATAGAACAATTGGATAAACCCCAATCTCCACTGGTCATTCAAGAAATTCAAAAGGAGACTACTGAAAATATTGCCACATAGTCACCTAAAATGACAATGGAGAAGAATACAGAAAAAGCTATCATTAAGGTTGTATCCCCTAAATCGGAAAAGAAGAAACAACTTGAAGATGATGATGATGATTCTTTAAGTATTTAAGGACCTATTGATATGAACACTTTGAGCGCATCAGAAATGATGAAGATTGCTAATGTTATGCAATCTAGAGTGCATAAGAAGAGAGTGAAAGAGAAAAGGGTTGAAGTAGAGACAATTCAGAATGCAGTAGAAATTTTGTCTGGTCTACTACCAAAAACATCTATAGCACATATTTCTACACCCATTAGCAAACTTGGTCAGTTTGTTGTAGATGCATCTGATCAAATCAAGTCACTAGAAGATGCTACTCAACTGTATGCTGAAAACAATCACAAGAAGAAGTATGGAGAAAAACTGGCAAAAGATATTGATAGTGGGAAAATGGATTTGTCGCACAATAAGGATTTGTTGAGAAATTCTATTGAAACGGGAGGAAAGTATCTTTCTTCTACCTCTAATGTTTCTTTCTTTTACTCCAACATTTCAAAAAGTCAACTAGAACAAAGAAAGAAATGGAAAGGATATGCAAGGCCTATGTCCCACTCCAGGACTCCATACATGCCTTTAACAAGTCTGTAGATTATTTTCATAACAGACTGGACAACTATGATAATGAGAAGACAAAGAGACTCTGATAACTAAAATAACTCAAGAGGCTACTCACATCACAAGTAGACTTATTATAGAGAGCCTACTCCAATGTAGAAGCTATCTTAGCAACCCTTGAAACCTACGCCCTGGACTCAATGAAAGAATTCCATTCACAGCTAACGTCTACATTCAAGTATACTACAAACATACTGGAATCATGGGAAAACACTTTTTCTCAGATGAAGAAGAGCTTCAATTCTATTTTTATGAGATTAGCTAATACATGAACTTTTTTAGTTACTGTTGTATATGCTAAACATTTTGATACAAATTTTCTATATATATATATATATATATACATATATATTTTACCTTTTCAATTTAGCATTGTTGTCAAAGGGGGAGTAGAAATATGTATGTGTGTTTTTGAAAATTTTCTATAATGTATGCATTAAGGGGGAGCATGAGTAAATGTGTAAATTTGTTATGCATGCACACTTAGCGGTATTACTATAAAATTTTCTAGGTGTTGCCATCAATGCCAAAGGGGGATATTGTTGACTTGATGATGATTGTAATGAATTCATAACTTCTTGTCATTAATGAAACACTCTCACACACATATAATCATATTGACTACCGGTGTAAATTCAATTGTTTACACTATCAACCGGTATACCTTGTGGTTTATCTCTAACCAATAATTTGTGTCAACTGGTATGTGCATAAGATACAACCTATGGTTATACTAAGTCGATATCAAGATGAGGATCAAGATGGAGATCAAGCAAAGACTCGAGGACAATGGTTCATATGTTTTATTCAAATTGGTATTAATTGTTCCAACCGATATTTGTTAATTTTTGTGATGAGTTACCAGCACTGACTACTTGGTGGTAATTGTTGTGATGAGTTATGATCACTTGTCTAGATACACTACACCTAGGAAATTATGTCATGATTTCCTTAGGCCAACATAAGATTTGAATATCTATTTAAAGACATCTTAGTGAATCATTTTTAAAAAAAGAGATGTTATGTAACTGATGGTATACATGAAGAGTGAAATTTTTTGTTGAAGAGTGATAAGTGTTAAGATGAAGAGAGTGTTGAAAAGCAATGTTGAATGTACTTAGAAGGATCTGATCAAGCAAGTATTGTGCTACTCAGAACAAATCAAACCATTCTTGTTGTTTTCTAACCATTACAACATAATCAAATCCCTTAACCGGGTAATCTCTAACAAGCTTCAATGTATAAATCCTCTAACAAGGTGATCCATTAGTTTGGATTCTTAAATCCTCCAGCGAGGTTACTCTTAACAGGTGTAAAGCAGAAAATCAAACCCTAGGTGTTCCCCCACTCCATGGAGAGAGAAAGGAGGTCACTAGGATTGACAGTTTTCACTTAGGAGAGACTTTACATTCAAAAGAGGGGTTGAAACCCACAAGATCCAATCCCACACAATGCAAGACTGGATTCTAAATGAGTTTCAAGGGTTAAGACATCAAGGATACCATCTTTTGTAAAGAATGTAGATAGAATGATTGAACTAGGAATGCATGTAAAGTAAGAAAGGTTCGCTTGTAGATAGAGATAGGGACATGGGATGAAGCTATGGACCTGAAATTAGCAATAAAATGTTGAGATGATGTTGTCCTACAAATTTGAGCGAAAGTTGATGGGACGATGGCATCCGGAGTGCACACGGTCCTCTGAAAAATCCGCGAAACGAAGGGGGATCTGTTCGTCTCTGCACAAGGATTCCAAATCTTCAATTACAGCCGCGTACCTACAACCTACACACAGAAAAGAGAAGATGATTGGGGGGTTAGGGATTAGGGGTTAGCCTTTAGGTCAAACCCCGGTTTTGGAATTAACCAAGAAATGAGAATGTTGTAAATGTAAATGTTTGTAATGTAATCAAGTACTGATACCTTGTTGTAAGAATGTTTGTATTCCTACATGCGAAGGTGTAATGTATGTTGTATGTTGTAAGTGATCTCGTCTTCAATGGTTGAATCCTTGTCTTGAATGCAACACCTAGCCTTGAATGGAGACTTAGAATACTCAATTGCTTGAAGGAATGCTTGAATGCTTGAATGTTTGAATGTTTGCCTATCGCTTCCGCGTCTTGCACACATATGTCTTTTTTTCTTCTTTTGGGAGAGGAAATGTAATTTATATACTTTTCAATTAGGGTTAGGAGACTAATTTTTCTGACCTTAGGCCGACCTAGGAACATTATTTTCCAAATTGTAAACTTAAAGACCCGATGCCCAACAAGAGACCGGGCCCAAAATAGGGCCAGGGACCAGGGCACTGGGTGCCATGGTCCTAAGGGACCAGGGCACTAGGCACCATGGTCCTGAAGGACTAGGGCGCTGGGCGCCATGGTCCCACCTCCCAGTATAGCAGGGTGCAAGGAGGATCAGGCCAAAGTGCAAAAATATGCAGTTTTTGATGTCGCAAACAGGTTTCGAGGTCTCCATTTAGGCTCAACGTTGCGCTGCCATCGTGAAGACCCAAATGCAGTCACAATTGCAAGTGTCACAATTTTAGGATGCTACAACAGGTTACTACTATTAATAGGGTATAAGCTTCTAATCAAGCTTTGAGATCTCTAACAAGACTCGCTCCTAGCAAAGAACTTTGTAGACCTTAATTGGTTAGTTATCTATTACTACAGATAGTTAACTTGTGAGTTCCATCTCACCGTGGTTTTTACCTATTTGGGTTTTCCATGTATAAACACTTGTGTTATGGTGGATTCTTTACTTGTTTTGGATGTTGTTATATCATTTTGGATTGCATGCATTGTGTTTAAAAGCTTTGTTAAGTTCATCTACTAGTTAGTGTTTAAGTAGTATTTAATTTGATGTCACTAATTTACCCCTTGCCCCTCTCAGTGCTTTTGAAGTCCATCAACAAGGGACTAAAAGATTCCACCTGTGAGAAAAGAATGGTTTATAGGAAGCAACCAGTAGTTAAGCTGAGTAAAATAGGTTCACCGATATAAAGAAAATAA
This sequence comes from Cryptomeria japonica, assembly GCF_030272615.1. NCBI lineage: Eukaryota > Viridiplantae > Streptophyta > Pinopsida > Cupressales > Cupressaceae > Cryptomeria > Cryptomeria japonica. Next base: position 709,045,218 of record NC_081407.1, read on the forward strand.
TTGGTAGAAGATCACAACAATGAAATGTAGATCTGATCATTTTAGAAAGTGCCAGTTGAAGTCAGAGTGCTTGATAGAGAACTGGTGAGATCTGTGGCATGAACAGTTAGTTCGACCGGTATAATCAATGAGATTTGAGGAATGAACAGATTGGTGCATTGAATACTTTTTTGAGTTTGAGTTCTGGAGGGAAAGTTAGCACCAAGATTGAAGATAGATATATACATGTTTTTCATCTTGAATTTGGTGTTTTGAAAAAATTGTAAGTGGATTGAGGTTGAAAATAAGAAGAAAAGGTGAAGAACAAGTGCAGTGCAAAAAGGTTGCTCATGAATCAGTGAAGCCATCACTGAGAAGGGATTGAGTAGATGCATAACAGATCTATATGATAGAAAAGTGTCTCCATCAGATCAAATGACTTGTTTCTCTCTAATAATTGCAGCATAGTAAAATCCCTTAACTAGGTGGACTTTAACAGGTCCCTTTGTAGGAAATTCCTTAACCAGGTGAGATCTCAAATGATGATCCTAAGTCCTTTAACAAGGCTACCTCTAACAGGGTAAAGGTTCTAATAGGCATTGAAGAAAATCCCTTAATCGGGTGGTACCTAACAATGCTTTTGTAATCTCCTAACATGGATGGCTCCTCACCAGGCATACTCAAGAATAGTGCAAATTTTGTGAGTTTCTACTCACCCATGGCGTTCTCCCATTAAGGTTTCCATGTGATAAATCTTGGTTGTCATGTGTGTTTTATTTTATGTGTGCATGTTTCTCATTAATTCTACTTATACTTATAAGTGTTAAGTTTGAATAGAAGTTTTGATTAAAGTTAAATCTGGAATAAACTAGTATAGCATTAATTCACTCCCCCCCCACTCTCACTCACCAGTTAATAAAAACAATTGGTATAAGAGCTTTGGTCCTCTGAAAAAAAAAGTGTAACAGTTTGAGGAAAATATCATTGAGGAATACCAGTATCAGAAGAAGCTTGATGAAGCTAATGAGATGATTACTCAACTGAAGGAGAGACTAAAGAAATCACTTGCTAAAAGGAAGGAACTCACTCTACAACTTAATGAGAGTTGGGATATCATAGATCAACTCTCTGATTAGAGTGGATTAGAAGAAACAGAAGAGGCAATCTCAGAGCTGATGGAAGAGAACAAGAAGCCGGTTGAAGAAATCAAATATCTAAAAAGAGAGCATGAAAGTCAAGCCCTGAGAATGACTGAAATACTAGAAGCCAGTAGGATAGTAGAAGAAAGAAAGAGAAATGTAGATGAAGCACTGTCAAAAGTTGAAAGAGCCAAAAGACTTGTTCAAGAAGCCCTAAGAGAGAATGATGCAATCATCATTGAAAAGGATGAAGAAATTTGAATTCTTACTCAAGAGATTACAGTTATGTATGAGCATCTGCATGGAAAAATAAAGGAAAATGAGAAGATGATGAAAGAGATTGAACAACATAAATATTATTTGAAAGATGCATATGAGAGAAATGAAAATCTAAGAAAATTTAATGAAATCTTAGAGAACATAGATAAACAATTAAAAGCTCAGAGGAGAACAAAGGAGACAAACGGTCTTGGTTACTCCGATACAAGTCCAATAGAAACTAGAGAATCATCTAATCACAAGAGAATGAAAGATGATAAAAGGAACAAATCAAGAATAAAAGGTATGACATTTTCTAAATCCTCTTGTAGCTATTGTGGTAAACTGGGTCATAAGTCTGATGTCTATAGAAATTGATTGGTCAGTCACAAGAAGCTATTCACCTTTGAAAGTTATTGCTATAATTGTCATAAGTATGGACACACTGATCATGAGTGTAGACCTCAATCAAGTAACATGTCTAGTAGAAGAAGCTTTAATGGATATTTCTTTATATGCAATTGTAGACATCTAAAAATGGTCAACACTTGCAGAGTCATACTTTAACATTTGCGCATTGCCTTATTTTAGGGTTCTTGCATCACATCAACATTTCTTCTATGTTGCGCACTTGGTCTTTATCATTTGTGAGCATTGATTCCTTCTTCTACATTCTTCATTTATCTCACTTTCGAATTTGGTCTTGTCGATAACAATCTTCAGTCATGATTTTGGTCGATCTTATCCTGTTGCATTAATATGCGTGCTCATTTGTCATATTTTGACATCGTCAATTTGATTTCATTCTAGACATCCTCAATCCTAATCGATGATAGAATTATGGTTTTGTCCTCTTGTCAATCTCATCAATTTTGCGATTGATTTGTCATCGATCGTTGTCCTTTTCAATCTTGTCATTTTGTGATTGATTCGTCATCGATCCTTGTCCTCTTGTCAATCTCGTCAATTTTGGTGATCGATTTGTCATCGATCATTGTCCTTCTCAATCATGTCAATTTGGATCAATTAGTCATTGTTCCTCATCAATTGGCGCATTTATCAATCAAATCATTTATCAGCAGTGGTCTTTATCAAGTTAGAATCATGATCAAATCGATCCTACATCAAGACCTAATTGTCGTCCTTGCATTTCTAATTCATCTTCTAGGATTTTATGATTTATTCATTTAATCTTGATTGTCATTTTCTCTCCATTTTGCCTCTAGGTTAAATAATTTATTTATTTATCCTAGGTCTTCTTGTCACAATTAAATGTTTATTTAATTGGCTAATTAATTCCTCCTCTTTTTGTAAATTAATTAATTAATGAAAAATTATTAATTAGTTTACCTAATTTTCATCAATTTCCTAATTTCCAGGTCATCATTTCTAACCTAATTTTCTAATTTCTTCTAATTTCTATTTCTATTTTCAAATTCTTGTCATAAATTCTTGCATAGCAATTTGTCATAAATTGTCATAACACCTTGCATAGCAATTTGTCATACACTTGTCATAATTTTGCTATTCTTGATTTGAATTTCTATTCGAATCAATTTCATGCTAATCTTGTCTTTTCTCCAATTTATCTATAAATTGGGTGAATTTCTTCAATCAGGATCCCCGATCAATCAATCACGCTTCTAGTATCCTTATGTTGTCTTATCAATCTTGCTTTCATATTATGCTTATGCACTTGTAGGTGAGATCCACAAACAAAGAAATTTGAAGGAGAAAGAAGGATAATGGAGAATTATGAAGGAGATATTTGCATTTGGTTTTCTTTAATTTCATTTTGAATGTCTTGTCTTCATGTTTTCTATTGAATGTTTTTAGGATTGTTATCATTGCAATCTGGTTTTGTGATTGAGCTAGTTTAATTTCGATTTGCTTTGATGTTTTCCCAAATTCCTATCTATATTAATTGGTGAACCTGACATGAAATAACCATTTAACTATGTTTTGAGTGCCTTTTGAGCTGATTTGCAGGTGAAAAACTCAAGAAACAGGGCAACTCAAGGCTTTCTGGGCACTTCTGCGCCTGTGTAGGAGGGATCTGCGCCTGTGTCAAGGGATCTGCGCTTGTGTCAAAGCATTTTGCGCCTATGTCAAAGGGATCTGCACCTGTGTTAGGGCATTTTGCACCTGTGTCAATGCATTATGCACCTGTGTCAAGACATTTTGCACCTGTGTAAGGCCAAAAATAGATGTGAAAATTAGTGTTTTTTATTGCAAATTACTCTTTTTTGCATTCTGTTCTTGTATTCTGGTTTTCTTTGTTACTGATTCTCTGTGCAGCACCTTGGCATTATGCATGGCAAAGACTAAGAATGAAACTACCAACAAATCTTATGCATGTTCGCTAGTCAAAGACCAAACAAATCAAACTTCTAACTTAGTGATTTTGCAAGTTGCCTTATATTCCAACCAAACTTTGTGTTTGTGATTCATAATTAGGCACCTAGTATGTTTGCTAAGTAGGATGGAATGAACATGTGTTCACTTTTCTTGTTGAGTTTGACATTGGAGTAGGAGAGTATGCTCTCATCCTTCTTAGGGTGATCAAAAATCCAGATCTTCAATACCATTCTCATGTTTTGGATTGTTTGTTACCTTTAGAGGGCCTGCCTTCCCGACCATTTGCTTTCTTTTGCAAGCAAGTGACAATCATGAGAAGGGAACAACCCAAAGTGAGCATAGCTAGAGTACCTTGGCATTCTAATTCACTATAAATAAATACCTGATGAGTGAAAGCTTTGAAGTAAGGGTTACGTGGGAATTGTAGTTAATTGGGAAGTGATGACCCTTGGACTCTTTCTCATATCAGCATCTAAGTAGGGCCTCACGGTCTAAATCATGCTTGCGTGACTACATTTGTTTGATATCTTGGTGGGCCTATGTCTCAATCACGCTTGCATGACACCAAGGAGTAGCGCTTAAGAGAAATCCTTATTAAACACCTTGTATTTAGAGGCCAAAATCCTTCTAGTTGCTTGAGAAGGAGGAGTTCGGATACTTGGAAGAGATACTAAGTTTTCCATGGGGAGATTTCCATGGGGACTGATGCTTGGCTGCCTTGAGAAGTGAGTGTCATGGAGGGGAGCCTGTGGGGTCAAGCATCTATGTATTCTCCTTGAATCTCATAACGAGTCTACCTCTCAAGTACCTACTGTCCTTACCTACCATAAGAAATGTGTGAATGAGCATGATTGTCTTGAGTCTAAGTTAAAATATCTTGTCTTCTTTGCTTGTCAATAGTTGAGTTGTGTCTCATTTCAAAAACAAGACAAATTGATTCAAAACAAGGTTAAACACAAGAGTATTTCATTCAACAAAGTTCAAAACACCTTCAAACATGGTTGTCAAACATTTTTCAAAATCTTGTCTCAACATTCATGTCACTTAGATTTAGGTTCATCCTAGGTTTGCATTTTGCAAGTTCATTGTCAACTACCAAGGTTAGGTTTCACCTAGGTCATACTCCTTTGCATATCAATAAGGGTCATCCATTTGCATGTTTCCTCTTGCATTAGAGTAATACCATTTCATAATTCAACCTTAGGTTTTGTCTTAGGTTGACATTGTCATACATTTGCATTTGCATCTTTGTCGTCATAACATTAGGTCACATTTGCATACCCTAGGTCTCTTCATTAAGCTTAGGTCATTATCATATCATATTAGGGTCATTTGCATAGTAATTGTCCCTTTGCATATAGTGTCAAAACTAGGTTTTGTCATACTTGAGTAATGCAAATCTTTGATAAAACCCTAAGTTATTGTTAGGAAGTCTAGACCTTATCAAACCTTTGTCTTTTTGTTATCACTGTCATCTTGGTGAAACCTAGCTTAGTATCCAAGCATATAGGGGAGACATTGTCATTTTGTCCTTTTGTCACTTGGTCCTTTTGTCCTTTGAGGTCTAGACATCATTTCAATTTCCTAAGGGTCTCATTTTTAGAATTGCATTCATGAGTTTGTCAAAATCTTGAAAAAGAACAAAAACATATGTTGCATTCTTGCCATAGATTTCATTTTCATCTATCTAGTTTGCATTTAGTTGCATATCATATATTATCCTTGAAAAATTCCAAAAAATATTGCATTTGCATAAGTGACATGCCTGTTGAAACAAGGTCAAAATATAAGAAGATGGGCGAACCAATGTATCAACCCATTGACAACATATCAAACTCATAGTTTCAAACTAGTCAAACAGTACAAATTGAAGGTTCGTCAAGCACATCATTACCACCATATGGAATGGTTCAACTTGGACCACCTCCATTATATGAACCAGTGTTTGTACCTATGAAATCAGGACATGGGAGTGTTCCACCAACACCAAGAGGAAATGTGCCTTTTGATTGGAATCAACCGAACCTGCAACATGACATTCAAACTCAAACATTATATGAGGAACAAACTCTTTCACAAGGATTTGGTTTAGACCAAGGTATTCAACAAGAAACAAATCCAAATGTTTTACCAGATTCTTCATCAGATTCTGATGCTTCCGATGATGTTGATATGTTCCTTAAAGATCCAAAGTTGACAAAAAAGATGGATAAATTCTTGAACAAAGTCTTTAAGATGTTCCCACAAAAATATCTTGACATGATGAGTAAAGTGACCTCCTCAAGTGAGCAAATTAATTTGCAAAAACAACAAGGCAGTGAGCTATTAAGTTTCTCTCCACATCCAAATGAACAAAATGTGCAACAAAAAACTCAACACACCTTGATGAGTAAACATGCTTCAAAAATGTTGACAGTGACTATTCCTCAAAAGTCAACATTCGAAACAATAAACAATCCATTGTTTAATGCAACACCTTTAACACCAAATCAAATGATGGCCACACAAATGTTGATGACAGGTGTCCGTCAACAAGAAGTGATTCCTCGAATACCTAAAAGTGGATCCAAATCTAAGATGCAAGAAAGCTTTATGACTGGAATGTCTAAGCTTACAAATGTTCAAATTGCATTTCCTTCATACCAAAACATTGATTCCTTGTCAAAATCCCCCATGCATATCCAAAGTCCAACCCCATGTCAAGAGGATAATTTAGAGCATGAAGAAATGTTTCTTAAAATAGATCAAGATCACAATCTCAAAACCTTATCATCCCATCCAATTGTTGACCAGGACCCCATCCTCCCAGACACTCATGATGATTCCTCTATTCTTGTCCTCCCTATCCAAAGTCCTATTGACACTCCATTCCCTAAGGGAGATCAAGATATCCCAATCCATCCAATCCCAAATGATCCCCTTCCATTTCATGAAAAAAATGTCCTTTCAAATCCCATTGACATTCCACTTCCAAAGAAAGATCACGATATCCCTTCCATCCTTTTCGATGATCCGATTGAAAGTCAAGAGCAGAGCCCTTTTAAAGAAGATTCCAATGATCTTCCTCCTTGTCAAGATCAAAGTATCCTTCCAAATTCATTTCCAACACAAGACCCTATCATTCCTTCAGATCCTCCACAAGATCCACTTCTTCCTCCATCTCCACGTCCTAATCCTGCATATCCACTCCAAGGTCTCATTTCTTTTGATGATCCCGTTATTCCCCCCATTCTATCTCATGAAGAGCCTATCATTGATCCATGTCCACAACACAATCCTAGTTTCCCTCGTGATCCTGATTCCCCTAGTGATCCTGATACCCATCATGATTCTAACATGTTGGGGCAAGATGTTCATGAACCCCATAAATGCACAATGGGTTCTTCCACTTTGGTCCATTCCGATCCACTTCAAGATCTCATTATTTCTCTCATATCATATCCACCTCATAATGGACTCACGTCTTCTTCCCAAAGAAAAGAGTAGCCTACTAGTCAAGATATTCATAAAGGAAAAGGAGTAGACCTTCATGAGAAAGAACCCCTCCATATCAAAGAAGATCTTAAGGGTCATGTCTACACAACTCACTCTCAAGACATTGGTATCCCTCCATCAAAATCAAAACATACACCTTCTCCATCATACTTTCCATCCAACTTAGGTCCTTATATCCCTTCATCCTTTATGAAAGGTCAGCAAAGGCACACATCCTTGATTAAATTTCATCAATCCAAAAGAACTCCATTTCATTCATATCCATCCATTTATTCCTTTCCCCCTCCAAGCAATTTGGATGCCAAGTGTAAATGTCATAAGTCTAGCAATCCACATGTATTCAAGGATCAACATGTCCAATATAATCGACATGTCAAAACAAAGAACAATATGATCTATAAAGAAAAACATATATCCAAAAGGCCACAAAGGCCCACTGAGCAAAATAAAGCAAAGTCAAAATCTATATGGGTTCCTAAATCCCTTATGCAAGCAATGCACTCCAAGGAACCACAAAAGCATAAAAAATCAAAAACCATGTGGATCCCTAAGTGACTCCTTGAAGCACAAAAGCCTAAAGCAACATCAAAATTGGCATCCAAAGTTGCTATTCCTCCATCCAACCCTCTCAAATTTGTTCCTCCATCACCTTCTTCATCCATTTTGGGCCCTTATGTCCCAAAATCCCAAGCTATTCCTCCATCCAAATCTCACAATCTGAGATCCATTTTTCCTCCATCAGTCCATCACCCCTCAAGGTGTGTTCCAATGGTGATCTTGCCAACATTTCCATCCACTGAAGCCCAGTTCTTCCAATACCCTATCCATTATCCAATGCATATTTTCCATCCTTCCATCCCTCTAGTCCAATCCTTTGCATAAATACTTGCCTTAATTTCATCTCTTTTTCCATGTCCTTATCCTACCAACATCTTTGAGCATACTTTTAAAGGTCATGGTCCATTTTTTTTCTAGGCTACTATCCAAAAAAAAAAGATGCTTGAGTCCTTCTTCCATCCCCTATCATGTGTCCATTTTCTATTGAAAAAGTCAAAATACAAAAAAAGAAAAAAGCATAATGAAAAAAATAATTTGTCCACTGGTGAAAACCTGGCAAACAGGCGCCTTGGGCAAGTACCATGATGAAAACCTGGCAAATAGGCATCATGTGTAATTTATGAACTTCTTGCACACCACACTTGGGGGCAGGTTTTATCCTATCATATCCTTTTGTCCTTCATTGTTCCATTATCCTATCGAACCCATGTCATACTCCTTCATATCTTATTGCCCTTCATTATCCTATCATACCATGTCATACTCCTTCATGTCCTATTACCCTTCCTTGTCCTATTATCCCTCATATCCATTTTCATCTTTCCATCTTTGATCTTGACAAGGCTGACGATCTTCATGAGCATCAAGCATCTTGTTTGCAGCTTTCAGTCTATCATAGCTTTTGGTCTTTATCCATTTGCTTATTATACCCTTTCATCCATATTCCCTGTCTTATTGCAACTTTCTGCCACTATCCCTTAGCCTACCCCAACCTTCAGTCCATGTCCCTTATCCATTCTTGGTCTTGCTTATCCTATCCATATCTTATCACTATCCATACACTCTTTTTCATTCCTTGATCTTGATCTGACATAAGGACACAAAATTTAAACATGGTTTCAAAAACCTCTTGACATGTCCCTCATGCCATGTCACTGCTTTATATTGTCATATCCAGTCTCTTGTCCCATCATGCCATAGCCCTTGAAAATTGCATCCGTATTGTCTCCATAATAAAAGGCCTTTGTCTTCCCTCTATCCACCATCATTTCAGAAAGCCTATTTATTCACCTGTCATATTCCTTGCCTTGCTAGACACTGGGGCAAAATCATAAAAATTGAAAAGTGTCCTGAAATAATCAAAAAATTTGAAAAAATCCTGAAAACATTAAAAAACATCAAAAAAATCATGTGTTCATTTTCAGCTATAATGTCCTAAAAAAATCCAAAAAAATCAAATAATGTCTTGAAAAAAATCAATTTTTTTTTTTGAAAAATGTCATGAAATAAACCCCTAAAAACTCAAATAAAGTCTTGACAAAACAAAAAAAAAATTAAAAAAAACTCAAAATTCCTGCAAAGTGAAAAACATCAAAATCCAAAAACAATTTCTTTGGCATTTTGCATTTTGTCAATAAAATGATCCCTTTGTGCATAGATAGATCGCTGAGCATACATCCAATGACACTCAATCACACATTGTGCTTTAATGAAATCATGCATTAATAGATGAACTGTTTGACCAAGCAAGCATTCAACCTGATCACAGTTGTCACATCAATCAAAATAGCATCAACATTACCATTGGTCCTTGTCAATATTATCATGGGTCTTATACAGGGTGTGTTATACTCGAAACCAGACTATGTCCTATCTTAGATGGGGTACCACATTCCCTGAAACCAGACAGCATGATCATTCTTGTTTTCCACTTTTGACAATGAAGATCAAGATGTTTGTTTGGCTTGGTTGGAATTAACGAGTCTTATCATTTATTGATTTATCTTTGATCATGTTCCTATGTTGCTCAATGAAGTCACTGAGTGATTTAGAGTGATCGGGATGGTTCATGGTCCCTTTTGTTTTTTGTTGTGTTTGCTGTTTGTGGAATGTTTGTCACAAACTGGGGCAACTATATCATTGGGTGTCTGTGATAAGTACGTTCGCTTTGTGAACGCCACACATACCTTGACCCTTGATGTATGCACCCTAGGATGCTTCACTCATTTCTTGTGTGTGATATGTCTATATTTTGCAAAAGGGGTTGCATTTCAGCTCTGGCCTTCAATGCCATGATGCTCTGCATCGGCTTTGCTACATTAAATAAAGGTTCTCACCTACAAAGTGCATTGGTGAAAGCAAGTTTTTCTTCATCTCTAACTGTCCTCTCTCTAATTTCTTCTTACTAACATTTCTTCCATCAATTTGGGCAGTCAGTTCAATCTAGTGCTCCGATTTCCACAAACATAAGCTACATCCTGCATTTATTGATTAGTACATTTGCATTATCTCAAGCATTATATCAAGCATTTTATCCATTTCATAAATACATAAAATAATATTCATACATGTTCCACAATGGTACATAAACAGTGCATAAGACATCCATACATGGAACGTAAACATAAGCCATAACACATTGCATCCCATCATATAGCTGCCTATCATATCATATATCAAAACATTATCAGAGTACAAAATTGGACTGTCTATCCTAAGTATGGCCCGCAGGCTAAATACATAATGTCAAACTACATATGTCTTTGTCATAAGGAGCACGTGCCTCTGTCACTGGGTGCTCCCTCTGTCCTCCTCATCCCTACCATGTCTCAAGGATGATGTCCCTCTTGTTGTCCCTCCTATCCCTGGTCTTGGCTGTGGTGGTCTCCTAGGTCCACTCACCCCCATGCTGCTCACTAACCTCTGAGAACATGGCCTGCTCTCTGTCCTTGATCATGCCCGATATGACGCTGCTCTCTGCTCTGTGGAGCTGCACTCTCATAGAGTGTCCTCTAGTGGCGTATCTCCTCTCTAGTCTCTACCAACATTTGTGCCATCTCACGTGCACTGGCATCCCTAATCGACCCAATATACTCGGTCACTCTTTGCTCTACTTGCTATGCCTGCACTATCGTTGTATCTCGAGCCACTGTAAGTCTGGCTATCTCTTCTCTAAATTGATCCTGCTCTGTCCTCAAGATAGCATTCTATCTCTCTAATGTCACAATGTGATCATGCTGACTCACTATGGCAGCCCTGCATATCTCCATCTCCTCTATCCTAGCTGTTTTCGGCTCTATGGGTATATCCTGCAATGACTCCTGATCGACTGAATCTGGCTCATCCCTTCTATCCTCATCATCCCCCTCATCATCCCCTTCATCCTCATCATCCCCCTCATCCTCATCATCTCCCTCATCCTCATCTCTGTCCTCATCATCTCTAGCAAGTGGGAAGTCCTCCTGTCTCCTCGGTACCGGAATATCAAGATCTATTAATGGCATAGGCCGTCATCGTGCAAACCATCACTCATACTCCTATGTCATCCCGACGTCCTCCACATTTGATCTCCAATCCCACTATCTCTATTGTAGCTGTGTGAAGTTGGCATATGCTATGTGTGGCTGAATCATCCTTCCCCACTGACTCGTCTCTCTGTGAGATCGGGCAAAGTGTGCAGTCCCTCTCAGCACATCCTGCCTCTCTCCAAACTGTCATTTGACTCTCTCTGGCAGGTACATCTCAATCACTCTATGGTGATTCACTAGTCACTCAATTAGGTATCTCTCCTATCTACAATACGGTAGCTCATCACTATCATCTGACCATCCAAGGCAATCCACATATGGGCTCCAGGTGAACTCTGTCAATCTATCTAGCTCATGTCGCCAATACAATATGTATCCGAATGGACCCTATCTCAATGTACCCCCATAATAGTACACATATGGTCGATGTGGTACTACCTGTCCCTCTGCAATCGGTCAACATATGGCTATGTGCTCAAATGCATATGTCATTGTTATTGTCTGGGGCATTTTCATTATTGTTCTTTGAAACAATGCTTAGAATCGCATTGTCTCAAAGAGGGGCAAAATGTAGACATCTAAAAATGGTCAATGCTTGCGGAGTCATACTTTAACATTTGTGCATTGCCTTATTTTAGGGTTCTTGCATCACATTAACATTTATTCTATGTTGCACACTTGGTCTTTATCATTTGCGAGCATTGAGTCCTTTTGCATTCTTCATTTATCTCACTTTCGAATTTGGTCTTGTCGATAACAATCTTCAGTCATGATTTTGGTCGATCTTATCCTGATGCATCAATATGCATGCTCATTTGTCATATTTTGACATTGTCAATTCGATTTCATTTTGGACATCGTCAATCCTAATCGATGATAGAATTAGGGTTTTGTCCTCTTGTCAATCTCATCAATTTTGCGATTGATTTGTCATCGATCGTTGTCCTTTTCAATCTTATCATTTTGTGATCGATCTGTCATCGATCCTTGTCCTCTTGTCAATCTCGTCAATTTTTGGTGATCGATTTGTCATCGATCATTGTCCTTCTCAATCATGTCAATTTGGATCAATTAGTCATTGTTCCTCATCAATTGGCACATTTATCAATCAAATCATTTATTAGCATTGGTCTTTTATCAAGTCAGAATCATGATCAAATCGATCCTACATCAAGACCTAATTGTCGTCCTTGCATTCCTAATTCATCTTCTAGGATTTTATGATTTATTCATTTAATCTTGATTGTCATTTTCTCTCCATTTTGCCTCTAGGTTAAATAATTTATTTATTTATCCTAGGTCTTCTTGTCACAATTAAATGTTTATTTAATTGGCTAATTAATTCCTCCTCTTTTTGTAAATTAATTAATTAATGAAAAATTATTAATTAGTTTACCTAATTTTCATCAATTTCCTAATTTCCAGGTCATCATTTCTAACCTAATTTTCTAATTTCTTCTAATTTCTATTTCTATTTTCAAATTCTTGTCATAAATTCTTGCATAGCAATTTGTCATAAATTGTCATAACACCTTGCATAGCAATTTGTCATATACTTGTCATAATTTTGCTATTCTTGATTTGACTTTCCATTCGAATCAATTTCATGCTAATCTTGTCTTTTCTCCAATTTATCTATAAATTGGATGAATTTCTTCAATCAGGATCCCCGATCAATCAATCAGGCTTCTAGTATCCTTATGTTGTCTTGTCAATCTTGCTTTCATATTATGCTTATGCACTTGTAGGTGAGATCCACAAACAAAGAAATTTGAAGGAGAAAGAAGGACAATGGAGAATTATTAAGGAGATATTTGCATTTGGTTTGCTTTAATTTCATTTTGAATGTCTTGTCTTCATGTTTTCTATTGAATGTTTTTAGGATTGTTATCATTGCAATCTGGTTTTGTGATTGAGCTAGTTTAATTTCGATTTGCTTTGATGTTTTCCCAAATTCCTATGTACAACAATAAATATGGACACAAGGCTGAAGAATGCATGTTCAAGAAAAATGCATCAAGATCTCCATCCAAACCAGTTAGCTCCAATAGAAAGAGTAATCATCTCAATGCCATCTATTCTACTTGTGGCAGCTTTGGTCATGTTACAACAAATTGTAGGTTGAGAATGGGTCAGAGAAACAATGCAGGACCATGGAAGATAACTAGTATAACATGTTTCAACTTCCATAAGATCGATCATTTGGCCAAAGACTACAGGAACTGATCCTACAACCAGTCTGAAGACAAGAACCAATTTAGCAAGAAAAAAGGGCCAAATGATTTGAAATGAAAGAAGACAGTTGAAGAGGTGAAGAATGAAATCAAAAGGATGTGGACTAACAAGGAAGAAAGTAAAGAAAAAGAGAAGCAATTTGAAAACAAGTCATCATCCACTGGTGATGACAATTCTTCTTCAAACTAAGCAAATTGATGCTTAGGGGTAGCACTTATTGAAAAATCATGGTTGATTCCCCGTAGCCAATGTGAGGCAATTCCTATTTGCATTACTTAGATGCAGGAAAGTTGACATATTGTTTGTAACTCTTCATTGGTGAATTGTTAAGAGTATAGGTGTTAAAGGTTGCATTGTTCCGTAGGGAAGTAACATCGGTAAATTAAAATATTACCGTTTGAGGTTGTGCAACTTTACCATTGTAAAAGTGCATCGAACAACATAACAAATAATTAATAAAATGAAAACTCATTTTGTTTACCTTTCTTTCATTTGTGCATTTGTGAGATCCTAGTGTGATCATAGGCTTTCTAAATTTGTGAAGTGCATTATGTGCAAAGCTAGTTTGGAAATTAAGCAGTGAAGTTTTGGTGATTAGAAGCTCTAGCAGAAATGATATAAGAAGTCAATCTGTGAATTTTGTTCTTATTCATGAAAGAAGATGATAACTCTGACACCCAATCTAATGTGGTTATTAAGGAAGTCAGAAGAAGTGGTAGGAATGTAGCTCCAATTGTTGATGAATTGGTCCATGGGATCAAAGAGTATGGAGGTTTAGCTAGTGTTGGGAGAAAGTATCCCCTCTGCAACGAGGAAGACAAAAGAAAAATTGAAGATGCACTCATCAAGAACTTACGTAATTTCTGTAGAACTCCCAGTGAACTACATGGATTAATTCCATCAAATTTACAAAATCTCATTGAAGGAAAATGGAAAACTACCTTGGCAATTAAGAAGGAACACATAATAAAGGCACTCGTGGAAGTATAATATGAATTGGATTATAATCAAGCAACTCTAGTGGTTGAATCATGTGTACAACGTTTCAAAATAAGAAACATAATAGGGAGAGTGACCATAGGAGACATTCAAGGTGTGCATGATGAGGGAGTTGACATGTGGAAAATAATTTTGAGCTAGCAAAAGGAAGTTGAGGAGGAAATTGAAAAATAAGTGAAACAAGGACAAGATTTAGCTTCTCAAGAAAAGAGAAAAGGAAAAGACAAGGACACCACTGATGGGTTTGATGAATTTTCAGTTGAAGATATCATAGGTGATGTTGTGTTAGCTATTCCTAATCTGACAAAGGATGAAAAGCCATTGGTTGAACAAAAATCAACTGTTGAAACTATTGATATTGATGATTCACCGAGAAAGGGAACCGATCAAACCAAGCATCCCAGAGATGATGAAGTTACAATTCAGGGCATCCCTTATGAGGAAAAACCTCAAAGGCATCCGGTGACAATAAATATTCCCACAACACACCCTACTAGCAATGAACCTCATTTTCTAGAAAAAGATGTAGAGGGATAAAACCCCAAGATGATATATTCATCAATACCATCTATTGATGAAACAGAGCAGAAGGAACAAGGAAACAAGGAAGTAAAAAAGAAGAACGAAGATCTGAAGGAAACAGGAAAAACCAATATTCATTCAGGGGAGACCAAGGAACCAAAATAAGAGAATATGATAGAAGATTCTTCATCCAATCAACCTGAAGATGGTAAAAAAATAGTGGTTGACACTCCTCTGGCAAAGAGAAAGTTAGTTTTAGAAAAGGAAATTGAGAAAAAGAAAGCTAAACTTCCCATCTCAGCTAGCTCTAAGGTAGAATCTGAAGATGAAGAAGAAGAAACAGAGGAGGAAGAAGGGGAAGACTCAGTAATTGATATCAAAAAGATGACCCCCAAACAGTTAATAAAAGTTTCAAAAAATTTGAGAATTCAAGATGAAAAGACAAAACTTAAAGCAAAGAAAAAGAAGGCAAGAATTCTTAATACTGCAAAGACTATCTTATCTAATCTCATTCTTGATATTGTTGTTGATGACAATGCACCTATCATCAATCAATTGGGCACTCTTGTCAAAGAAATTAGCTCAGAGACAACTGATCCAAAGAAGGTTTTAGCAAGGTAGTATGAAAATAGAAGAGGTGAGCAATTAATGGAACAAATATTAGTTGAAAAAGTTGCTCTCTCTACCAGCACTGAAGAGGTGAAATCAATCTTAAAGGAAGTTGGCCAATTATTGGTCATATTCTCAAACTTCCTCAATTTCATCAAAGATCTTGAAGACAAAAGAGTAAAGACTCAATAGGAAATTCAAGATCTATTAGGTTCCTTTGATCCTCTTACAAGCTCAGTAGCAACTTTCAGTGAAAAAGTCAAACAGTTGACTCATGAAATCAACAAGCTAAAAGAGGATCAGGACAAACAAGCTCTAAACCTACTAGAGATATAGTGCTATCTTTCCCCTTTCATTGATTTATTGCAAGGAAATGTGAAACAAGAAGAAGGCCTTATCAATAGACCTTACTACAAGACAGTAGATGACATGGAGGATTTTGTCACACACCTACATGGACAAATTATCACTATGAATCAAGTAAAGACTACATAGGAATCTTCTTTGGAGGTTGCTAAGGTCAATTTCAAAGAAATTTTTGACTTACTTTTATAAATTATTTTGTATACTTTGATTCCTTTATTCTTTGTCATTGTTGCAAAAAGGGGGAGAATGAATGAATAGTGGATTGGACAAATGAGAAAGAATGACTATAGAGAAAATGTATATTAGTAGAGTAGTACCGGTAGAGAGGCAGAGTAGTACTGGTAGAGAGGCAAAGTAGTAGCGGTAGAGTGGCAGAGCAATACTAGCAGAAAAGGTAGTACCATAGTACTGAAGAATAAAGTTGAGAATTGGGGAAGAATTAGCAGGAATAGAAGATATTAGAATAGGGGGAGATCCAATTCAATCCAGCTAGTTGTTTTGCCACCAATACCAAAGGGGGAGATTGTTGGCATCATGGTGGGCATGAAGTTTGAGGTAGTTAAAAAAAATTCATTGATGGCAAATACTAGTTCTAATATCATCATAGCCAGTCGAAAAAGGATTACAGTGGACTGGTAAGGAACAAGGGACTAAAAGCTTCCATTGGTAGAGACCGATTTATAGGAAGTAGTAGTTAAGCTGATTAAAACAGGTTCACTGCTATAAAGAAAACAACCAGTAGTAGATCACAATGGTGAAATATAGATCTGATCATTTTAGAAAGTGCTAGTTGAAGTCAGAGTGCTTAATAGATCCAGTGAGATCTATGGCATGCATAGTTAGTTCCACCAATATAATCGGCGAGATTTGAGGAATGAATAGATTGGTGCATAGAATGATTTTTTGAGTTCGATTTTTGGAGGGAAAGTTAGAACCAAGATTAATGACAAATTTATACATGTTTTCCATCTTGAATTTGGTGTGTTGAAAAAATTGCAAGTGGATTGAGGTTGAAAATAAGAGGAAAAGGTGAAGAACAAGCACAGTGTAGAAAGGTTCCTCATGAATTGGTGAAGCCATCACCAAGAAGAGATTGAAGAAGATACATAACAGATCTAGATGACATAAAAGTGTCATCATCAGATCAAATGACTTGTTACTCTCTAATAATTGCAACACAGTAAAATTGCTTAACCACATGGACTTTAATAGGTCCCTTTGTAATAAATCCCTTAACTAGGTGACATATTAAATGATGATCCTAAGTCCTTTAACAAGGCTACGTCTAACAAGGTAAAGGTTCTAATAGGCCTTGAAGAAAATCCCTTAACTGGGTGGCACCTAACTATTGGCAATATGATGAAATTGATTATGTGTTGCATTAATGTCAACACTAGTTGTTATGACTGGTTATCGACAGATAGATTTTGGTTACCGGTAGAAGAACTAGTGTTACCAGTAAGGATTTAAGGTTTTACCGGCAGAGATTTTAATGAGAATCTTTGACAAGATGCATAAGTGGTGTTGGTGCGGCTTCCAGATGTAGAAGGTGATCCTTGTTTGTGGCTTGACTGATTGGAGACATCGTTTTGGCATGGAGAATCTATTTAGGTCCGGTACCTATCTAGGCTATGGACCAGTATCATGTTAGCATATTATCTACACATTACCAGGATGATTTAGGGATTGGTTAATGTTGTTTTGGCCTAAAGTCGACATGGCATATCATTGTAATATGGATGTATATAATGATCTTATTGTAATATCTTTTAGGTGGCCGACCTAATCAGTTTGGGCCTTAGGGTTTGTATAAATTGATGTAAGAATTCATTATAGATCATGGCAATTTTTGTGGTCATGGAATGAACTATTATATGCAAAGGAGATTTGGTCAATCATGGGTGATCAAATTGGGTTTATGTAAGAGGTCAAAGGCCTTCAGTATTGAGCTTAACCGAGACTATAATCAGGGATGGTAGATGCTATCTCTGGCAATTCATTCTTTTGGATTGTTGTCCAAATTATATTGAGGTGGTTATAACCTCTCTGTATTCAGTGAGAATCCTTTGTGATGAGTAGTAGGCTCTAGGTAGTGTTCCTTCCTACATGTGCAGGCTCCTTATTGTATCATATACATTTTGCAGAAGTATCATCTAACAGTGGGTAGGATTCCCACTATGGTTTTTCCCTTTAACTAGTTTTTAATGTACAAATCATGGGGTTATGTGGTATGGTTGCATTGTGATAATTTTTTGTTTCATTCTTAAGTTTTATTGCTTACTGATATCTATTTTTGCTATTCCAGTATTCAATGTTTATGTGCTCTGATTAAAGGTTATTAAGTGGTTTGATTAATATAATCCGTTGACAACTAATTAACCCCCCCCTCTCAGCTTTCCACTGGCTATCCTAACAATTGGTATCAAAGCTTTGGTCCTCTTTTGTAGAAGCTTAACCCCTTGAGGTAGATCCTATCGCAACTAATACTTCAAATCCATCGGCAACTATTTTCAGAAGAGAAATCCCTAAGCTTGATGGAAAAAATTATGGGATATGGAAAATCTGAATGGAGACTCATCTTAGATGTCTTGGCAAGGATATTTGGGAGATCACTAAGAAAGGATATACACCTTATGATCCGACATTTGGCAATCCTACTCCTACAGACTTGGACAAGAATATTAAAAATGATTGCAAAGATAGAGAAGCCCTCTTGTGTGCACTCACTGATCAACAAAACATGGAATTGAATGATAAATCATTTGCAAAGGTTATGTGGGATAAATTGCAAACTCTGAATGAAGGTGAACCTATTGTAAAAATTGCTAAACTTAATGGTTACTGGGTAAGATATGAGAACTTGAAGATGGAAGATAATGAAAGAATTGCTACATTTATGGAAAGAGTAAATGAGACTGTCATAGGAATTCAATGTTGTGCAACATCTCTAAGTGAAGATGAAATAGTTTACTAAGTCTTGAGAGCCCTACCACTAGCTTACAAGATGAAGGTTACTGCAACTAATGAATTGATAACAATGGGAAACACTTCAGTTAACAAAGACATTCTGATTGGGAAATTATCTGCTTTTGAGCTTGAAGAATTTGGACCTTATGGAGCTGCAAAATCTGAA
This sequence comes from Cryptomeria japonica, assembly GCF_030272615.1. NCBI lineage: Eukaryota > Viridiplantae > Streptophyta > Pinopsida > Cupressales > Cupressaceae > Cryptomeria > Cryptomeria japonica. The sequence continues at coordinate 709,064,396 of NC_081407.1, forward strand.
CTTGCTTTTAATGCATCATCATCTACCGATAAAAGTGATTGGAAATCCCTATATGCAAAAGAATTAGAAGATATGAGGAAAGAGGATGAATAATTTGAGAAACTTGAAGCCTTATTTGCTAGAAGAGTACCTAAAGGACCAATAGGAAGTAAGTATGAAGGAAAAGCACCTTTTAAATCTTTTGCATGTAATAAGATTGGTCATTTTGTATCTAGATGTCCTGAAGGAATTCAAGATTTGAAGAAAGAGTTAAGAAATCATTTAAGCCTAATCAGAATAGATATAGATTCAAGAAAAAAAAATAATGATACATAGCGGACAAGGAAGGAGTAAGTGATGACTCTGAGGATGAACTGACAACAGACTCTACTAGTGAATCTAGCAATGGAAAGGAATGGATGTTCTATGCTTTAAAGGAAGATGAACTGGAACCGGCTATTAAGAATGAAGAAAAGGCCCTAGTAGCAAAAGTTGAAGACAAGGATGAATGGGTAACTGATAGTGGATTCTCACATCATATGACTAGAGATAAAAGAAATTTTTTGTCCCTACAAGAATACAATGGCAGCCAAGTCAGATTTGGGGATGACAAAGCATGTATGATCAAAGGTAGAAGTATTATTTCTCTAGATGGAAAACATAATACTGATAATGTCTATTATGTAGAAGGTTTAAAGCATAATCTTTTAAGTGTTGGTCAATTGGTGGACAATGGATTCCAACTTTAGTTCAAAGATAGAAAATGTAAAATCATTAACAAAACTAGTTTGGAGATTGCAACCGGTACTCAGACTGGAGGTAATATCTTTCACCTGAACAATAGTAATAAGACATGTTTGATTGCTCATATTGATGAGAGTTAGAGGTTGTGTCATGTTAATTTTGATTGTATTGTTAAGATCAGTTCAACAAAGGTAGTTAGAGATATACCTAACATTATAAAGCCTCATACTCTGGTATGTAAGGAATGTCAATTGGGAATGCAAGTTAGAACATCTTTTAAGAGCATACATGATAAATCTAATGATGTACTTGATTTTATTTATACTAACTTATGTGGTCCAGCAAGGACCAGAAGCTTTCAAGGTGATAGATACTTCATGCTGATAATTGATGATTATTCTAGAATGATGTGGGTGACTTTTCTAAGGGAGAAGTCTGAAGCTTTTGAGAAATTCAAGAACTTTAAAGAAAAGGTGGAAACAAGAACTAGATTGAAAATCAAATGTCTGAAATCAGATCAAGGTGGTGAGTTCACTTCTCATGAATTTAACAATTATTGTGAGACAAATGGAATTAGGAGACAGTTATCTGCAACCCAGACTCCTCAGCAGAATGGAGTAGTGGAAAGGAAGAATAGAACCATTTGGGATGCAACAAGACCCATGATGATGGAAGCCAAATTTCCTCACATCTACTAGAGAGAAGCAGTGAGTACAAAAGTCTACACATTCAATAGAGTTCACATCAAAGGTGAAACCGGTAAGACCCCTTATGAATTATGGTTTGGACATACACCTACTATTAAATATTTCAGAATTTTTGGAAGTAAATGCTATATCAAAAGAGATGGTTCAATTGGAAGTTTGATTCTAGATGTGATGAAGGGATATTTCTTGGTTATTCAATTGAAAGAAAAGAATATAGATGTTATAACAAAAGATTGCCAAAAATTGTGGAGAGTGTTAATGTGAAAGTGGACGAGGAATACATAAATAAATCTATATCATATGACAAGGAACCAACAATGGAAATGATCATAACTGAACTGGCAATGCCTCAACTGGTATAGGAAACAAAAATAGTTACACCAGTACAATCATAAAATTCAACTGTGACTATTGATTAGAGTAGTGAACCTGAAGTTCAGAAGACACCAAGGTATGTAAGATTAAATCATTTTGAAGATCAAATCATTGGAGATAGGAACAAGGGAGTTATGACAAGAAGAAGACTAGCAAATGAAGAGGTATGTCTTATTTCTCTAATTGAACTGGTATCTGTTATTGAAGCTTGTAAAGATGAACATTGGTTAAAGGCTATGGAAGATGAATTAGAATAGACAGAGAAGAATGAAACTTGTAATTTAGTTCCCTAGGCTAAAAATAAGAATGTTATTCGAACTAAATGGGTTTTTAGGAATAAAATGAATGAGGGTGGTCAAGTTATAAGAAACAAGGCTAGATTGGTTTGTAAAGGATGTTCTCAAATGGAAGGAATTGATTGGTAGGATTCCCATAGATACTGAGAGGGGGGGGTGAATCAATATCTAACCGGTGATTTTATTTTATTGACTTAAAACATGTAAAGCATATTAATACTATATACCGGTAAACAAGAAATAATGCAATAAACAAAGATAACATCAACCACATGAAAAACACACCATAACACAATAGTTTAATGAGGAAACCCAGTGTGGGAAAAACCTCGGTGGGATTTTTGACCCACAATATTCACTTACTAGCCAATAAGAGAATATTACTTGTTAGGATTCCCATAGATACTGAGAGCGGGGGGGGTGTGAATCAGTATCTAATCGGTGATTTGATTTTCTTAACTTAAAACATGTAAATCATATTAATACTGTATACTGGTAAACAAGAAATAAAGCAATAAATAGAGATAACAACAACCATATGAAAAACACACCATAACACAGTAGTTTAATGAGGAAACCCGGTGTGGGAAAAACCTTGGTGGTATTTGTGACCCACAATATTCACTTACTAGCCAATAAGAGAATATAACTGCTACAAGAGGGGCCTACACATGCAAGAAGGCCAAGTGCCTAGAGGTCACTGCTCAGTTACAAAATGGGAAGTCTCACTGTCTTACAAAGTGGATTATATAAATCCAATGTCTTGTACTACTTCAAAATAGCATCTACTATGCCAGATCCAGTACCAATTTATAGCTTTGTTTCATACATAAATCCTTAACCTATAATTCGCATAATAGGTCTGCCTAATTTCACCTATATATTTTCTTCCATCTATTTATATATCTATTTTAAAATGTTCTATAATGATCTCTTATATATATGAGTCATTTTACAACTTGCCAAGTCAGCTTACAATGATTTTGCAATAATAAACAAAATATATTACAAACAAAATTCCTATCGGCCTCTATGTCGGTATGCTTCCTTTTGCTACCGGTACTGGTGGTCTGTGTGCTGGTGTAAAGTCTGATCTTGCTAGTGCCGGTAGATTGCCTTGCCGGTGTTATAGGATTGTAAGGTTGCCATCAATGACAAAACCTTCAATCACCTACAATATCTCATTGGAGTATGCATTTACCAACAATCTCCCCCTTTGGCATTGATGGAAACACTCATAAGAAAAATTCAAAAGTGTATCCAAAAATTGAAGTCCAAAAATTATTACCAAAAGTGTGTGCTCCCCCTGAGCAGATGATCCCTAAGTTATTGGATTTTTCTCATACCACTACTTCCCCTTTGGCATCAATGAAAAAGGTTGTCAAAGTGTCAATAGAGTGTGGTTTCCTACTTCATCCTTGTAACCGATTGGTTACAATCTGAAAAAGATCTACCAAAACTAGAATCAAGCTCTCAATGAACTTTTTGTTGTCTTTTATTGCGGCCTCTGTTCTCTAAATTGTACCGGTGAGGTGTTGCATTTGCTCTGCCAGTGTTTTCTATCTCCATTTAAGATCTTTAGCCTTTCCTTTTATTCTTTCTTTGTCTCTTTCTAACTTTAATAGTTCTTCCTCAAAACCTGTTATTTTCTGCTCAAAAACTAATAATGAATCAGATGAATTGATGAAATTGTCAACTAGTTGATTTATTTCTTCATGTATCTTGCTAATTTTCTTGTCTATATCAACTATCAGAAAGTTAATTTTACATGTATCCCTATACAAATTTTTGAATTCCTTCAATTTGCTACATAGTTCTGGTAGAAGTGTGTCAAATTTCCTTGTACACTTCTTTATTTCTTCCTCAAAGAATTTTTGTTTTTCCTTCTCTAATCTCTCCTTGAATGCTTCCTCTTTTATTTGATCAACTGTCACAGTGTTTTTAGTAATATACTTAGACAAAGTGTCAAGTTTACTCAAAGAATCTTTATTATCTACATTACATTTTGGTGCTATCATTTTCAAAATTGGAATGGTGTCATCTATTGCCTTGTAAGCCTGTGAGCTACAATTTGTTATCTTCTTTATGGAATCCAAAAGAACTTCTATTACATTATTAGATGAACCAACAATTTGTATTCCACCGGTGGGAGCAATATCCTTTCTTGTGGTGACCTCTGGTAGGTTAGTGTGTGTTTCTATTTCTTTAAACAAAGGTTTGGTTTGCTTAGTTGATGCCAGTGGCACTGACTCTGTATGAACCTATTGCGGAGATGGAGCCTGTTGCTCTGCTTGTTGCTCTGTGTTATCATCTGTCAGTTTACCTTCTATACCATCAGTTTCCAGTTGCTCATTAGCCATATCTGTCTTCTCAGTTGTATCCATGTCTACCACAATATTGACCTTTTGAGTATCAATGTCCACTATGTATAATACCTCAGAGTTAGGATTGGTGTCCTCTTTTGATACGTCCATGCTCTCACTATCTGGTTGATTATCAGTAGTCACTATTGGTGGAGTATTCAGAGGCGGTGGGGATAAGTTATGTTTTATTTTTATGCTAGGTGGTCCACCAACCTTTCCTTTTCCCTTATCCTTATCCTTCTGATATACTTTGACGTGTTTGGGTTTTCTATATTGATCCTTCTTTTCCTTCTCAACAAGGAATATGTCCCATGCATTAGCAGTTTCCTCTGCAACCTCATTTACTCTACCAACCATAAGTGCTACATGCCAGTGTGCAGTTGAGAATACTGTCCGGTTAGCCTCTGAGATCATATCATCTATCTCTTTTGGTGAGTTGACTGGATAAACAACAAGTAGTTTTTCAATTTTCATATTCTTATCAAGCTCTACAACAGCTTGCCTTCTAGCCTCAAGTCTTCTAAACAGTTCTGCCGGTAATTCATCTACAACTTGCATTAGAAATTTCTTGTAAATGTCCAAGTGTAGGATTACACAGTTTTCAACTTTCTCCTTGTCATCAACTAATAATGAATCATATAATTTGTTGATGCTTTTCAGCTGTCCATCCTCTATTATTTCATCTAGTAGTTTGTCAATTGGAGCAATGTTTTGTTGAGTCTTCTTTTTGGGTGTTAACTTCTTCTTCTTTGGAGTTATCTTCTTAGCCAGGGGCCTTACTGCCTGTTGTTTCTGTCTGGTTCTTCTAGGAGAAGGTGTGGATACCGGTGAAGGTTCTCTTTTCCTCACAACTCTTTTAAATGCAGCTAGCATGTCACTTTCTGAAGAAGTTGCTACCGGTGAAAGGTGAGTCTCTAGCTGTTGTGCTTGTAACTCATCTTCAATGATATCGGTTTGTTTAAGTATGTCTTCTTTGATAGCCTTTGCTTGCCGAGATCCTCTTCTTATTGTTTCTTCTACCTTCTTTACCCTTGTCTTTGATTGGATTTGACTTTCAATAGTTTCAACACTACCAAATACCTCTTCTTTAGGTTCCTTAGGTGCTTCCAGAAGGGCTTTTGCATATTTTCAATTATGTTGTCATCAGTTTCATAACCCATTTCAGTAACCCAAATGGTTCTTGGGACAACTACCTCCATCCAAATCTCATCCTTCTTAATAACAAAGCATATTTCATCCTTATACTTATTTACAATTGCTTGTGAAAGTCTGACTCTAGTGTTCATCTAGGCCTTTAATGCCTGAAAGTACTCATTTATATTATTTTCTCTGTTTTCACCCATGTTATTTAGTAAATCAGACAATTGTTTGCCTACCAGTATATCAAAACCAAGATTCTTGTTACCGATACTGAGAACCTATTTTGTTATGTGCAACATTATATAGACAAGTAGGTTTCCAAATCATAATGTCCCCTTTTTGTCTTTCTTAATTTTTCCAAGAGTATCAATAAGCTCATCTTTCAACCATTCACACACATCTATTTTTACATTATCCTTGATCATATCATAAGCACTCTTTATGCATAAACTAGAAACTGAATTTAACCTATTTGCATGTGTTGTTTTGTATCCTAGAATCATGCTAATGAATCTGACATTGATGTCAATCACATCATTTACTCTTAAAGACCTTTTATCGGATGTTGCACCTGTTAGGTTCATTACTAGGTCATTTGAGACCTTCTTTGTCTTATTAGGTCTGTTACCAGTGGAGGGTAACCCTGTTATAGCTTTTACTGCCTCTTTAGTAATTTTGTGGGTTGAATTCAACCAAAAAAATTCACCATGAACCCTTCTTAAAACTATCCTTATAACATCCTTAGGGAATTCTAGAATACTGAGGATTTCAGGGAATCCTAGGGTTTTGACTATTTTGTGTTCAGGTTTCACATTACCGGAACCATCACAAATTATAGTCTTATACATGTTCTTAATTTCCTCATCACCTAATTATACTATGTGACAATGAATGTACATTCTAGGGTCTTCTGCAAAAACTACTCCTTTGGGAATTTGAGATAATGCACCAACATTATCATCCTTCTTAGCAATTTTAGGAACTAACTGAAATATGAGCCTAGGGCATTTGATTACTTTGACTATAGTAGGGTATGCTTTGAATTGAGGAACAAATGAAGAAGCCATGGATATAAATACCTTTATCTGCCTTAAGAAAGATTGCTTGCTGAATTGCTTCACTTCTTTGCTCGAAATGACTTTTCTCAGGAATTTTTGCGCTCTTTGAATGTTTGAATGCACGGTGAAGTAGAATGGAGCCAAAAACACTGATTTATAATGTTAATTTGCCAACTACCATATTTAATGCTTGCCGGTTAAGTAATCACTTAACTTATCTGCCGGTATAGAAGTAATTTCAACTTCTCACCATCAACCGAGGGAATAATAGCATGTTTCACATTTGATTGCCAAACCCTCAAAGAAATTTTCTTCAGTTACATGAAGACTCTCCTGCCAGTGGAATGTTACTCTGTTCTGCCAGTGGAGGAGTATTCCTATCAACATTTAGTTTTGATTTCCTAACCCATTGTTTTGAGAATTCTTGCCTTACCTCTTCAACTTTTTCTTTACCTTTCAAACTAGCACCATTGTTGTTTACCGGTGAGGACTTGCTTCTACAAAATTTAGCAATATGTCCAATTTTGTTATAGGCATAACAAGTCACATTGTTTTTTTTAATAGCTTTCCCATTACCTATGTCAGTTTGTGTTCTACATTGATTAGATGAGTGTCAAAATCTTCCACAAACATAACATCTCACATTCATTCTACAATTTTCAGATTTATGACCAACTTTGTTGCATTTTGAACATTGACCGGTGGGTGTATTGGTATTCTGATAATTTTTAGATCTACATTGATTTGCTCTATGACCATACTTGTTACAGTTAAAGTATTTTCCATTGAATTTATAAGCAGTAGGTTGTCTTACCGATTTGCCATGATCTTGTGTGTTTGCAGTACCAGAGCTTTCACCAGCTTCAAAGCCAAGACCATTAGTGTCACCATTAGGTTCCTGATTCTTCAACAAGTCACCAAGTTCTTCTGAGCTTTTCTTGAATTTTTCTTTATGTTGATTTGTAGCAGCCAGTTCTCCTTCCAAGATACCTTTTTGTCTCATGAGTTCATTTGAGTCATTCTATGCATGCATTAGATCTGTCTTCAACATATCATTTTCATAACTAATTCTTGTGTTTTCATTTGCATCTTCATTCAATCTTCTATTCAAGTCTTCTTCATTCTTCTTTCTATCTTCAATTTCTTTACAAAATCTCATAGTCATATCCTACATCTCATTCTTTGTTGTCATGTTTTCTTGTTTCAGCTTATTCATTAGGTCACTAAGAGTTTCCTTTTCATCATTCTCATTTTGCATCTTTTCACAAAGTTCTCTTCTCTTGTTTCTTGAAATGGTAAGATTTTCTTGAAGTGCTTGAATAATATCCTGTGCAGCTTTTAGATCATCTTCAAGTTTGATATTTTTCAATTTTTCTACATCATAGTCTGAGAGAGCTGCTTCTAATTGCTTCATCAAGTTTTCCATCTCTACTGGTGTCAAGATCTTCCTCAAGCTGTTAGGCTTCTGAAAATAGAAGACCAATCTCTGATACCAATTGTTAGGATTCCCACAGATACTAAGAGGGGGGGGTGAATCAATATCTAACCAGTGATTTGATTTTCTTGACTTAAAACATGTAAAGCATATTAATACTATATACCAGTAAACAAGAAATAATGCAATAAACAGAGATAACAACAACCATATGAAAAACACACCATAACATAATAGTTTAATGAGGAAACCCGGTGTGGGAAAAACCTCAGTGGGATTTGTGACCCACAATATTCACTTACTAGCCAATAAGAGAATATTACTGCTACAAGAGGGGCCTGCATATGCAAGAAGGCCAAGTGCCTAGAGCTCACTGCTCAATTACAAAATGGGAAGTCTCACTGACTTACAAAGTGGATTATATAAATCCAATGTCTTGTACTGCTTCAAAATATCATCTACTATGCCAGATCCAGTATTGGTTTATAGCTCTGCTTCATACATAAATCCTTAACCTATAATTTGCATAATAGGTCTACCTTATTTTGCCTATATATTTTCTTCCATCTATTTCTATATCTATTTTAAACTGTTCTATAATTATCTCTTATATATATGAGTCATTTTACAACTTGCCAAGTCCGCTTACAATGATTTTACAATAATAAACAAAATATATTACAAACAAAATTCCCGTTGGCCTCTGTGCCGGTATGCTTCCTTTTGCTGCTAGTGTCGGTGGTCTATGTGTCGGTGTAAAGTTTGATCTTGCTAGTGTCAGTGGATTGCCTTGCCGGTGTTATAGGATTGTAAGGTTGTCATCAATGACAAAACCTTCAATCACCTACAATGTCTCATTGGAGTGTGCATTTGCCAACATTGATTATGGTGAGACATTTGCAGCTGTACCTAGAATTGAATCCGTTAGACTATTTCCTACCTATGCAGCATATAAGAACTATAAGGTCTATCAAATGGATGTTAAATGTGCATTTTTGAATGGTGAACTTGAGGAAGAGGTAAACATTGAGAAGCCTGATGAATTTTCACTGATAGATGACCAAAGATATGGTTTGCAGGTTAAGGAAAACATTATATAGATTGAAACAAGCTCCTAGAGCTTGGTATGCAAGGTTGGATAAATATCTTTTGAACCTTGGTTTTACTAAAGGCAGTGCTGACAATAATTTATATTATAAAATCATTGATGATGATATTCTGATTATTGAAGTATTTGTTGATGATATCATTTTTGGAGGTGAAGATAAATTGTGCATGGAATTCTGTAATAATATGAAGAATGAATTTGAAATGTCCATAATTGGTGAGATGAGATTTTTCTTAGGTTTGCAGATTACTCAAACTGACAAAGGCATTTTTATCTGTCAAACTAAGTATATAAGGGAATTGTTGAAGAAGTTTAGTATGGATAATTCCAAAATGGTAAGTACTCCTATGGTGACAAGTGAGAAATTACCTATCAAAGACACATCTACATCGGTAAATTCGACAAGGTATAAGTCTATGATTGGTGGCTTGTTATATCTAACTCAGACTAGAATGAATATTATGAATGCAACAAGTATTGTTTCAAGATATCAAAGTAATCCTAAAGAAAATCATGAATGTACAGTAAAGAGGATATTCCGGTATTTGCAAGGAACAACAAAATATGACATGGCATTGTAGAGATGATAACTTCACTTTAAGTACATATACAGATTCAAATTGGGTAGGAGATACTGATGACAGGAAGAGAACTTCTGGTGGAGCTTTCTTTCTTGGAAAGAAATTGGTTTCATGGATCAACAAAAAATAGTCATGCACTTCTTTATCTACTGCAAAAGTTGAATATGTTGCAGCAGCAACTAATTGCGCTCAAGTCTTGTGAATGAAGCAAATGTTGAAGGATATCAAGGTAAATTGTAGTGAACTGGTAGTTATCCATTGTGATAACTTTGTAGCTATTGACATGTCTAAGAATCTGGTATTTCACTCTAAGGCTAAGCACATATCAATAAAATAAAACTTTTTGAAGGACAAGGTGGAAGAAAAGGAAGTCAAATTGGTTTATGCAAACACTAAAGAATAGATTGAAGATATATTCACTAAACCATTGTCTAAGAAATCATTTGAGTATTTGAGAGACAGGTTAGGGGTATCTACCACTTTGATAGAAACTTAATTGATGAAGCATACCATCAGTTCGGTATGCATCATCAACTTTATTCTTTACTCCGGGTTGATGTAGTGGTGCTACTACTCAGGTGGAGTAGTCATCTTTGAGATTCACAAGATTTTGATATCTATGTCATATCTTTGGCATTGATGTCAAACAGGGAGAGTTATATGTGAAAAATAATGTTTATGGGAGATAAATTCATATCAGTTTCAAATTGGACTGCACTCCTCAGGGGGAGTGTTGGCAAATGCACACTCCAATGAGAAATTGTAGGTGATTGAAGGTATTGTCATTTATGGCAACCTTGCAATCATGTGATACCGACAGGCAGACATAGGCACCGACACTGGAAGACTCTAACACCGACACCAAAAAAGAAGAATACCGACACCCTGGCCGACAACATTTTTGTGTTAATATATTTTGTAATTAATTGTAAAATCTTTTGTAAGCCGACATGACAGATTGTAATATGACTCATATATGTATGAGATCATTGTAGATTATTGTAAGAGAGAGATATGGAGCGAAATATGATGTAAAGGTAGCAGACCTAATATGCAAATTATTGGATAAGGGTTTATGTATGTAGCAGAGCTTAAACCGGTACTAAATCTAGCATTGCAGATGCTAATCTGAAGCAGTATAGAACATTGGATTAGTTTAATCCATTTTTGTAAGTCAGTGTGACTTCCTTTGTAATTGAGCAGTGAGCTCTAGGGACTTGGCCTTTCTGCATGTGCAGGCCCCTATTGTAAGAGTAATATTCCCTTATTGGATAGTATGTGAATATTGTGGGTCACAAATCCCACCAAGGTTTTTCCCACACCAGGTTTCCTCGTTAAAACATTGTGTTATGGTGTGATTTTCATGTTGTGGTTCTTGTTCTTATTTGCTGCATTATTTATGCTTTATCGGTACATAGTCTTAATATGTTTTTCAAGTTATAAATTAAGAAATTACTATTACTGGTCAGATACTAATTCACCCCCCCTCTCAGTATCTTTGGGAATCCTAACAATTGGTATCAGAGCCTGGTCCTCTATTTTCAAATGCCTAATAGCTTGAGGAAGATCTTGACACTGGTAGAGATGAAAAACTTGAGAAAGCAATTGGCAACAACTCTTTCAGGCTATGATGCAGAAAAGGTGAAAAATATCAAACTTGAAGATGATCTGAAGGCTGCTTAGGATATCATTCAAGCACTTCAAGAGAATTTTACAATTGCAAGGAACAAGAGGAGAGAACTTTATGAAAAGATGCAGAATGATGAAGATGAAAAGGAAACTCTAAATGATTTGGTAAACAAGCTAAGACAAGAAATCAGTACAACAAAGAATGAGATGCAAGACATGACTATGAGGTTCTGTAAAGAAATTGAAGAGAGAAAGAAGAATAAACAAGACTTGGTTAGAAGACTAAATGATGTTGGAAATGAAAACACAAGACTTAATCATGAAAATGATATGTTGAAGACAAATCTGATGCATACACAAAATGACAGAACTGAACTCATGAGACAGAAAGGAATCTTGAAGAATGAACTGACTGCTGCAAATCAACACAAGGAGAAATTCAAGAAAAGTTCAGAAGAACTTGGTGACATGCTGAAGAATCAGAAACCTAATGGTGATACAAATGGACTTGGCTTTGAAATTGGTCAAAGCTCTGGTACTGCAAACAATCATGATCATAGCAAACTGGTAAGACAACCTAATACTTACAAATTTAATGGGAAATGCTTTAATTGTAACAAGTATGGTCATAGAGAAAATCAATGTAGATCTAGAAAATATCAAAACACTAATACACCCACCGGTCAATGTTCTAAATGCAACAAAGTTGGTCATAATTCAGAAAATTGCAGAATGAATGTAAGATGTTATGTTTGTGGAAGATTTGGACACTTATCTAATCAATGCAGAACACATACTGACATAGGATATGGGAAAGCTATTCAGAAAAACAATGTGACTTGTTATACTTGTAACAAGACTGGACATATAACAAAATTTTGTAGAAGCAAGTCCCCACCGACAAATAACAAAGGTCCTAGCTTGAAAGGTAAAGAAAGAATTCTCAAAACAATGGATCAGAAAGTCATATCAGGCTGTTGATGGGAATACTCCTCCACTGGTAGAGCAGAGTAACACTCCATCGGTAGGAGACTCTTCATCTAACTGAAGAAAAATCATTGAGGGTGTAGCAACAAAATGATAAACATGCTATTATTCCCTCGGTTGTTGGTAAAAAGTTATAATTACTTCTATACCGGCAGATGAGTTAAGTTGTGACTTAATCGACGAGCATTAAATATGGTAGTTGGAGAAAATAACATTATAAAGAAAGTGTTTTTGCTCCTTTCTATTCACCGAGCATTCAAATCTTTGAGAGCACAAAAATTCTCGAGAGAAGGCATTCTTAGCAAAGAAGTGAAGCAATTCATCAAAGCATTCATCCTTAAGGTAGATTGAGGTATTTATAACTATGGCATCTTCATCCACTCCTGAAATTTATTGTAAACCTTACTATTGTTGAGGTTGTTAAGCACCCTAGACCCGTATTCAAACCAGTTCTTGAAATTGTGAAGAAAGATGATAGAATAGGTGCATTTTCTCAAATTCCTAAGGGAGTAGTATATGCTAAAGACCCTAGGATGTATATACATTGTTATATAGAGGAATTAGGTGATGATGTGATCAAAAATATGTATAGGATTGTGATTTGTGATGAGTCTGGAAACATCAAGCTAGAACATAAGATAGTGGAAACCCTAGGTTTTACTGAAATCCTTAGTGTCCTGGATTTTCCCAAGGATATTATAAGGATTGTGCTAAGCAGGGTTCATGGTGAATTCTTCTAGTTGGATTCAATCCATAAAATCACAAAGGAAGTCATCAAGGCTGTAACAGGGTTACCTTCCACTGGTAGCTAACTTGACAAAACAAAGAAGGTCTCAAATGACACAGTGATAAACCTAACCAGTGCAACATTCGAAAAAAGGTCTCTAAGGGTAAACGATGTAAAGGACATAAATGTCAGATTTATTAGTATGATCTTAGGATATAAAGCTACACATGTAAATAGGTTGAACTTAGTTTCTAGCCCATGTATCAGAAGTGCCTATGATATGGTTAATGATAATACAAGAATAGATGTATGTGAATGGCTCAAAGACGAATTGATAGACAATCTGGGGAAAATTAAAAGAGATAAGAAAAGAACATTCAGATTTGGAAATTTGCTTGTTTGTCTAATGTTGTACATAACCAAACAAGTACCCCATATTGGTCCAAAAGATTTTGGTTTTGACATTCCAGTAGGAAAAGAACTGTTGGATCTATTGAGCAACATGGGAGGAAACTGGGACAATAACTTAAATGAACATTTTCAAGCATTAAAGGCTCGAATGAAAACCAAAGCAAGACTTTCACAAGCTATTGTGGACAAATATCAGAAAGAAATCTATTTTGTAATCAAGAAAGATGAAATCTGGATGGAGGCAGTTGTCCCTAGAACTATCTGGGTAGCTGAAATGGGTTATGTGACAGATGACAACATTATTGAAACTTATGCAAAAACCCTCCTTGAAGCACCCAAAGAACCTACTGAGGAAGGTTTTGGAAATGCTGAAACAATAGAAAGTGGAATTCAGTCTAGGAAAAGGGTTAAGAAGGTCAAGGAAACAGTAAGAAAAGGAACCCGATAGGCTAAGGCAATTAAGGAAGATGTTTTGAAGCAAACTGGTATAAGTGAAAGTGAGTTGGAAACACTTCAACCGGAAACTCATCTTTCACCAGTTGGAACTTCTTCTGAGAGTGACATACCGACATTATTTAAAAGAGTAGAAAGGAAAAGAAAACCCTCACTGGTACCCTCACCTTCACCAAAGAGAACCAGACAAAAACAACAGGTAGTTAGGCCTCTGGTAAAGAAAATGGCTTCTAAGAAAAAGAAGGTAAAACATGATATTTAGCCATTGGATAAACTCTTGAGTGAAATCACAGAGGATGGTAAGCTGAAGAACATCAACAAAATACACAATACATTATCAGCTGATGATAAGGAAAGCATAGAGAATAGTGTAATCTTACACTTAGATATTTATAAGAAATTTTTGATGGAAGTTGTTGATGAAATACCAAATGATCTATATAGGAGATTAGAAGCTAGAAGGCTAGCAATTGTTGAGTTGGACAAGAAAATTAAGATTGAAAAACTACTTGCAGTACATCCAATCAACTCAACTGATGAAATAGATAAACTTATCAGTGAAGCTAACTAGATAGTATTCTCTACTACTCACTAGCATATAGCACTGATGGCAGGAAGAGTAAGAGAGGTCTCTAAAGAAATAAATGATGCATGGGATATATTCTTTGTGGAAAAAGAAATACAGGAAGAACTACTCAGACCAAAGACTATTAAAGTATATCAAAAGGACAAGGATAAGGGGAAAGGTAAGGTAGGTGGTCCTCCAAGCATTAAAATAACAGATAATGTACCCCCACCCCTTTTAGATACTCCACCGGTAAATACTACTGACAGTCAACCGGCCATAGAGAGTTTAGAGACTCCATTAGAGGATACAAATCCTGAGTCTGAAGTTTTGTATACTGTAAATATTGATACTCAAGAAGTAAATGTTGTGGTGGATAGAGAAACCACTGAGGTCAAGAGGAAAAATGTGACTATTGAGTCACTGGCTATAGAAGTTGAGATAAGCATTGAAAAACCTACACCTACAGAGCAACTGACAGTGGATACCACTGAGAAATCGGTAGATACAACTAAAAAACCATCAGAAGAACCGGCTAAGGAAAGTACAAAGGTACAAACTAAAACTACATCTGAGAAACCGACAGTTGAAAGATTAGAGAAACCTTTTGAGACACAAATAGAGAAAACAAAACCAGTACAGGTTGAAGCATAGGTTCAGATAGAGACAGTGCCATCGGCCCAAACTGAAAAGCCTAAACCTTTGTTTGTAGAGATGAAAACATAGACCGACCTACCCGAGGTTGAATCAAGAAAGGTGATTACCACCACTAGTAGCATGGCTATTGTAAAGATAGTTGGACAAACATCTGGTACATCTATGGCAGAATTCAAACCTACAAATGTAACAAAGGTCTTATTGGATTCAATAAAGAAGATTACATAATGTAATGCACAAGCCTATAAGGCTATTGATGATACAATTCCCATTCTTAAATTGATAGCACCAAAGTGCATTGTATATAACAAAGATTATTTAGGTCAACTAGACACATTGTCTAAGTTTATCACCGGCAACATATTGACTCTTGATCAAATAAATGAGGATACATTTAAAGAGAAAATGATTAAAGAAAAAGAGAAATACTTTGAGGAAATTGTGAAGAAGAATAAGGAGAAAATGGATACTCTATTACTGGAACTTGGGGAGACAATTTTTGACTTCAAGAAACTGTATAGAGATTCTTGTAAAACAAACATTCTGATAGAGGATCTAGACAAGGAAATCAACAAAGCACAAGATAAGATAATCGATATTGCTGACAATCTAATAGGTACATCGGATTCATTTTTGGAGATAGAGAAGAGGATTTCAGAGCAAGAAGAGAAAATCAAGCAGTTAGAAAAGGACAAAGAAAGAATAAAAGATAAAGTAAAGGACTTAAAATGTAGACTTGGTCCAAAACTAGATTACCTCATCTATTTGAGAAAAGAAATATCTGAGGCTCTAGTTCCTGGACTGAAGACACCGGAAGAGAAAATGCACATACTCACTGGTACAGTGCAAAGATCTCAAGAGGCAATAAAAGACAACAAAACATTCAGTAATGGTTTAAATAAAATTTTCATAGCCATTTTTTAGATTGCAACCCACCAGATACAAGAATCTAGGCAGGACTCCACTGATAGTGAATGACAACCTTTGTCATTGATGTCAAAGGGGGAGTAGTGTGATGAGAAAAATGGTTAGAAGGAAGTAGAGATTATCTGCTCAGGGGGTGCACACATTTTTGGACACACAGTTTTTAAAAGATTTTTTGGACTTCAGTTTTTGGATACATTCTTGAATTTTTCTCACGAGTGTTGCCATCAATGCCAAAGGGAGAGATTGTTGACAAATGCACACTCCAATGAGAAATTGTAGGTGATTGAAGGTATTGTCATTGATGGCAACCTTGCAATCATGTGATATCGGCAGGCAGACACAGGCACCGACACCGACAGACTCTAACATTGACATACAAAACACTGGCACCAAAAAAGAAGAATACCGACACCCTGGCTGACAGCATTTTTGTATTAACATATTTTGTAATTAATTGTAAAATCTTTTGTAAGATGACATGGCAGATTGTAATATGACTCATATATGTATGAGATCATTGTAGATTATTGTAAGAGAGAGATATGAAACAAAATATGATGTAAAGGTAGCAGACCTAATATGCAAATTATTAGATAAGGGTTTGTGTATGTAGCAGAGCTTAAACCGGTACTTTATCTGGCATTGCAGATGCTAATCTGAAGTAGTACAAAACATTGGATTAGTTTAATCCATTTTTGTAAGTCAGTGTGACTTCCTTTGTAATTGAGTAGTGAGCTCTAGGCACTTGGCCTTCCTGCATGTGCAGGCCCCTATTGTAAGAGTAATATTCCCTTATTGGCCAGTAAGCGAATATTGTGGGTCACAAATCCCACTAAGGTTTTTCCCACACCGGGTTTCCTCATTAAAACACTATGTTATGGTGTGTTTTTCATGTTGTGGTTCTTGTTCTTATTTGCTGCATTATTTTTGCTTTACTGGTACACAGTCTTAATATGTTTTTCAAGTTATAAACTAAGAAATTACTATTACCGGTTAGATGTTGATTCACCCCCCCTCTTAGTATCTTTGGGAATCCTAACAGGGAGTTGCTGGGATTTTTCTGTTTTTCATTTTTATATCTTCTATGAGAAATGTTTGGCACTTAGATGTTTTCTTTTTTCACATATAGTATTGCCATCAATGCCAAAGGGGGAGATTGTTAGCAATATGACAAAATTGATTATGTGTTGAATTGATGTCAACACTAGCTATATGACTGGCTACTGCCAGATAGGTTTTGGTTACTGGTAGAAGAACTAGTGTTACTGGTAAGGGTTTTAAGGTTTTACCAGTAGAGCTTTTAATGAGAATCTTTGACAGGATGCATAAGTGGTGTTGGTGCGGCTTCCAGATGTAGAAGGTGATCCTTGTTCATGGCTCGACTGATTGGAGACATTGTTTTGGTGTGGAGAATCTATTTAGGTCTGGTACCTATTTGGGTTATGGACCAGTATCATGTTAGTGTATTCTCTACACATTACCAAGATGATTTAGGGATTGATTAATATTGTTTTGGTCTAAAGATGACATGGCATGTCATTTTAATATGGATGTATATAATGATCTTATTGTAATATCTTTTAGGTGGCCAACCTAATCGATTTAGGCCTTAGGGTTTGTATAAATTGATGTAAGATCTAATTATAGATCGTGGCAATGTTCATGGTCATGGAATGAAATATCATATGTGAAGGAGATTTGGTCAATCATAGGTGATCAAATTGGGTTTATGTAAGAGGTCAAAGGCCTCCGATATTGAGCTTAACCGGGACTATAATCAGACATGGTAGATGTTATTTCTGGCAGTTCATTCTTCTGGATTGTTGTCCAAATTATATTGAGGTGGCTATAACCTCTCTGTATTCAGTGAGACTCCTTTGTAATGAGAAGTACGCTCTAGGCAGTGTGCCTTCTTGCATGTGCAAGCCCCTTATTGTATCACATACTTTCTCCAGAAGTATCATTTGACTATGGGTAGGCTTCCTACTGTGGTTTTTTCCTTTACCTCATTTTCCATGTACAAATCATGGTGTTATGTGGTATGGTTGCATTGTGTTAATTCTTAAGTTTTATTGCTTACCGGTATCTATTTCTCCTATTCTAGTATTCAATGTTTATGTGCTCTAGCTAAAGGTTATTAATTTGTTTGATTAATATAATCTATTGACAACTGATTCACCTCCCCTCTTAGTTGTCCACTAGTTATCCTAACACTAACAGTGTCTTTGTAATCTCCTAACAAGGATGGTTCCTCATTGGGTGTACCCTAGAATAGTGCTAATTTTTTGAGTTTCTACTCACACCATGGTTTTCTCCCATTTGGGTTTCCACGTGATAAATCGTGGTTGTCATGTGTGTTTGATTTTATGTGTGCATGTTTCTCATTAATGTTTCTTATATTGATAAGTTTTAAGTTTGAAGAGAAGTTTTGATTAAGGTTAAATCTGGAATAAACCAGTATAGTGTTGATTCATCCCCCCCTCTCAATCATTGGTTAATAACAACATGGACATATCTCTAATCAATTGATGTAGTGCATCATGGACCCTCCCATAATCACACTACAACTCTTTATTCTTTCTTCTTATTTGTAGCAACATTCACCTATCAAAGGTTTCCAAAATAATACTCCACCTATAGATTCACTCAACTTACCATATCTGATCACACACTCAGATGTCACATCACTTTTCTAATCTGCAACACTAGGATAAAATACAAGATCCCAAAACAAGGACTTTCTTCCAACTCCCTAGACTCTACTCAATGCGCTCAATCAAGGATAACAACCCAATGGATTATTCCAACACTTCTAATGGTCTTAAAATTCTTATTATATCTCAACTCAACACTCCAAACTTGCATTTTGTGGATTTTTGACTCCTAACACCAAATTGCCCTTTCTAGGCTTCAATCCTACTAGCCCTCCAAATCGGTTAACTTAACAATAACTAAAACCTCCCCCAAAACACATACCCAAAAAATTACATATTCAGACACTAATTTGGAATTTATAAAACATATTTGAAACTCAGGTATATGTACTTTGGATGAACTGTATTGACCGACATCCTGCTACGCTTGAAACTAGGATAATTAACCCACTTTTAGAAGGCAACTACCTCAAAAACTCTTCACCAAGACTCCAGACCCCCAAAAAGTCTTGAGTTAGGTTTCAAATCAACATATTTTCATGGTTTCAAGTAGTTCAATTGTCATTTACATGTTCAAACACAAACCCTCACTTTTAGGAGGCAAAACCTAGAGCTTCCTCAAAATCCAACTTGCAAACACTTCCAGACCCAACCAAAACATCAAACACCATCTATTAAACATGGATAGACATAATCCATCATAAAATAATACCCTTGTTCAAGAAAAACTCTCAGACCTATACATGGCACCAATTATGCACTCCTTCAACATGCAACTTCACACCAACTTGTGATCACCATCCCTCCAATCCACTATAGCCTACACTCAAATCAACATAAGAGATTATAATACATTGATATAGACCCATTCCACAAGAAACGAAAAATACATAAAGTGGAATGGGTCAATTTAGCCTTATGACCCTCAAACCTCTAATAAAACAATCTTCTATAGCAGTTTTAGGACAATCAATATTAAATACACAAAATGATTGATTAAGCCTTCAAACCAATGCCAAATTAAAGTCAAAACATTTCCCTATCAAATCCAAAAAGAATTAGATCAAAAGATGGTGTGGAAAGAAATTTACAATAGTTGCAAGTTTAGATTTTTTTATCAAAATTGCAAGGAAAACTGTGTATTCATTGCCCAAACTTCAAACATTTACATTTTCAATCAATTTAGACCATCAACAACCATCAAAAACCTCTCCTACATGTGGGAATGAGGTTTTAAATTCATTTAGACTTCCAAAAATTGACTACAACCTCTCTAACTAACTTTTGAACCAACTTTGGTTGTTTTACACATGATTACTCACTTGGTTTACATAACAACATTTGACCTCCCTTGTGCTATGTGTAGTGTTATAAAATTGTGAACCATACAATTTTAACCATATTTAGGGTCCTCACCTTGGTGACAACATCTCCTTCCTTAACTAGGACCTGCTTCTGCATTTCTAACCCTTCTCCTTTTCTCCTTTATGTCTTGTGGTTGCTTTGTACCCTATCTGGGGCCCAAAATAGGGTAAGGCAGGGGCGTGGTGCCCTTGTCCCCATCTCCTAGGGTTGTCGTATTTGCAGGTTGCCCGATCTCCTATTCACTTCTTGTGTTTGGGGTTTGTTATTCCTCTTTGTCAACCTTCAATGGTTGAAATTTAATCCTTGAGGCATGTATAAAAGGGAATCCAGTACCCTCATTCAAGGGGAGAGGATAACAGATGGATAGTGCATAGATGGATAGAGAGAATAAGGATAAGATACAAGATTTAAAGGTCATGATCAAACATTCAAGTCTTCTTCATTCATCGATGGGAGCAACATTACAACATTCATTTGCAAGAATGTGTGTGTGTTAGGGTTTTTTCATGTTACATACCATTTCATACAACATTGTGGTTACATTCAATAAGCAAAGCAATCATCATCAATAAGTTCCAGATCTATAAGGTATACATATCCATTGTTTACATTCAAGCATTTGTAATTACTTTCTTTCTAGGTTGATTCCTCAACTAGGGTTTGATTGAGGAAAACCCCTATCCACAACCCCCCCTTTCTTCTTTTTTTATGTGTGTAGGTTGCAGGTGTGCAGCTGTAATTGCAAGCTTGGGCTTCAGTTACAAAGATGGAAGAGCCCTTTTCATTTCATAGATTTTATGGCGGACCATGTACATTCCCACCATGGTCCCATCAACTTTTCTCCAAGTTTGCAGGGCTGATCTACGTTAATTTAATTAGCTTAGATCCAAAGTTATAGCGTGATCCCGAATTGGTAGCACCTCATTTCACTCATTTCCTCTCTCTTTTCCACATATTCAACAAGTCAACTTTCTCATTTACAAAAGAGAGCAATTACATTCCAACCACTTGCAATTCACTCATAATTCACATCCTTGTTTCCCTCGGATTTGGATCTAGTGTATTCAACCCCTCTTTTGAATATAAAGTATCTCCCAAGTGAAAATCATCCTAGTGGCTTCCTTTCTCTCTCCTGGGTGGGTTTCACTAGGATCCTATTTTCCACTTTACATTTCGATGAGCCTGATGTCTTACACAATAATTCTGATTTCTCATTCTTAGATCTGATTAATTGCAATTTGAATTTCAAATTTTCATTTTCAAGTTTGATCTATTTGCAAATTTTAGTGGTTAATTGCATAAAACCCCTATTTTTTTATTTTGAGAAAATTAATCTTGTGAGGTTTAAAATTTTAATTTCTTATTTCAGATCTGATTTCTATTTCAAAATTACAATTCAAATCAGTCTCTTTATTCTGAAAATTTAGTGGTTAAATCATAAAACCCTAGTTTTTAAGATCTTTTCATTTTGGACCTTTGACTACAATTTTGACCGATCTAGACATCTCCAAATCAGTTGTTTTTTTGGATTCCACATTAAAATCATAATCTCTATCATCCCTAAAAATTTCAAAAAAAATTGGTCGGACATTGTGCATTCCTGCCATGGTCCTTGACTTTTTTCTCGAAATTTTGGGAGATGGAATTGACTATATTTTTCTACTCAAATCTAGAAAATCAGCTTACTTTATCAGTTTTGGCACTCTTTAAGGTCAAACACAAATTCAAATCTAAAAATTAATTTTCATAAATTGGATTTACTTTCTCTTTCACATGTGATTACATTAATTTTTTCATATATTTATCATGTGTCGGATAAGAGTTTCTTTTATTTCCTGTTGCTTCTCTTTCTTCATAGCACTTGGTCATATTGTATTGTTAGGATTTCTAAATTATTAAATCTCAAATCCTTCCTGTATCATTTATGCTGCATTATGGTGATGTTGTTAACAACATGCATTTCCTATGTTAATCACCTTAAAGATTTTGTAGATCCTAAACTTAGAGATCCTAATCTTTTTACCTCTCCTAGTGTATCTTGTGTGAAATAAATGAGATCTAATGCTTTAATCGATGATCTTTATACAAGAGAGAAAGCATTGGAAAGGAATATGGATCCATCTTCTTCTTATACACATACCCTTGAGCAAGGGGGGAAATATGAAAACATCAACATTCTTACATCTTTAGATCCTCCTTATTCTCCTAGGATCTATCTTCAACATCAAATTCCATGTAGGGAGGATGATATCATGCATTTTATTCATGACCTTTCCCCTTGCATAGAAATCATTAAAAATGAGCTTTTAGATGATGAAGATGTTCTTCCCTAATCTTCCAAAAAGGATAAGCTTGATAAAGGCAAAGAGATTTTCATTTCACATGATACCCCTCCTTCATCTACAAATCCTTTTCTGCCTCCTTACACATCAGATTTCAAAGAAATTCATGATTGTGTTACTCCATCTAGTCAATTATGACATTCTTATAGTTGTGGCTTTCATATAATTACAAAACAAGGTTTTAAAGGACAAGGAATTGGTAAATTTGATCATGGAATTTGTGTCCCTATAAATCCTCCTACACAAACTTCTACAAGAGGCCTAGGAAGTGATACCCTTCTTTCTATGGATGAATTCCTTAGACTTCAAAACTGTAAAGATTACCTTCAAAAATAACAAATCAAGAGAGCCCGCAAGAATGCTTCTTCTTCAAATCATCTTTTTTGTTCATTTCATCAAACCCATGACCACAATGCTGATGATTGCCCTAGTTTTCAAAAATCTATTCAAGATGGCATAGATAATGGAAAATTTAGAATTGTGAATAATGAGATTCCTTCTAACAATTCCTCTTCTTCATGGGAAGAATATATTTACCATCTTGATAGATTAGCTACAAGAATCTATTGGAGGTTGAAATATGACAAGAACATTTCCTTTCCTTGTCAAAATAAAAATGAAAATATTAACCAAGTGAAAGGTATAGAATATTGCATTTTTCATGATTTTATTCACATTCTATTGGAAAATGTTATGCATTTAAGAATTTGTTCAACTACAATATGATCTTACACACATTTGCCTCATATAAGATCTAGTTGTATTTCTTGGTAAAAACATCGTGCCTTAGCACTTCCTTTCCCTTCATGTTGCTCTTCATCCTATGGCATAATTAGCCCATTTCACGAGGGCTCTTTGTCATTAGTGGTGGTATTGTTTCACTTTAACATACTTTGGGGCAGCAACATGAAGTCCATGTTCTCTTCCTTCTATTCATTTATCTCTCTCTTTGTACATTATTCATTATTAGATCTCTTTTCTTGCATAAGGTTATTCTCATGTGAGCATATAACTGTTCTTTGGTTTTCCTCTTTGCTTAGAGAGGGGAACCTTTAATGAGTACTGCCCTTGTTATCTTTCCTTCATTCTCTTGGAAATCTTACCTCTTATATGGTTTTGATTATTCATAAGTATGATATGCCCCTTAGCAGGGAATAATATCTTGAGTAGTATGTATCCCTTCCTTGAAAGGATTTGTTCCACTAGGATGACATATTACTTGAAACTAATCACCATTATAGCATATGTAATATTTCTCCTAGTCCTCCTCACTTGGGGGGCAAGGATTTTTTCTCCTTTACTTTGTATCATTATTTCCTTTAGGGGTTGCATTGTTCATATGATTATCATTTCTTGCAATGGTATGCTTTTATGACTAATTCCCCTTGGGGAATATATGATTCTTTTTTTTTCCTTTCGAAGATTACCACTTCTTGAGACATGCATTTTACATTTACTAATGTCTTTTATTTCATGTGTTCATGTAAGTTCATTGCACATTTGCTTATGTTTAATCTCTCTCTAGTAGATTGTGTAAGCTCTTCTCATTGTCCCTTAACTTGATGGGGCAATGATCTTATTCTCTCTCTTTCTCTAGGGATCCACTTTTTCCTATTAAGTGGATGGTGTGAGTTCTGTTACTTGATGTCATTCCTTGTGCAGAATTGTTGGTTATTAGTTTAAGGATTCTCTCTTATACAAGAAGTGTTAATTATTTACTAAAACCTCATTTACACTTTGTAATGTACATCTATGATAAATATAACCATCCCTTTGGGGGCTAAAAGTGAGTCATCCCTCATAAAGAATCCCTTTAACCTAGAAATAGGAGGAAGGATCACATTCTTGTTCTTTGTTTTTCTTGTTCTAGAAGATGTTATATTTGTCTAAGACAACACCTCTTGGGGGTAGATGTATTTTTGAACAAAGATCTCTTCTCCTCCAAGGATCACCTTTACACTTACAACAAGATATCTCTTTTCAACTATCTTATCCTTTCTTGAAGAATATTCCCTCTCTTTCTTGGATTTATGACATCGTTGCATAGCAGATATCCTCTTTGTGATGAAGGTGTTGGCAATTGACACTAAATTGGTTAGTTTCGTTATGTTGTCATTGATGGTAACATGGTATTGTGTTCTGGCTTCATGTTTTGGTTTAGTTGTGTACCGGCAGACACTTCACAGATTCTACACCGACACCGACATTGGCAGGACAGAAGGATTTCTTTCGTAACTGACAATGCTAGCTGACATGGTTTATTAAAAGGTTATCCGTATTGGAGGTGGACATCTCTTGGATCCATCATGGACAATTGGTTTTAATATTTATTCATTTATGTTATTTGGCCAACATGTAATTTGATATTGTCCATATCTTTGTAAGCCGACATAAGGCATGATAATTTGTATAGGGTATATAGGTCAGTTTGATAGATCATTTTGAGAGAGACATGAAATAGGATATTATGAATATGCGAATACGATGTAGAATATTTAATAGTGATTATGTATGTGAGAAAATTTATGTAAGGTTTTGGTAAAGGGTTTAGGGTTACAGACTGGAACAAACAAAGCTTAAACCAAAACTGTATTCTGGCATAGAAGATGCTATCTTAGCAGTTCAACACTTCTCTAGATTGTATTTTGGATTAATATGTAGTTATTGAGGCTCCTTTTCTGATTGAGAAGTGTGCTCTAGGTTGTAAGCCTTCCTACGAGTGCAGGCCCCTCATATTTTGTAATATCTCTTCATATGGCCAGTGGATTGATATCGTGGGTCACAAGTCCCACCATAGTTTTTCCTCTTTGATGTTTTCCATGTATAATTATGTGTGTTATGGTTCTCATTTATGTGATTGGCTTATTGGTCACTTTACTTCTTTTAATTTTGTATGTACCGGTATACTGGTTGGTGTATGCATGTTGTAATAAGGTTAAAATTGAACATTCTGGTATAAAACTGATTCACCCCCCCTCTTAGTTTTATTACATTCCAACAATTGGTATAAGAGACTTGTGCCTCGGAGGAAGTTTAATAGCTTGAGGAAGATCATGAATGCGGAATCCATGGATATGGCTTTCAAGAAGCAACTTGAGATGGCACTTGAAGATTTCTGATGTTGAAAGGTTGAAGAACTTAAAGCTACAAGATGAATTGAATTATGCTAAGGAATTAATTCTTGTCCTACAAGAGAGGCTATCATCTATTAAAGCTAGAAGGAAGGAACTTTTGCAAAGTTAGGATGATTAAGAGAAAGATGCACTGAAGGAACAATGTTAGAAATTGATTCAGGAGAATATGGTTGTGAAAAATAAAATGCAAGTTTTTAGCTATGAGGATGTATAAGGAGATTGAGGACTGGAAGAAGAAGGAAGAAAATCTTGTTGTATCCTTGAAGAACAAATTTGAAGAATGTGGTGGGTTGGTTCATAAGAATGATATGTTGAGAACTGATTTAGTACAATCCCATAGTAATCAACAATAACTTGAGAGACAAATGATAATTTTGAGAGAAGATCTAACTACTGCAAGTGAGTATAAAGAAAAATTCAATAGTAGCTCAACACAACTAGATGAGTTATTAAAGAGACAAAGGAAGATTGGAGAGTTTAGTGGACTTGGATTTGAGAAGGATAGAGTTCTGGTACTGCTAATGAAGATCAAAACCATAAGGCACTGGTAAGGCAATTGAATTCTTATAAATTTAATGGTAGATGTTTTGTTTGCAATAAATTTGGTCACATGGCTAGGCAATGTAGAAACAGAGCAAATCAGAACCTTGATTCTGCTCCTGGTAAATGTTCTAATGTAATAAGTATGGGCATAAGATAGAGGATTGTAGAATGAATGTTAAATGCTATGCATGTGGAAAATTTGGACATATGCCTAATCAGTGCAGGTCAAGCAATTTCATCAGTTTTAGCAAAGCAATTCAAAGGAACATTATTACATGTTATGCATGTAATGAGGTTGGACATATTGCTAAATTTTATAGAAACATAAACCCACTGGCTGGTAATGGAGGATCAAATGAGAAAGAGAAAGAGAAGGTTAGTGAAATCCAGCAATATCATACTTAGAGATGGGTTAGGAAGACTAAAGAACAACCATTAGATGGAAATACACCAGTTACTTATCCAGCAAAAGAGGTTGCTCTTGCACCAACAGGTAATTGATCCGCTAACTAAGGAAAATGCCTTAGGGGTAGGAAAAATTCATGAAGATGTTGTATATGCCCTGAGAAGAGGTTTTGGAAGATGTTTTAGACATTGGAGATGATTATTCAGCATGGATATGTTCTGTGCAAGATCCGGTATCTTTCACTGATAGTCATTTATGTCAATGGAAGATTAGGGTTTTTCATGGAGGTTAAAAGGTCGAATTCATTTCATTACTAATCACCTTGCATTTAGAACAATTCTAGAGCAATTAAGAGCGACTAAGAGTGATCAAGGCATTATAGAGCGATCAGATTTCTTTGTGAGTGATTTCACTAACATCTAGAAGAATTTGCTGGAGGTTTTCACCGAGAGCGATCAAAAGGTATTTATCTTTAAACATGGAAGCGAGATCATCATCTATTCCTACTTTTGTTGCAAACCCAACTGTAGTAGAGGTTAAGGACCACCCCGGGCCAATTTTCAAGTAGTATCCACATGTGGCTACCCTAGAAGATTCGGTTGGAGCATTTTCCTGTGTTTCGGAAGGAGTTGTCTATGTAGAAAATGTTAGGGCATATATTCACTGTCACATTGAGGACTTGGGAACTTCTGAAATTAAGGGCATGTATATAAGTGAGCTGATGGGAGAATCTAAAAAGATCAAACTGACATACAAACACATTAAAGACTTACGGTTTACCAACATTCTGGATATTTAAGAATTTGAAGATGAGATAATCAGATATGTTTTGAGGAGAGTACATGAGGAATTTATATAGTTAGACAAACCTTAAAAAATCACCAAGGAAATCATCTGAGCAATCATTGGTTTACCATCGGTTGGGAAACATCCAGACAAGAAGGTTTCGAATGATTTGGTGACCAAAATCACTGGCGCGACATCTGAAAGAAGATCTTTGAGAGAGAACTATTACCGACACAGACATCATATTCGGTAGCATGGTCATCAGGTATAAGGTAACTCAGTCAAACCGACTGAATTTTGTTTCCAGTTCATGCATTTTAGCTGCATAAAAAATGATGAGAGAGGATGTGAAATTGGATCTATGTGGTTGGATGCTTGATGAGTTGTTAATTGGATCTATTTGACATCCTGGTAGGGAGACAATTGAAACAATCAATTGCTGCTTTAGGAAGTCAGAGAGATGATAAGGTATGGGGATATTTCAAAGCATTCCATAAATCTATGAGGTCTAGGGTAAGGGTACCTAAGCATATTGTAGAAAAATATTCAACCGACATATGCTTCATGGTAAAGAAGGATGAAACACTTATGGAAGTAGTTAAACCTTGAAATATTTGGATTGAGGAAATGGGCTATGAGGTGGATGCACAAATTCTTGATGCCTATGCAAAAATGTTGATTGATGCACCTATTTATGAGGTAGAGAATCCCTATGGTACTACACAATAGAAAACACATAAGGTTGAAACAAAGTTCAATCGGAAGAAGAGAGAGAAGCAAGAAGGAAAAGCAAGAAAATTTGTTGAGAAGGTCTCAGAGGACATCAAGGCATTAATCGATGTTGTCCCGGAGAAAGGCAGGAAGATGAAGAATCTAGTAGTACACATCGAGCCTATTACTACTGAGTTTGAATCTGAGGATGACATATCGTTGGTATTCAAGATGGTTGTGAGAAAGAAAACAGAGGAAACAAAGGTTGAAGCTAAAAAGAAATCGGATAAGAAGGTTACATTCAAAATACCAACACATAAACAAGCACCAAAGGTAACCACTTCAGCTGCATCTAGTATTGCAAAGAGGAAGAAGAAGAATGACACTGATTCTGGTAAGGTTCCACCTAAAACTTGTGCAAAATTGTAGATGAAATCACTAAGGATGGCATGTTAAATAATGTATAGTTATACTATGATCATTTACAAGAGGAACAAAGAGAGGTAGAGGAAGAAGTCTTATTATACTCGGATATTTATAAGAAAGGCTTAATAGAAATAGAAAATTAAATACTAGCTGAGTTGTATAATATGCTAGATGCTAGAAGACTGTCAACTATGCAAGAATAAAAGCATATTAAAATTCAAGAGCTATTATCTATTTGTGTTACTATTGCTCCAGATGAAATGGAAAAGACAATTAAGGTGGTAGATAGAAAAGTTTTTAATAGAAAACATAGAATAACTAGTCTAATGCTAGGAAGGGTAAATGAAATAATAAAGGAAACTCAAATAGCATGGGTTAAGTTCCTTGGAGAGAATAGAGGATTCTTTACTTCAATGGAAACCAAGACAGACACTATTGACACCCCGGTTGAAAGAAAAGGAAAGGGGATTATGGGTACTTCACCCTCAGTTTTGAAAAATATTAAGATAGTGGAAATCAAGCCCCTGGTTGATACAAATGTATAGACAAATATTGAGATACCGGTTAACATAGAGAGTGAACAAGTTAATGTTGTACATGATATTAATATTGAGGATAACAATCCTCCAGATACAAATGTACAAGTTGAGGTTACAGTTCCTACAAAGGAACCGACAATTGCATAAACTGCACCAAGTGGCGAAGCCACTAGTGCAAGTGAGGAAGTTATAAAGGATAAATATTCAGAGGAGAAGATAGGGGAATCAGATAGGGAACTGGTCATTGGTCCATCATTGTTGTCAATTGACACCTCACAGGTTGAAAAGAAAAACATAATAGAGATGCATCCTACTAAACTCATGATGATGGTAGCACAAAAACTAATGAAGGAAGGATCTATAGATAAAGGGATTAATGATTAATCAATCACTGTTTTACACAGACTAGTCCTAGAGTGCAAGATTGACAAAAAAGTGAGCCCATCCAGCAAGCTTAAGATAATTACTGAGCATATTTCAAAGGATTTTCAATCCTTACAACAAATTTTAAACCGACAAGCATTGGAGAGGTTTACTCAGGCCAAGAGAGTTGCATTTGATCAGGTAATTGAATCAAAGAAGAAAAAGATTGATGAGAAGCTGAAACTAATAGAAAATTTCTTGAAGCAATGCACAAATATTTATAGGGTATGTTGTAACAATAATATACTTACATCTAATGTGGATAAAAAGATAAAAAACTTCAAGAGAAAATTGCAAATATAGCTAATTATTTTGACGAATTGATTTCATTGACTGCATCCATTGATGGTCAAATTTTGATTTTGGAAAACCAAACTTCTTCTCTTGAGAAGGAAAGAGAAAATTATCAGAAGAGCCAGAAGTCTGAGAGGCTTGGTGAGTCCCTGGTTGGATTCACTTAGTGTACATAAGAAAGAGTGTATGGATATGGTGGCAAAGCCCACACCAGTAGAGGAAAATGAGAAAGAGTCATATGCACATATACTAAATGGACTTGTATCCATTTTCGATACTTTCAAAATAGGTTGGGATACCTATCTTGATCTATTGGAGAAGGCTTATTTGGAAATTTTAAAATTTGTTAAGCTCCGGTAAGATATTTTGGGATATTCATTGTACAGTTTTTTGAATCTTTGACATTCTTTTTAGAATTTTTGATGGCATTGATGTCAAAGGGGGAGTGATATAGCTGTGAAAAATAAAAAGGAGTTGTATACATTAGGGGGAGTTATGGAGATATGGGAGTTATAGATATGAAGATGTGGAGTATTTTGCATTAATGAATATTCAGCTCAGGGGGAGCAGGCAAGATGAAACCGACAAGATGAAACCTTAACCATTTTTCATAGGAGTGTTTCCATCAATGCCAAAGGGGGATATTTTTGGCAATTGACACTAAATTGGTTAGTTTCACTATGTTGTCATTGATGGCAACATGGTATTGTGTTCTGGCTTCATGTTTTGGTTTAGTTGTGTATCGGAAGATACTTCATAGATTCTACACCGATACTGATAGAACAAAAGGATTTCTTTGGTAACCGGAAATGCTGGTTGACATGGTTTAGTAAAAGGTTATCGGTATTGGAGGCTGACATCTCTTGGATCTGGCATCAGAAATTGGTTTTAATATTTATGCATTTATGTTATTTGGTAGAAATGTAATTTGATATTATACATATCTTTGTAAGCCAACATAAGGCATTATAATTTGTATAGGGTATATAGGTTAGTTTGATAGATCATTTTAAGAGAGACATGAAATAGGATATTATGGATATGCAAATATGATGTGAAATATTCTAGAGAGATTATGTATGTGAGGAAATTTATGTAAGGGTTATTTTGGTAAAGGGTTTAGGGTTACAAACCGGAACAGACAGAGCTTAAACCAGAATTGTATTCTAGCATAGAAGATGCTATCTTAGCATTTCAACACTTCTCCAGATTGTAGTTTGGATTTATATGTAGTTAGCGAGGCTCCTTTTGTGATTGAGAAGTGTGTTCTAGGTTGTAAGCCTTCCTGGAAGTGCAGGCCACTCATATTTTGTAATATCTCTTCATATGGACAGTGGATTGATATTATGGGTCACAAATCCCACCATGGTTTTTCCTCTTTGAGGTTTTCCACATATAATTCTGTGTGTTATGGTTCTCATTTATGTGTTTAGATTATTGGTTGCTTTACTTCTTGCAATTATGTATGTACCAGTATATCGGTTGGTGTATTCATGTTTTAATAAGGTTAAAATTGAACATTCTGGTATAACATTGATTCACCCCCCCTCTCAGTGTTATTGGATTCTAAAAATGGGACATTCTTGGAATCAGAGGGAAACCTCTTAGAGAGAAATGTCATCACTTTTTATATAGTGGGTCATTCTCAGAACCAGAGCACGGTATCTTAGAGAGAGATGTCTTCACTTCTTCTTTTCTTGTACAGTGAGACATTCTTGGAACCAAAGGAAAACCTCTTAGAGAAAGATATCATCACTTTTATCTTGTACAATGGGTCATTCTCAAAAGCAGAGCACGGTCTCTTAGAGAGAGATGACGCTAGTTTTTCTTTTATCTGGGGTGATTATTCTCAGAACCAGAGCATGGTCTCTTAGAGCGAGATATCACACCTTTCTTGACACTTGTACTATATAGGTTGTAGTGTACTCGGGCATAGAATCCTATGAGGTGCTTCAAACCTCACTTGCACACATGCGCATGAGGCTAAGTGGAGCTAATGGAGTTCTCACTCTCTCTCTTTACATGGATCACCTAGGCAAGCTCTACGGGCAAGATTTTCCATGTCCTTCTCTCCATGGATCACCTAGGCAGGATCTAGGGGAGAGATGTCCATGGTTTCTTTCTTCTTTGCTTTTTCTTCTCATGGATCACCAAAGTGTCTATTCATGTTCTCTCTCTTCTTCCTCTCATGAACTCATAGTTTTACTATTGATAATTCATGGATGATGTCATCTTTTCTCTTTTATGTGGTCGCTCGTGTTTATGTGACAGTATTGGTTTTTGTGTGTCTTGATTAGTTGTTGAGACATTTGAGCTCGAGATCTCTTCGGTTAGTTAGTTTGTCATCTTGTGTCTTGTTCTTGTCATGTGTTCTTTTTCTCTTTGTCTTTGTTTTGTGTGTCTGGTGTCTTTTTCTTTGTGTTCTCTTTCATATGTTGGAGTGTGTTAAGACCCTAAGATTGAGGGCTTTTTGCTCCTCAATATTAGTGGTGTCTTATACTCCTTGTGGTTTGGCTCCACATCTCCCATCTTAACCTCTCTTTTCATCTACTTTAATAGTAGTAGTGGCTTAATCCACACTCTCGCTAAAGTGGTGGCTAAATGTAGTGTCATAAAATTCCAACCCCTACAATTTTAACCACATTTGGGGTCCTCACCTTGGCAATAACATCTCCTTCCTTAACTAGGACCTACTTCTGCATTTCTAACCCTTCTCATTTTCTCCTTTATGTTTTGTGGCTGCTTTGTACCCTATCTGGGGCCCAAAATAGGAAAAGATAGGGGCGTGGAACCCATATCCCCCCTAGGATAGTGGCATGGAGCCCCTGTCCCCACCTCCTAGGGTGGTCCTAATTGCAGGTTGCCCAATCTCCTATGTACTTCTTGTCTTTGGGGTTTTTTATTCCTGTTTGTCTGCCTTTGGTGGTTGAAAGTTAATCCTTTAGGCATGTATTAAAGGGAATTCAGTACCCTTATTCAAGGGTAGAGGACAATAGATGGATAATGCATAGATATATATAGAGATCATAAAGAGAAGATACAAGATTTCTAGGTCATTATCAAGAATTCAAGTCTTCTTCATTCATCCATGGGAGCAACATTACAACATTCATTTGCAAGCATGTGTGTGCGTCAGGGTTTTGTCATGTTACATGACATTTCATACAACATTTGTGGTTACATTCAAGAAGCAAAGTAATCATCATCAATAAGTTACATATTTACAAGGTATACATCTCAATTGTTTACATTCAAGCATTTGTAATTACTTTATTTCTAGGTTGATTCCTCAACCGGGGTTTGACTAAGGAAAACCCTTCTTTAAAACCCCCCCTTTCTTCTCTTTTTTTTGTGTAGGTTGCAGGTGCGCAACTGTAATTGTAGGTTTGGGCTTCATTTGTAGAGATGAAAGAACCCTTTTTGTTTCGCAGATTTTGTGGAGGACCATGTACATTCCCACCACGGTCCTCATGAATTTTCTCCAAATTTGTAGGGAAAATCCGCGTCAGTTTAATTAGCTCATATCCGAAGTTACAACGCGATCGTGAATTGGTAGCACCTCATTTCACCTATTTTCTCTCTCTTTTC
Source organism: Cryptomeria japonica (assembly GCF_030272615.1). NCBI lineage: Eukaryota > Viridiplantae > Streptophyta > Pinopsida > Cupressales > Cupressaceae > Cryptomeria > Cryptomeria japonica. Next base: position 709,097,749 of record NC_081407.1, read on the forward strand.
TACATAGTCAACTTTCTCATTTACAAAAGAGGGTAATTACATTCCAACCACTTGCAATCCACTCAGAATTCATATCCTTGTTTCCCTCGGATTTGGATCTAGTTGAATGTAAAGTATCTCCCAAGTGAAAATCATATTAGTGGCTTCCTTTCTCTCTCCTAGGTGGGGAGTCACTAGGATCCAATTTTCCACTTTACACTATGAAACATAAATATTTCTATTACATGAATATGGTCTTTTAAGACCTTATGAAAACCAAAACACAAATAAACTCCTACTTTACCCCTTTAAGCCCATACATGACTCTCTTAGACTCATATGCCCAACATGGCATCATTTGACCTCCCCATTACAAAACCTTTTTTTATGGACTCATATGGCTTTAATAGCCTTGATTACATCAAAGATGGTCATTTTTTACCTTTTTACATGAAATAGACTCAAAACCATTTCCTTTATACCATCTTGACCTCATTGTGCTATGAGGACCCATTAGGTGCTCTTGAACCATACTCCTAGCATTGAAAGTTTTCCAAGTCCCTTGGAACTGTTGTACATACAAAATAAATCAGATTAAATTCACTTTTGAGTCTACATATTAGTTTCATCTTCACCTTGGGCTTATATTTGTCCTCTTCCTGAAATTCCATGCTCTCTTTGTCAGTACAATCCTTCCCACTTGAATCTACCTTCCCATATTTTGATTTGCCTTCTTCCACTTGTTTTCAACCTATACCTCAACTTCATTTATGGCAAAACAATTTGCACCTGGACTGTACTCCTTCATTTTCACCTTTGGTTTAGCATTCATGAGCAAAATCAACAAAATCAAGAAGAAATAACAATATCTCATTACCTTCTTCTGGTTACCTTTGCTCAACACATGTATTTCCAACTTCCTCATGCTTGGAATCCCTGTTAGAACAACATACATCTACCTCACAACCAAACTCATCATCCAAAGACAATCCTCTATCTTAACAACAACATACTCAATCTCCATTCTTGGAGAATACACAAACTCTTTGGCCTTCTCATGTCTTAAAGCGAACTCATCATTAGCCTCCTCTTCCACTGAGTCCAACTCAACCTTCTCATGTCATTCCTCTTGGTATACTAACTCTCTATCCAAATTCAAGGCTACATCATTAGCCTCACCATCTGTTGTCACAAGAGTACCTTGATGCATAGTACCCTTCTCTTCATTAAAATGACATAACATAGTCCCAATCACAATCTTACCACACTCAAGCCCTCCAAGACTTCAACCCTTGTTGTTATCACCAACATCTTAGTCTTAAATCTCTTTCTCAACTCTTAGAACCTCTTTGTCCTCAGGTTCATCATCTTCCTCACAAGCTAACTGCTTCTCTTTTGTCTCTTTCCCTTCCAAGGGACAACTTACCTCTCCTCTAAAATCTTTATCCTCTTCTAGGATACATGTCTGAACTTCATACACATCTGCACTATCAACATCACCCTTTATCAAACTATCCTCCACTTTCTCTGTCAGCAAATCAATTTTATCTTCTACTATGACCTCTCTAGGCCATCATTGCCTTGTCATTGGAAATACACTATCACTCTTACTCATTTAATATTCTTCATTTTTCAATACCCTTGACTCATCTAATCCACATTCTCCATGTCCTATCAATGGACTCTTCATTTGCACAATTTTTTCATGCTTGACTAACTCACCTTGCTCCTTCTCAAGGAGTTCTTCCTTGTTCTCCTTCACCTCATACCTTCTCTTTGCATCTTCTTCCTACAACTTAGAATCTACCTTGTATTATTCAAGCCTAAAAGTGGCTTCTATCTCTGTCTTTTCTTCATCTTTATGTTCCTCATACCTTAGGAATTCTCTTCTTGCAATCAACCTTATCCTTGATATTCCCCACACCGCCTTGTCATCCTGCAATGATTTCATCAAAAAAAAATTCCAATCCTTGCTAATAACATATGTATTTTCTCTATCATCATGTAGGTATTTAACATCAACTTTCCATACTCTACCCAATATCATATTAAAATCACTCAATGATATAATATCACATAGAACAGTATCATAATATGAACCAATGTTGAAAGAAACATATGCTTTCTCTTTAACATCAACCCATTGATCATTTCTTACCCCATATGCTCTATAAGGTGACTCAAGACGTTTTCTTGGCAGGTTTAACTTCTCAACCATCTCTACTGACACTAGATTTTCAAGAGAACCATTGCTAACAACAACCTTGCATATCTTACCCCTGCATTTACATTGTTTCCGGAATATAGAGTGCCCCTGAGCATACCTTGCCCACATTTATTCATCCTCTTCCCTAATTGTTTCCTCTCTTATCTCTTAGTCTTCAATCTACAATTTGCAAGGATCTACTACCTTTCTCTAATACCACTATGATGTAGAGCATCATGGACCCTCCCACAATCACACTACAACGCTTCATCCTTTCTTCTTGTTTGTAACAACATTCACCTATCGAAGGCTTCTAAAACAATACTCCACCTGTAGATTCATTAAAATCACCATATCTGATCACACATTCATATGTCACATCACTTTTCCAATCTGCAACACTAGGATCAATCGCAAGATCCCAAAACAAGGCCTTTCTTCTAACTCCCTAGACTCTTCTCAATGCGCCCAATCAAGGATAAAAATCCAATGGATTATTCAAACACTTCTAATGGTCTTAAAACTCTTATTACATCTCAAGTCAACACCCCAAACTTTCATTTTGTGGAGTTTTTGACTCCTAACACCAAGCTGCCCTTTCTAGGCTTCAATCCTACTAGCCCTCCAAATTGGGTAATTTAGCAATAACTCAAAACATTCTCAAATAACTTTCCCAAAAAATTACATATTAAGACACCCATTTTGAATTTATAAAAGATATCCAAAACTAAGGTATAGGTACTTTGGACGAACTGTATCGACCAATACCCTGCTATGCTTTAAACTAGGCTAATTAGCCCACTTTTGCAAAGCAACTATCTAAAAAACTCTTCACAAAGACTCCACACCCAAAAAAAATCTTGGGTAAAGTTGAAAATAAACAAATCTTCATGGTTTAAAGTGGTTCCATGCTCATTTACATGTTCAAACACCAAACCCTCACTTTTAGGACCCAAAACCTAGGGCTTCATCAAAATCCCTCTTTCAAACACTTTCAGACCCAACCAAAAGGACAAAAACCATATGTGAAACATGGATAGACATAATCCATCATAAAATGGTACCCTTGTTCAAGCAAAACTCTCAAACCTATACATGGCACTGGTTATGCACTCCTTCAACATGCAACTTCACACCAACTTGTGATCACCATCCCTCCAATTCACTCTCTCCTACACTCAAATAAACATGAGATATTATAATACATTGATATAGACCCATTACACAAGAAAAAGAAAACACATAAAGTGGAATGGGTCAATTTAGCATTATGACCCTCAAACCTCCAATAAAACTGTCTTCTATAGCAGTTTTAGGACAATGAATATAAAGTGCATAAAACAATTGATTAATCCTTCAAACCAATGCCAAATGAAATTTAAAATATTGTCCTATAGCCTCCAAAAATAATCAGATCAAAATATGTTGTGGAAAGAAATTTACAGTAGCTGCAAGTTTAGATTTTTTGATCAAAACTGCAGGGAAAACTGTGTATTCATTGCCCAAACTTTAAACATTTACATTGCCAATCAATTTCAACTATCAAAAACCATCAAAAACCTCTCCCACACATGTGAGTGAGGTTTTAAACTCATTTATACTCCCAAAATCTGATTGCAACCTCTCTAACTAACTTTTGAACCAACTTTGGTCGTTTTACACATGATTACTCACTTGGTTTACATAACTTTTGACCTCCCTTGTGTTATGAAACTAATAAATATTTCTATTACATGAATATGATCTTTTAAGACCTTATGAAAACCAAAACACAAATAAACTCCTACTTTACCCCTTTAAGCCCATGCATGACTCTTTTAGACTCATATGCCCAACATGGCATCATTTGACCTCCTCATTACAAAACCTTTTGTTATGGACTCTTATGGCTTGAATAGCCTTGATTACAACAAAGATGGTCATTTTTTAACTTATTCCATGAAATAGACTCAAAATCATTGTGTTTGTACCATCTTGACCTCATTGTGCTATGAGGACCCATTAGGTGCTCCTCCACCATCAATGCGGGACAAGAGCAATTCAGATGAACTTCATACCTATGTAGAAAAATGTTGTTTGTTATGTAGGCAATAAAACCAGTCACATTGAAAAGTACTATAGAAGCAAGAATAGTGTTCTGGTAGACAAAAGAAAATCATATGAGAAGGGAAAAACAAAGGTAAAAGAGATCAGAGACAAGCATGAGAAGATGTGGGTTAGAAAGGATGAATCTGAAGCTGACAATGGATCTGCACTAGAATCCACTGCAGGATCTTCATCCGGTAAATAGGTCTTTATGCCTTAGGGGGATATTTTCATGCAGATTCTAAGAACCCCTTGTTTGATGGTCTAAAATCAATTCCGAAAAGTTGTAGAAGGATTGAATCATGTATACAGATGATATCTGGAAGTTTTAGTAATGATTTGATGCTCTGGTACGTGACTTCATGAAACTCATGGTAACCAGTTGTTGCATTAATTACAGTGGCAAATTAGTTTTCAAGGGATAAAAGTGCATTTTGAATTTTCATTATGCAATCAAGAGAATAGAGCAGAGAAGAGAGAAAAGTGATTTGGAAATTTCAACAACGAGTTCAGTGACTCCAAAGCGAATTTCAGTGCCCGGTTGTGAAGCAAGGTATTTATCTATTCAGGATTTTTGTTTTCACAAACCCTAGCATTCAAAATGGATTCAGCTTCTAGTATTGCTACCCCATTGGTTTTTGAGATTAAGGATAAGGCTCGATTTGTTTTCAAGAAACACCCTCTCAAGTCAGCTGAGGATTATCTAGAAGGTGCATTTTTATTGATGCCCTATGACATGCTTCATAACAAAGATATCAGGGCTTACATTCACTATGAGAAGCTCAAAAATGTGGACATGCTAGATCTTTACAACAAAAATTTGGCTGATGGTTTGGGAAATCTCAAACCAGAATACAAGGTGCTTCAAGATAAGGGTTTCTCGTAGTTCATTCACTTTCCATTGTTTGATGAAGTAGAGTGGATCTGGTACATTCTTAGCTGAGTTCATGATGAATTTATATGGCTTGATAGGCCATACAAAATCACCAAGAAGGAAATTTGAGCAATGACAAGCCTAGCTAAAATTGGTGATGTGCCCAACTTGAGGAAAGTGTGGAGTGACATGGTGATAGCCACCAGTAGCTCCAAATTTGATAGTAGATCAATGACCATAAATGAAATTCTAGAGAATGATGTGAAATTTACATAAATACTAGTCGATTACAAAGTTTACTAGTAAAGCAAGTACAACTCTATCTCCGGTACTACTATTTACTCTGCGTATCAAATGCTCAAGGAAGACAAAAGGTATGAAGGAAGACAAAAGATAAAAAGAACACATTTAAATATGGTACACTTCTTATTTTCTTGGCTTAATACTTTCTGAATGAGATACCTACTATGAAAGGAAAGGTCCAATAGGCCTATGATAGACTAGTGTCCATGTATAATAAAGAGGGATTATGGGGAGTTGGTAATGCAACAATGAGGATATATGCTCTCTGGGAATATTTCAAATCCTTTAAAAAAGAAATGAAAAGTAGGGAAAGGATCCCTAAAGAGATTGTAGAAAAATATGAGCAAACTATATGCTTCGTGGTTGACAAGGATCAGTATTTGATGGAAGCAGTGGAACCCAAAATTGTATGGATCATGCCCATGGGGTATGAATTTGACTCCATTACACTTGAGGAATATTCCCAACAACTTTTGAGTCAATCGGTGGACCCTAAGGAAGGGAAATTTAGAACATTCAAGGAGAAAGACCTTGAATTACACAAATAATTCACTACATTGGCTAGGAAAAGAAAATTTACTAAGATGGTAGAGGAAGTTGTAGCTCAGATGGGTTTCACCTAGGTTGAGGTGAAGAAGGAAAGGGAGAGACATGCGTAGAAGGAGGCCAAAAAGGAAACCAAGAAACCTAAGGTTGATCCAGTTCCCTCCAAGGTCAAACCTAAAGAAACTAAGTGTGCTCCTCCTCTGGTGACACAATCTGTAGGACGTATCCCGTTTGAGAAAGGTGTGTTGAAGTAAAAAGACAAGCCTAAAAGGACTTATATTGTGGTATCCAGGTTGGCTTCAGAAAAATAGTTCGAGGAGGAAGTAGGAAAGTCAAAAAAGAAAGGAGAGTTTGTGAGAGTGGTGAGGAAGCTGCAGTCCGGTGGAGACCAACAAAGCAAGAAGGAAAAATCTAATCTTGCTCCTACCAGAAGATCCAAAAGAGGTAGATAGGTCTAAATTCAACTTGACAAAGACCTTGAGTCTAGTAACATACAAGGTAAGTACACAATTGTTCCTCCATTGTCAGTAGATCAGTTGATAGATGAAATAATAGTTGATGGAAACTTGAAGAAAATTGGAGCTTGTTATGAGAATTTAGATGAAGTTGATCAAAGAAAGATTGAAGAAGCAGTTGTACTATATTTACATAATTTTAGAAAAATATTAATTGAATTAGAGAAGACCATTCCTAAGGACTTGTACAACCTTATAGACACAAGAAGAATGAATACAAGTAAGATTAACAGGGATATGAAGGAGAGAGAGCTAGTAAATGTATGTACTTGTATTACAAATGATGAATTCAAGAGGTTGATTGAGGAGGAAAATAAGAAAGGATTCCGAACAAAGAACATGATTAACAAATTGATGTTTGGAAATGTGGAAAAGGTGAGGAAATAAACAAAGGATATATGGAGAAAGATATTTCAGAATGACCCTCCATACAAGGATACATTTAAACCGTCTCAGCCAGAAGAGAAGCAAGGTGTTTCTATAAGTCAGAAGAATGAAACTCAGACTGCGGATCATTTGAAAGACCAAGGTAACACTATAATTGATGGTGAGATAGGTGATGCTCCTCCAGTGGTGGACAACTCTACAACCCTTTAGATCCAACAGGTTGATATTGCACCAAGTGGCAACATTGGTGCAAAAGATAAAAGGGGATGGTGAAAAGAAGAAGGATGTTGTGTCTACAGAAGCTAAGGTTGCTAAGGTTGATAAAGGTAATAGAGTATCTGACCTAGGAATTGTCACTCCTCTGGTTATAGGGACCTCGCCTTAGATCCCTATTAATCTTGATGGTTCTATTAATATTGGAAAGATGTCTCCTGCACACAAGATCATGCTCACAGCTATTGTGCAAGCCCAGGCAAGTCAAGTTCTCGTGAAGTCAGAATCAGAGGATAAAAAGTTAATTTTGATGTTAGTAGATGTTTTGCAGAAGGTGGCTCCAAGTGTATAGTTGGATTCCAATAATAGCCCCTCCGATAAATTGTTACAGTTGATTAACAGTGTAAATATAAGTTTTGATTCTTTGGAGAAGATTGCTACTCAGAAAGTCTTGGATAAATTTAAGGATGTTAGGATATATACTTTCTAAAGATGATTAAGGATGATAGAGTAAGATTAAATAAGAGATTGCAAATTATTTCTGACACATTGTCAGAAATTGGTAAATTGTACAAATCTTGCCTAGTTTTGCCTAAATTCGTTGTAGATATTGACAATCAGATAGGTATTTGCCAGGGGAATCTTGCTGGCATTTCACCATCCTTTAATCCAAATGTAACTTTAACTAGAAGTATTGAAGGGCATATTATGGCTCTAAATGATCAAATCTCAAGTATCCAAGCGAACAAGGACAAAAGTTTGAGAAAGGTAGGTGAACTTCGGACCCTGATTGCCCCCCGGTTGGATACTATGTTGAGTAACAAGGTAGAGTGTATGAAGAAGATGGACCGACCTGTGTCATCCGATCTAAGGGAGTTATAAATTCATTCCACTATATTTAGTGCATTTATCATAGTTTTGGATAACTTGAAGAGTGGGTGGGATACTCACCTAGGATTTTTGAAGACTATTTATGATGACCTCTTCAAATACTTATAAATTTTTGGCAAATATCTCTGTAAATAGATTTTGGACAACAACCCATCTTTGGCATTGCTATCAAAGGGGGAGAGAGAGGAATGGTGAATAATTTATAGTATTGAAGAGTATAATTCTTTGTCTAAGTGGGAGCCTTAGAAGTTATTTTGATTCTTTTGAATCGGTGTACAGTGTTGAACACTTTTATTCATTTTTCATGAGTGTTGCAATCAATTCCAAAGGGGGAGATTGTTGGCAATTGACACTCATTCGGTGGTTTCTGGTGTTTGATTATTGGTTTAGGGTTGTCATTGATGGGAAATCTTCATAGAGATCTAATCTAGTGGTCATAATTCTTCTTATCTGGAAGCGTGTGTTAACCAGTAGCTTGAACCAGTATTTTAGGAAGAACTGAGCATTTTTGGGTCTGGAAGCTTTCCGATGATTGCGGTGCATTGAAACTTGTTTGAGATGATTGGGACAACTTTGACACATCATTTAATTATTATTTTGGTGATGCACACTTATCTTTTTGGATCTGGTCAAGCCGACATGTGACTACATGTTACACCATCAGGTCGATATGGTAAATAACCTATTTTGTGGGTGTCAGTATATATGTTTGGTGTAGTTGATCTTTTTGGTGTATGGTGTGATTGTATACAAGTGAGAGGTGATTGAGAATCTATTTTGGTGTAATTTCACATGGGCATTCTTCATCAGATAGCTAACTAAGATAGAGTATAGGGTAGAATAGAGCAGGACAAAGAAGGTGATCGGGTCAGTGTATTCAACGCTTAACTGGAACTCATCTAGGCATTGTAGATGCTATTTCAGAGTTCATACATTGTAATTCATCATTATATCAAGTTTTTAAGTCAGTGAGACTTCCTTGAGGGTTGTAGCCTTCTATGTTATTATAATTGAATAGTGAGCTCTAGGTAGTGTGCCTGAATGCCTGTGCATTCCCATTTTGTAGTATTATTTTTCTAGCAGCCATAGTGGAATAATATTGTGGGTTCAAATCCTACTGTGGTTTTCCCCATTTTGTTTTCCAAGTAAAAATACCAGTGTTATGATCTTGTGGTTGTTTGTTTCATGTTTCTGCATTTTAGGTTTAAGTGTTTGCATCCGGTTGTTGAAAGTTAAGTTTGAAAATATACTAACTGGTAGATCACTGATTCACCCTCCCTCTCAGTGATCCCTGATTCCAACAAGAACTAGGATGGGTCACACTAAATTAAGGGAAAAAAAGGTGGTGTAAATTATAAAAGGTTACAATTTATGATGCTATAGTCAACCCTCACTTTAAGGAGAGTATGAGCCAATGAAAATTATCATAGTAAAGTAGAAAGATGAGGAAGAGAGAGATAGATATATGAGCAACTAGGAGAAAGATCACAAAGAGATAATACATCACTAATTTTGAGGAATCAAGCCCCCAATATTAGGATCTTAACTCGTACAATCACATGCAAGGATACACAAAACAAGACAGACAAAAATAACCTAACAAAGATAATCAAATTCAAAAGACACACAACAAAGGGGTTAGTCCTAAAACAAAAATCTTTCAAGTCAACTAGTTGAAGAGACCTCGATAGTCAAAATGGCTCAGTGTGTAATGTCATTCTTGAAATGCTATTACAATAACACACATATTCACATGAAAATAGCAAGAGAATGCATTGAGTTAAGAACCATGATTCAAAAACAATAAAACCTATGAGCTCATGGGAAGGAGAAAGGAGAGAACGTGGACTTCATGGGATAGAAAGTCTTGTTATGCTAGGTGATCCATGAGAGAGATCAAGAGGGAATGTGGATACCATGGGCTAGCAAGCTGTGTTATGCTAGGTGGTCCATGAAAATATTAATTCTCATGGGATAGCAAGTTATGTTATGTGATCCATGTAGGTAGGAAGAGTCAAAATAGTTTATCAAGCTATGTTATGCTAGTTCCACTCATCCTCAAAGTATAACACAAGGAGTGTTGAAAGGTCTAGAAAGCTATGTTATGCTAGTAAACCTACCTTAAAGAAGTTGAAAAAGGAAGAGTTGAAAATTCTAGAAAGTTGTATTGTTCTAGTCAACTCATCCTACTATATATGTAATTGTCTAGTTTCGGGAGTTAAGCATCTTGTCTAAGAATTTAATTTGGTTTCAAGCATGCAACAAACTCTATAAGATATACGATTGAAAATCTCTAGTTTCATAAATGAAACATCTCATCTAAGACTTTGATCTATTTTTGAGCATGTACATCCTATCCAAGACATGAAAAAAGGATAAATAAAAAAAACACATTCTAAAGGAAATCCATAATCTTTAATTTGAATAGGATAACCAAGAAAAGCACCAGACAAGGAAATCTACAATTTACGTTGCACATATGGTACAAGGAAATTGTGATGTATGCTCCCTCTTAAGATTTCAACATAGCCCTATGTTTATGTCTTGAGGAAAAGATTAAAAAAAGGATGCATTCCCTCATAATCAAGGAGATATCCTTTAGGCAATAATGTACATAACTCCTAGCTAAAGAGGTACAATTGTTATAAAAAAAGAAATGATAGTTGTAATAAAATATATATCTTGCAACAAGTGTAAAAGATTCCTTTTGAGAGGCACACGAGGGAACATATTTTTATCCAGAGATATTCACCTCCAAAAATAGAGGGGATATTTAATAAAGATAACTTCTTTCAAAAGGAAAAGGAAACTAAGAATACACACCTTTTCCCCTTGCTAGGAAAAAGTGGATTCTTAGTAAAAGATTGCACACATTCACTAAGGAGAGATCATTAATAAGAAGACATGCCGATGCAAACAAAGAACAAGTTCAACCAAGGGACACATATGTACTTGTATGGAGGACCACTCTATGTAAGAAAGGAGATCAAGTTATGAAAAATGCAACTCAAAGAAAAAAGAAATCTTTGAAAAGAGAATTAAAATATTTTTCTTACCTCCAAAGCATGGAGACAAGGAAGAATAACTATAACGTTGTTGTCCAGGTATGATTGGAATTTAAGTTGTACCACCAGACATGAAAAAAATCCCCCAATAGAGGTAAACTACAAATGTCATAGGGTAAGGAGAAACATAATAAGCGGAATGGAGTACCAAGGTAATTACTTCTTTACTAGGAAAAATCATAAGATTAGTTGTAAGAGTAAAATGAGCTCTATCATATTGGTCTTGAACAAAATATTTAAATGCTTTGCAATTTCCAAGAAAATGAGAATAGCTATGGTGAAAGAGACAATACACATTACCATATTTATTCTTATAATTATTGATATATCTTATGAATGGAAAAGTAAAGTTCTTATCATATTTCAATCTCCAAAATATTCTTGTAGATAGTTTTTCTTGATTTTCAATATGGATAGGTCTTGTATTTTGAGATGTAGGGCAAGGCAAAATAGTGGAGGAAGAAGGGTTTATTTCTTGTGGTAAAATAATTTATAAGGAGGGAGGAGGATTGTTTGATGGAAGAGGATTATTGGATGGTAATTTCTCTTTTTTTCAAAGTACTCATAAAGAATTTGAACCTTAAGGAAATCATCCATAGATGTTGATGAATTGGGATATCCTAGACCATCTTTAATAGATTGTGAGAGAGGGTTTATAGGGACATTAATTCCTTGTTCTTATTATCCAAGTCTTTATCCTCTATAGCCTTGTTTTGAAATAATATCATAACCAACCTAATAGGTTGTTTTTAATTATAAATAAGGACTTTCATCATAAATTTCTTTAATTTTTTTTGTGTAGGGATGAGTTGAAAGACCAAATGGATGAATAGATGAATAAGGGATATAATTTATAGGGAGATTCCCAATTTCATGACTACTATTGATATCCACTTTTTTAGGTTGGGAAGGAGAATCCTCATCATCTAAGGCATCATTTTTCTTTATTAATATGTTAGGAGATAGGACATGAATGAAGTGAATAACATCATATTGCCTAAAAAATTATTGATGATCAAGATAGCCTCTGGGAGAATAAGGAGGATCTAGAGAGATTGATATACCTAAATGTTTACCTTCCCCCCCTTGTACTAAAGTATCTTTATGAGAAGAAGATGGTGTCATGTTTCTCTTCAATGTTGCCTCTTTATTAGAGAGATCAATTATATGAGTATTTATTATTTCCTCATTAACATGAGATACACTAGGAGAGATACAAGTGTTATCCCTTTCAATGTCATCTCTTGGATTAGCATTAATATTGTCTACTAAAGCCCTTATGGGTTCTGCATATTCCATCAATATTTTTAATAATCTAATTATGTAATCACATACAATATGGATAAAAGCATTGAACAATTATTTATAAGAGGGAAAAAAAATTGAAACTCTTAAAATGTAATATGTGCAAGTGGTATGAAAAAATGAAAGCAACATGAAGTGAAAAATGCTATTATCCAACACATGTTTTTTCGTAAATATAACTAATGAATAGTATAATCACATGTAAAATAGAAAACCAATCATATTTTGTGAATTCCATTATGAACAACTAGAAATATGCAAAGTGTAAGAAGTGTTGGTTTTACCAAAATGTAAGGTCAAGTATGATCACTAATTTCAGGGGACCATCCTACATTAAGGGGGATTCAATTTGATTAATCAAACCCTAAAAGGATTAAATATAGATCCAATTAATTCTCTTTGTTTGAGTTGAAATAGTATTTGAATTAGGGTTGAATTTAAATTCTAGATCTAAGATAAACAGTGATAATTTGATGTAAAATAATAGTAACAGTAAGTTCTATACGTCAAGAAGAGTTATAAAATTGAATATGAGGATGGGAAACAGTGTAATGCCCGTCAAAATAACTTAGAGAAATAAAGCTAACTTGTTGGCATATGTGTAGAGTTTGATGACATGATGGAATTGTATGTTGTCATTGATGTCAATATGTTGAAATATGAACCGGTATATTGAAGTAAGCAAACTGGAAAGTGAATCAGTATGATGGTTGAACCGGTATATGCAACAAGTGAACTGGTATGTTGGAGTGTGAATCGGTATATGCAAAGTTTGTAGTAGGGTTTCATTTGATATGACTACCGGTTGGTAGTCTCAGCTTCAGAGTTTCCAGTTGATGCATTCCAAGTCTATGTGACTCGAATGACGACATCTTGTGATGAGTTAGCATTGAAATTAAGATTAGATCGCATTACCACGTCAGCCTTGTGTGCATGAAGGATCTCCTTGAGGATTTTGCATGAAGAAGATTGATTCTATCTACCTCAAGAATATGCAAAATCTTAGTAAATGGTGGAGAGCGCATGATGGGTTATCAGCTTCCAGAAGAAGTGAAGAACACACAATGGAGAACGTCTTGAGATTTGATCAAGATTATTTTACCCTATGTAATGTGTTTAAGCAACCAAGATTGGACTGACTGTATTGCTAACCTAGATGCTTAGGGTTTTAGGTTTTGGCCATCGACCTAATTGTTGTCTATAAGGTCGATGATGATTTTCATTTGAATTTGTTGGCAAATGAATGTATGTGAGGTGATTCTTGCCAGATCTAAGGAGTTAGTAGAGATTTACAGAGTGTGATTGCAAATGTAAAGAAACTGAAGTGGATCTACCTTGGCATTGAGTGTTGTGATCAGATCAGTGTATTACTTGTTGATTTCTAACCATTTTAGTAGATGGAAAATCCCTTTACTGGGTAGCTTTAACATGATTTTTGTAAATCCTTTAATGGGTTGACTCAAAATCATTGAGTTCTTCAAATCCTATTACAAGGTAACCTTTAACAGGGTTTTAACCTCTAACCAGGTATTTAGCCATCCCTTAATCGAGTGATACCTAGCATGATCGGTTCCTAGCAGAACTAGTTATAAAGTCTTTAACTGGACTAGGCTCCTAATAGAACGAACTTCAGAAGAGTTCAAGAACAAGTTGTGGGTATTCATCCCCACCGTTATTTTTCCTAGTTGGGTTTCCACATGAAAAATCAGTGTTTTATGTGTGAATCTTTTTCATTTGATGCTTTAGTATTTTGTGTTAAGCGCAATGCAAGCTGATCCAATGGTCATTGTATTTCTGATGTATTACTTGCTAAAGAACATGGGTGAAGTTGAGATGAGATATTATGTTTTGAGAAGATCTATATGTTACCGGTTTATGTCTTTTACAGTCATACTGTGTTTTACCGATAGTGCCTTGATTTAGATTGGTGATATTGTTTACCAGTTAGTGCAGTCTTTGCAGTTTAAGTTGTTTAAGTTTTTGTCTATACTGATTCACCCCCCCCCTCTCAGTATTTGTTGTGTATTTACTATTCATCATTAGTCATCATAACTAACATGCAACATGAGATAATTTTTTTTATAAACATCTACTAATACAACATAAACAACTAACTACTCATATTATTTTAACATCCATTATCAAATTAAACAATTAATCATCATGAACATAATCACAAGAGCACCTAACACAAGAAAAATAAAAAAACAATACATCAATAACATTCCCTAGGGTATTTTAACGCCATTACCTAAGCTATCCATAAAGCATAACCTTACCAAGAACATTCCATCATATATGCGATATATTAATTACTGTATGTGGGAAAATCGAGGCTATGAAACTCAAAATGTGAAAAATGAAGCTCCAAGCGGCTTGTCCACACACCCACAGGACTTCTTGGTGCAAGTTATGGAGTCATGAAGAATGACTCAACTTCCCAAGGATGGTTCCATGTTTCTCTATCTCACAAGGTCCCTCAAGCCAATGCCTTTGCTCTCAGATCACTGAGCAAAGTGGCTTAGGGATGATAAATGCAAGAACGAGGGATGCTTTTGATTGATTTTAACATGAGAATGCATCCTATCTATGCATGATCCTACAAATGCAATAAACTAGATTATAAGATGACAAGATTAGTAGTAATACTATCCTAACATGATATACTAGTTATATGATTTAAGCTAATGATAAAGGAAGTAGTCTAAAATGTTTATTAGATTAATTCCTTTTGCAAAGAGAGACTAGATGTGCTAAAATTGAGCATAAATGAGATACTAAAGCTTGCATGGATTTTAGATAATAGATTTCTTAGATTCATGGATCCCCAAAATGGAGGAAGGAGAGCTCTATTTATAGCAAAAATAGGGCAATGGATGGCCAGGATTGAAAGAGTTAATCAAGGGCAAAGATTGAAAGTTGTCAATCCATGTTTACAATTCTCACCAATGAAATGTTGACAATTGTCAACATAAGGCTAGTTGAGAGGAGATGTAAGAAGTATTAAATGCTTGAGAAGACCTCATGGTTACCCTAGGGGGTAAGGGTTAAGGTTAGGTTAAGGTTATCCATTGGATAAAGCTTTTACCCAAAGGATAAACTCTTGTGCAAGGGTTAAAGGAATAACCATGGTCAAAGCAATAAATGCTTGATGAGACCCTTGGGTTAGATGGAGGTTAAGTTAGGAAAAAAGTCTCTAACCATTCCACTAAGGGTTAGTTAACCATTAATGGTTTGAAGACTTTGGGGACAAATTTGTAAGAGTCCTTCCAAATTTGGGGGCATTCAACAAGTTATCTTGTTGAATGGAAAAATGCTTTAATGCCTTTTGAAGACTTTACTCCAAATTTGAGAAGTGACCTCCTCAAATTTAGGGAAAGGGGATAATTGATGGGTTTGGGTTAATTGATTTGGATTAGATGGATTCTAGAAGAAATTAGGAATAGGGTTAGGAGGCAAGTGGGAGATGTAGGAAAATGCAAGTGGGTGAGGGAAAATAGAATTAATTAAAATAAATTACTTTATTTCAATTTGGTTGCAAGTTGGGGATTTTAAATAAATTAGATTTATTTAATTGGGGTAAACTATTTAATTAAATGTGAATTTAATTAAAAAGTAGAGAGAAAGGTTTTAATTAAATAAAATGATTTATTCAATTAAATGATGCAAAAAGGGCTTAAGGGAATTTAACTAAATAAATTGAATAATTTACTTAATTAAATAGAGGAATGTGGGTGATTTAATTAAATTGGATTTAATTAAATAGAGGAATGAACATAAAATATTCATTTAGGAATATGGTCATTTTTATACGTCTACATTTTGCCCCTCTTTGAAGTGACGTGTGTGCACATGTTGATTCAAAGAAAATGATGTGTCGTTATGATTTGTTTGTGATCGATTTTTATGTCATGCCCCAGATTTGATAAATGATGTTGATAATGCCCCCTTAGGAGATGAATCAAAAATTTTGAAAAATTGATTTGAGTTGGATAATTTTGATAGCATTGTAAATTTTGGTCTATGTTGAATGCGAAAATTGATTCATCTCCCGATAATGACGTTGGGTAGGTTGGAATGACACACCACGAGTGATTTTTCATGTTCCTCCATGTAACCCTAATTTCGATTTACCCTATATAAAGGGAAAAAGTGATTTCTTTTGTCTCATTTGTGCTTGTTGACTTTGGAGAAAGTGACACTTGGATCGAAGTTAACATGCTGATTTCGTATTCTTCTCATCGATTCAAGTGCGTTAGGAGGTATCAGAGGCCTACCGCGTATGGACCACCAGTAAGTCAACCTTTTCGACCCTTGTTTGATTTTTTATTTTGTCATTTTTGGTCATTTTTTGAATTTTTTATGCGGATTTTATGTTTTAGCGCATCGGGTCGAAAGGGTAGCGCATACGAAATTTTTTTGTAGCACGTAGGTTTTAACAATAGAGGGTAGCATCCGAAAATTTTAGGCTAGCGCATCATTAGGTTAGGGTAGCACATATGATTATGTTAGCGCACTAGTGGCACAAGGTAGCGCGTTGGGTAAAACGGGTAGCGCATAGAAAATTTCCAGTGCATAGTGCTTCTAGGGGGTCGCATGGGCAGGTCGAGATAGCGCGTAGGTGTGACCTAGCACATAGGGTTAAATGTGTAGCACGTTGGGTAAAATGGGTAGCGCATAGAAAATATCTAGTACATAGGGCTTCTAGGGGGTCATATGGGTAGGTCTAGATAGCGCGTAGGTGTGACCTAGCGCATAGGGTTAAATGTGTAGCACGTAGAGAATATAGAATAGCGCATAGGGTAGGTTTAGTGCATAGGGTAGGTTAGGTAGCACTTTGGAAGAAAAGGGTAGCACGTAGGTTTTTGCTAGCACCTAGGGTTTATTGGGTAGTGCATTGAGAAAACAGGTTAGCGCATGAGACAAGATGTTTTAGTGCATATAGGAAAATTTTTGGTATATTGGGATCTGGGAAAAATGGGTAGGGTGATGCCAGTTCTGCCGGGATAAGTGCGTTTTGCTAGTCTTCGTGTCTATTGCCATTGGTGGGATAAGTGTGTCCAATATCAGTTCTGAGATAACTTGATTTGATTTGTGATGTTTCAAGTTGATATAGATTTGATGTGATTTTGATATGATGTGGAACTTGATTTAAATTTGTTCAAAGTTTTCAAGTTTTTGATATGAATGTGTTTGATATGAATTGTGGAGGTTGAATTGTGTTACAAGCTGATATGGATTGTGGAACTTGAGTTGTGTTACAAGTTGATATGAAACTTGAGTTGTGTTACAAGTTGATATGAATGTGAAACTTGAGTTGTGTTTATAAGTTGATATATTTTGATGGATTGATATGATGTGGAACTTGATTTAGATTTGTTCAAAGTTTTCAAGTTTTTGAGATGAATTTGATTTTGATATCCATGTGTTGATGAGGGAACTAATATTGGACTTGTGTTGCTTTTTGATAGGAGCGTCTTGGAGTGGTACAGTCCTGTGAGCGATTTTTGAGACCGTAGTCCTTGATACCACGATTGACACAGGCTGACAAAGACATTATTGAGAGGTGTGGTTTGACCACTTTGTTAGATATGCCTTGGTTTATCATAAACTGAGGTTTATTGACAGCATTGGCAGAGAGGTGGCATAGCAATACAAACACCTTTCATTTGGTGACAGGCGAGATTACAGTGATGCCTGAGGATTGCTACCGGAATCTGCGGATTCCTATAGTAGGTGCATTGCTACCCTATGAGCAGATAGAGGAGGGTGGGACTAAGGCACTTCGTTGAATTTTTTAGGATGACACTATTTGTGAGTATGAGATCCCATGGCAGGAGTTTTTGGATTTGTATTACGTGCCTCTACCATCAGTTCTGGTAGGCTTTATAGGTGGTTTCTTATGTCCCAACCATAGATCGAAGGGACTGTTATTGGGATGGGGATTGGTGCTAGAGGATATGGTTTTGTAGGGTCATCAATTTGCATGGGGGTCGACTATGCTAGCCTACTTATAAAGGGATTTGCATGAGGTAGTGTATTTGGGTTATGATAGTCTATCAGTTGGAGTGACACTGCTATAGGTATGGGCGTGGGAGCATATCCCCATAGCTAGGCCATTGGTAGATAGAGATAGGCCTGTTGGATGTGCGTACACATATGGGTATAGAGGGATAGTTGTCCAGCGTAAGCAGGGCAAACTAGAGCATTAGAGGAGAGTGTTGGATGATATTGATACGGTTGTCTGGCAACCATATACAGGTTGTGAGGTATGGGTTGAGGATGGGATGGAGATGCCCTATGTCTTCATGACCAGATATTTGATAGGGCAGACGCCCTTTGTGATTGAGAGGTTTCTGAATAGCCGAGTGCTACGGCAGTATGGTCGACAATAGGGGATGCCATAGGGAGCATGTTTTTATGCTCGACGGAGATAGGATATTCTAGATTGGGGACCGATGATTGATAGCGAGGTGGGAGTGGAGGAATTCTTTCATGCAGTCGGCCAGATTTGGGATTATGTCCCTAAGATCATGGATGCAGGGATGACTGACGAGTTTGCAGCACTCTTTCCAGCATGGACAGTGGCTAGGTTATCTGATCTAGCCGAGATGATTCCATCTTTTGATGATGATGAGGAGGTAGAGGAGGGGGGTGGTGATGGAGGAGGAGGGGATGGATGAGATAGTAGAGGAGGTGGTCGAGGGCGGCGAGGGGAGAGGAGGAGATTGGATCGAGGGAGACTTGATCGGGGAGGAGAGGAGAGAGAGGTGGAGATGGTGGTGCCAGAGGGATATAGGGTGGCAGGTGGCAATGGATAGGGGGAGAGGAGGTTTGGCTATCAGAGCTAGAGAGGAGGAGCGGGTTGGTGAGGTGTTAATCGTGGTGGGAGGGTATGATGATTTCAGATGACCATCCCAGAGGAGGAGGTCAAATTTTTTACCTCCACCAGCACCGAGGACAGTTAGAGGGACAGGGGGTATGCCTTCACAGGTACCCTTGCAGATGCAGATTCTGACACATGCAGAGGATGCACAAATTAGATCGCTGTAGTTGTCAGTGCAACATTTGCAGACATAGATGCTAGCGCATCAATGTTAGATGACACAGCTGACCATAGAGCGGGATACTGCCTTGGAGTGGTTGGGTCGAGTTGATGTGCAGAGTTTTACACAGTCAAGATCTAGTCGATCTCGAGAGACTGGGTCGAGGACAGAGAGCAGAGGCGTGATAGGGCCTCCTAGACAGGATCCACCTAGAGATCCAAGTGCTGGGACATCTTCAGCGAGACTGTCTCCCTCAGAAGATAGTCATACAGTGAGAGACATTGTCTCCATCATATTTTGATCATTGTAGTTTACTTGGCACAGATATGACATATTTTGTATATTGATCATTTGTCGAGATATATATATATATATATATATATATATATATATATATATATATATATATGACACCATTTTATTTGATCTTCATGTGATGTGTTATGGATGATGTTTTCTATATGCTTTGGTTTATTGTATGATGATGCAATGCTTAGATAGATGTATGTGATGCGATATTTGATGAATATGATGTGATAATGCATGATGCTATGAGATGTATCTTGAAAATGATATGCAACTAATTGTAAAATGATATGTAGCTAATTGTAAAATGATATGTAGCTAATTGTTTTTGAGCATCCTCATTCTGTATTTGTCATCCTTGTATAGCCACATGTTGTTTGCTTTGTTTTTATGTATCATCATTGAGCATTGATTTGTTGTGGGATATGTTGAAAATTTATACAAGCATAATGGTATAATTGAACCATAATTACCTGAGAAAAACTTACAATATTTTTGATTTCGCAAGATAGCACAAGTGTCAAGGTATAATTGAACCAGGACAACCTGATTGTGGATTGTGTATAAACAGACAAGAGTAAATCATTTGTATGTGTAAAGTGGAATCATGTCTTTAGTGATATGCTAAGAATCACGTCTCAAGACAAGTATTTACACAGTATAGATGATCGCCTCACAGACAGAAAACTAAGAAAATATTGGAGTCCCTATGATGTTCTCTAGCTTTGAAGCATTGTGGAGAAAATTTAGAGGATCCAACAATTCAAATAGTTAAAGTGCAAAAATATTCAAAACTTTATGCAAGATGCAACATTTGATATTTCAGAAAATCATCCATCATATTTTGTGAATCCTGTTAAGTGATCAATGTGTTGCTTTGAGATTGTATGAGTGTTGTTTTGCTGGATATGACGTTCTAAGTTTGCGACAAGTTTTGATGTTTCGAACATGTTGCAAGCTTTGATTACTGCCCCTAGTCAAGTGTACTTCTTAATGTGGATATGTATAGTGATTACCAAACCATGGTGAGATGCAGTGAAAGGATATGCGGATAAACTAGGATAGTGACTACGCTAAGTATGGCCTGGATGGATCTTGTGCTAAAAATATTGGGTGATGGCCGATAGTGCTTTACTGTGGAGATAATGGTATGGATATAGATAGAGGAGTTGTCCTCTCACAATAGCGCCTATTGCCAGGTTTTCACCAATTGCTTTTATTGTACCTTTTTATTTACCTTTTTGTTGATTTTTTATTTGATTTTTTGACTTTTCCGTGCATTAGATTACTCAAGTGTAGTATTTCTTTAGATGAATGTTGTTAGTTGGTTCATCGAGCACATCTCCTTTTGAAGTTGTTAGCTGATAGGTGCCTAATCCATAGGCTGATATGATGACATAGGGACCTAACCAGTTAGGTTCAAATTTCCCTTTCTTTTCCCGATCTTGCTGATTTTTAGGATTTTCCTTGAGTACTAGGTCACCAACTTTAAAATTTTTTGGAATGACCTTGTGGTTTTAGCTCCTGCACATACGTTGCTGATATGATTTGAGATGAGTGTAAGCATGTTGACGTCTTTCATCTAGAAGCTCGAGTTATTGCAATCGGTTAACTCAATACTCTTCATCTAGGATTAAGCCTTTCAAAGAGACTCTGAGAGATGGAAATTTCTACCTCTAGAGGTAAAATAGCTTCTGATCCATATACCAATGAATATGGTGTAGCTCTGGTAGGTGTGTGGATGCTGATTATGTAGGCCCAAAGTGCTGGATTGAGCTGTATATGCCAATCTTTGCTTGCGTCATTCACTATTTTCTTTAAGATTTTCAATATTGTTTTGTTGGATTCTTCTGCCTGACCATTCCCCTGTGGATAGTAAGGTGTAGAGAAATGATGTTGTATTTTGAATTTTTCACATATTTCTTGCACATCTTGGTTCTTAAAAGGTCATCCATTATCTGTGATGATGGAACTCAGAATACCATATCTACAGATCAGATAATTAAGGATAAAAGAGGCAATTTGTTTCCTAGTCACTATGGTCATGGGGACTACTTCTATCCATTTTGTAAAGTATTCCATTGCAATTATAATGAACTTGTGTCTATTTGAAGATGAAGCATGAATTTTGTCGACTAAGTCTAGTCCCCATTGACAAAAGGGCCAGGATGTTGTGAATGGCTGCAGTTCCTGTGCTGGTGCATGTATAAGATTGCCAAGGATTTGGCATTTAGGACACTTTTTTGCAAAGTGATAAGATTCTTTTTCCATTGTTGGCTAGTAATATCCCATTCTTAGAAGCTTTTTAGCAAGAGTAGTACCACTTGAATGTGTGCCATACATACCTTCATGAAGCTCATGTAAAGTAGAGTCAGATTCATTACGATCAAGACAATGAAGAAGAGTACCATCTAGACCTCGATGGTACAAAGTATCAATAGTAAGAGTATAACAGGCGGCTTCCCAGATAAAGTTGCACTTCTGGTTTTAGGATAAGTCAATGGGTAAGATATTGTTCTTAAGATAGTCATAGATGGGTCCATATAATGGAGAGTAAGAACTAGTCAAGGCATAGATAACATGGGATTCTAAATGGTCATAGGTAGGGGAGAACAGTTGCTCTACCAAGAACTCGTAACAATTTTGTTGCTCTGGAATTTGCAGTAGTGAAGTGATAGTAGCCATGGCATCACCTGCTCTATTATCCAACCTTGGTATTTGTTCGAAGGTGATGTGTACAAAATATTGCTTGAAATCATCCACCATTCATTTGTAGGGTAGCATCTTGTCATCCTTTATCTGATAGTCATTGTTGATTTGATTGATGATGAGTTGTGAATCTCCATAGACTTTTAATTTGGTTATCCACCATTCTACGACCATTTTGATGCCTATAAACAATGCCTCATATTCAGCAATGTTGTTGGTGCATGGAAACATAAGCCTATATGATCTTGGTATAGTGTGTCCTTCAGGAGTGATAAATAGAATGCCAACACCTGAGCCATGTTGTGTGTAGGATCCATCAAAATATAAGGTCCATTGTTTGGAGGAGATAGTAAGAATGTCTCTATTCAGAAATTCGATCTCCATTGTTTGTTTTCCAGGTAGTGGTGCTTCAGCTAGTTGATCTGCAATCTCTTGTCCTTTGATAGCTCATCGTTCTGTGTAGTGGATATCAAATTCATTGAGGATCATGACCCACTTAGCCAATCTGCCTGTAAGAGCTGCTTTACTGAGTAAATATTTGAGAGGATCAATTTTTGCAACCAGCTTAATTGTGTGAGCTAGCATGTAGTGTCAGAATTTTTTGAGAGGTGAATATTACTGGTAGACAAGCCTTCTCAATGAATGTATAGTTTAATTCATATCCGTTCAATGTCCTATTGATGTAGTATATAGGTCGTTCCTTGCCTTGTTGATCTTCTTGTGCTAACAATGCCCCTAGTGATATATCTATTGTTGAAATGTATAGAATGAGTGGCTTTCTTGCTATTGGTGGTACTAGAACTAGTGGATTCATTAGATACTATTTGATTTGATATAAAGATTCTATACATTTGTCTTCCCATCTGAATGGTACATTTTTATGTAGCAAATGATTAAATGGGAGACTTTTATTTGCTAGTTGAGCGATGAATCGCTTGATTGATTGGAGTCATCCTTGTAGAGATCTGAGATGGCTGATGTTCTTTGGTGGTGGCATCTCCATAATGGCTTCTACCTTTGTTGGATCCACTTCAATACCCTTAGCTTAAACTATGTAGCCTAGTAACTTTCTTGAGGTAACCCCAAAGACACACTTCTTAGGGTTGAGCCTAGCTTGGAATTTTTCCAATCTATCAAAAATCTTTTCTAAGATGCTTAGATGTTCTTCTCTGGTGAAGGATTTAGCTAGTAAATCATCTACATAGTCTTCCATGAAGGTATGCATCATGTAATGAAAGATTGTTGTCATTTCTTGTTGATAAGTTGCTCCTGCATTCTTTAAGCCAAAAGGCATGACATTCCAATAGTACGTTCCCTAAGGATAGGTAAACGCTATTCTATCTTGATCTTCTGGGGTTATCTTGATTTGATTGTAGCCTGAAAAACCATCCATTAGTGATAGCATTGCATGGCCTGCTGTGAGGTCTACAATTATGTCGATACTGGGTAAAGGAAAGTCGTCCTTTGGACAGGCTTTGTTGACATCTCTGAAATCAGTGCAGATTATGATGTTGCCATCTGGTTTTGATACTGGTACAATGTTGGAAATCCATTTAGCATAGTCAATGGGTTGAATAAATCCGACATCTAATAGTTTCTTAAATTCAGCTTTAACCATGAGTGCCACATGTGGATTCATCTTTCACAATTTTTTCTTGACTGGCTTAGCTCCTGGAGAAATGGACAAGTGGTGCATGATTAATTGTGGATCAATCCCGAGCATATTTGCATATGACCAAGCAAAGTTGATTTTCTTTTCTTTAAAAAATTTGATAAATTCTGATCTTTCTGCTTCTATCAGAGATTCTGCAAGGTGTATAGTTTTGGCTACTTTTGTAGTCCAATGTTGATTGATTGAGTGGGCTCAATCAATATGGGTGATTGCTTGTGATAATGTTCAGGAAGAGTGTCATGTCTCCCATCCTTAGGTGCCTTAAAAAGGTTTTCACCCTTAGATGCGTCCTTTATTTTTACTTTTGTGTGATCTATTGCTGCCATTGACTGGTTTTCAGCAGTAGATCTTTTATTTGGTTCATTTTTGTGACTGAGAGACTTGGCACTCTACTGATTGTAGACATCGTTACTTTGTTCACTGATGGAGTGTTTTCAGGTTAACGATACATAAGTAATGGATAATGGATTTGTCATTTGGGAAAATTGGTCTATCATGAGTTTCAGATTCATCCCAGTCTATGAGGTCAAGAAAGACAAGTGGTAAGGAATCGTTTGGCGGATCAAGTTCTGCTACTGTGAGTGTTAGGATGGAAGTATCATTGTGCTTGGCTGGGGTATTAAAGAAGTTAAGGATTTCATCGAGGTCTTCGATGGTATCATCTTCCGTATAGACTAGTGCATAATGTTGTTGCTCATTTTCCTTGGCATCATAGATATTTTGTGGACTAAATTCAAGTGGTCTAGATTCTGTGCCACATTCTTCTTGAGAGATGGGTGTATTACTGTCATTTGCAAAAATATCTTCAGTAATATTAGAATAGCTACCCCATTCATATTCATTGGAATCAGTCTCAGAGGTATTATCCCAGATTCTAGTAGTGCAGTGAACTGGTATGTTGTAGGGTGAGAACAAGTCTTTGATAATTGAGACAAGTTTGATAGTTTTCTCTGATTTTGTGTCAGATCCTGCTTCTACTCTATGCATTTGTTCATATACTGTCTCTCCTCAGGGAGGAATGATGTAATCCAGAGGGGAGTCTTCTTTGTTGGATGTTGGTTCTTGAATATGACGTGCTTCTATAGTAGATGCTTCCTTCTTTTGGTTGATAGGTTTCTTTTGACATTGTTCTCGTTCTGATGTTCATGTTCTTTATGTATTGTCTCTACTGACTCAACTAGTGCCTCCTACTAGGAGTCTTCTTTGTACTTCTTCTTTGCTTTCCACTGAGGTTTTTGATATTTGTGTGGTACCTTCTTTGGTAGTAGAGTGAGTTCAAAGCCCAATCCCTTGTCTTTACTGAATTGTGAAGGAGGATCCAATGGTTCTATGATGCCTTCCTGACGCTTACCAATAGGTCCTTTGCCATTGTATCCCATTTGATGCATGATTAAGTAGCCTTTTCCATATAGGTGTGTGGGTATAGCTACTTCCAGAGTAGCTACTCAGTCTTCTTCCTCATCTTTGTATAGCCCACTAAGGATATCCTTTTCCTCAGATTCATGTGCTAGAGTGCCGAGTTGAATGAATGTGCCATCAAACTTGGTGATGGGCTGAGTTGCTTGATGTGTTGATGTAGTAGGCAATCCATGAGATCTAGGTGATGTTGGTAAGTTGGCCAAACACATGGGTTCCAAAGATTATTCTCCCATGCCTTGTTCTTTGATCTTCATTTTCTGCTTGAAATCTCTAGGTAATGATTTATACTTTTCTTGTTGAAGATCTTGTGCTAGTGAATTTTGTTTCTCTTTGTTATGTGGAACCAAGCTATCTTGGGCTGCCCCCATAGAATTACAATGCTGAAATAGATTATGATCAGCTGATATAGAAACCTCTTGGCCATTATAGGGAAGTTTGACACACTGGTGATATGTAGAAGGCACTGCTTGCATTACATGTATCCAGGGTCGACCTAATAAGATATTGTATGTGAGATCTATGTCTAAGACCTGGCACATAGTATCCTTTTGTATTGGTCCTACCTGAATAGGGAACATCATAGTTCCTTTAGATGATCTTTCATCATCATCATATGCCTTTATAGTGGTCTTCTTGCATGGATCAATAGACTCTTCAAAAAAGCCTAATGCACGGATAAGTTTTAAGGTACAAATATTAAGTCCAACTCCTCCATCTATTAATACTCGTTTAACCTGGTATTTATAGACTATGACTTCAATATGGAGAGGAGTATTATGTGGATGGCTCAATGAGATATTATCATGCTCAAAAAAAGTGAGGTTATGAGGTCCTATCATATGAGCCACCATGGCTTGGAATTTGTCAGCATCCAAATCTTGAGGTACATTTGTTTCGAGTAACACTTGTTCTAATATGTCTTTGTGTTTTGGTGAAAGTTTCAGCAACTCCAGTATAGATATTTGAGCAGGAGTTTTGCACAGTTGATTGACTAGGTCATATTGCATTTTGGGTATGATGTTTGTTGTTGGCATATGTCCCTTCAAGACATATTTTTGAGCTCTGGTTGTTACGTTGACGGATTCATGTTCACGCCTGTCTCTGATTGTGATGACATTAATTTGATTGTCTATAGCCGATATATGATTGATGGTGTTATTGTATATGTGATTGATACGAGCCCCATGTGTATCATTTGAGGTTGAAGCTCCATCTTTGTTGTAGTTTGGAAGAGGATTCTTAAAGGCTCCATGGTCACCATTTGTCTTGAGACCATCCACCATTAAATCACCTCTATCAATCATGTCCTGAACAATGTTTTTCAGTCATACAATCATTTGTTCGATGACCTTTGTTGCGATGAAAATCATAAAAGTGCGAGTCATTCCACGAAGGTGGTTTGATTTGTGGTTCATAGTTGCTGATTGCTGGTAAAGAGATAATTTTGTTTGCTAGGAGTTCTTTGAATGCTGACTCCAGTGATTGTCCCAATGGTGTGTAGATACATTTTTGAAAATTGTTGATGTTACCTCGTGAATTGTTATTAAGCCCTCAATTTGTGTGATTGTTTTGAGCATTGTTGGCATTGTTGGTGTTGTTGGTGTTGGGTTGACCTTGATTGGTATTTGGTGCGTAAGTGTTAGTGTCTTGGTTAGCACCTTTGGGATTATTTTTTAGCTTGAGGATTTCCTGATAATGCAAGCACGGGGCTGCTTAGATTTTGGATCATGTGATTCATTTCCTCCATTTATGTTGTTTTTGTTTCTGGTCCAGAATCTGGATTTTTCCAAATTGTTGTTGCTTTGGTTATTGTAATGTGATGAACTTGTTCCTTCTTTGAAGAATTTTAGTGTTCCTTTCTTGATACATGCTTCTTCTACTTGAATGCTATTTTCAATCAATTTAGCAAAAGATGGTATGCATTGGAGTTTGAGCTTGTAACTCATCTCACCATTCAAGTTGTTGATGAAAATTTCCATTTTCTCCTTTTCAGGGATATCTCGAGGATATCTTGAAACCATACACTGCCATCGTTGAATGAAAACCATGATTGTTTCATTATTTTTCTGTTTGGTGTTACATACGTCTAACATGGTGATAGCATGTTGAATGTTATAGGAATATTGAGTTATGAATTTGTTGACTAGTTCATCAAATGATCTGATGGGAGGTGTGATTTTGGATAACCATTACATTAAAGCTATGAGATTTCCACAATCCATTTTGCATTTCTAGTGTATTTTTTTCTGGATTCGATGGAAAAATATTCACACAATCGAATCCAGAAAAAAATACACTAGAAACCATTACATTGTTTGCCCTCCCAAGCTTCTTGGGAATAACCTCATCAAATAAGTATCATCATGAGCTAATTCAAGACTCATTGTGTAGAATTCTCGAACATGATCATGTGGATCACTTTTTCCATCATATTTGTCAAATTTGGGAACATCTGAGTTTGGAGGAAAAGGTATCATGTTCAATCTTTTGTCAAACGGATAAGGACAAATTTCATTTAAGGAGTACTGTATTGTTGTACCTTGTTGCATGTCTTGCATTTGTCTTTGTAACATTTGCATTTGTTGAGTAAGAGCAATCAAAGGTACATTGTTTTGCCAAGGGAAGAATTCTTCTCTTGCATTAATTCTAGGCTGAAATGGGCTATGGAATGGTATGTTTTGGTCGGGGACATTTTGCTCAGGTACATTTTGTTCTTGTAGATTTTGTTTAGGAATATCCTATTCAGGGTCACATGTCTCTTCCTCTCATTGTTGTTCTTGATATTCGTAATGTTGAGATCTTGTTTGAAAAATGTCTATATCAAAGTCCTCTGGAAGTTTAACTCCTTTGTTTGTGAGCATGAGTAGGTATTTTTCTTTGTCATTTTTCATGAGTCTTTCCACAAGTTTTTGAAATGAAACACTTTCTTGACATTCTTGAAGAAGTTTTTTAGAAATTTCAGTGTCCTCTAGATGTGGACCTTCAAAAGGATTAAATAATCTTCGATTCATGCTTGTTTCTGGTGGTGTTTCGCTTTGTTTGTTTTGTTGAGAGTGAGTGACAATAGGCATTTTAGAAATATTCGAGGGTTGGTGGTGGTAACCTTGGGAAGTTATAAGTGATGCACTTATCGGGAAAGAATGCTGGATTAATCTTTCCTCCATGATTTATTTGTTGACTGAACACGGATTTTTGACAGAATGCTCTACTCTTCAAAGGTTACTTGTCAAATTTGTTTGATTTGTTTTGAATATACAATAACACATGACCAAGGAATGTTTGATGAGATTTGAAAATTTAATGATTGATGTATAAAAATTTATTTCTTTTGGCAAGTTTCAAAGAACTTGGTTGCTCTTTCTTCAACTTAGTGTTACGATCAATATTCCTTCTTCTCCGAATATGAAGATTAGTCATGCACAAGTGATCAATGGTTTCCTTTTGGGTTGTTTTGGATTTAGTTTATCTTGTTTTGGAAACTTAAGTTTTACTTTATCAAAGTGAAGGTTTAGATGCCCCCTCATGACAAAGTGTGTCAAATGATATGGAATAGAGCTTTCCCGATATGGAAACTCGATTTGACAACTTGGAGTTTTAAACAAGTGTGTTTTGGGATAAAAATCCATGTGATAAAAAGGACCTATTTGCCACTTGTGATGATGTTTCTTGATTTTGATAGGATAGATATGTTTATCGTGCAACCAGTTTCAGATTTGGACAACTTTTGTTTGATGGAAATTTGCTTGGAAATAGCTTTTGATACTCTATTTTTTGGTATTCTGATTTGATGAAGTTAAGGCTGATGAAAGGAGGTTTCCAAAAATGTTTTCAAAATTTTCTAATTTGACTAGTGTTTTGCCCCCTATTTTTCTGGTTTTGACCACGCGCTGAAACAGAGATGCTATGCGCTATAGAATGTTCTCAAAGCGCTAAGGGAAAAACCCCACGTGCTATGCTGCCCCCTGCTATGCGCTAACTAGTTTCACTGGTTAAATTTGTTTCAGCTTTGGTTTAAAAGATCATGTGCTAATATGAGCCGCTGACGTGCTACTATTTATACTCTACGCGCTAAGCTAATGCTTCAATGCACTAAACTATTTTCAGAACGTGCTAACTGCTACTACTGATTTTAGATTCTGGTGAAGGGCCACTATTAAGACTTTATGTGCTAAAGATAGGATTTGATGTGCTAAAGTATGGTTCTGACACGTTAAGATGTTGCTCTTATGCGCTAAACTGCCCTGACTTGATTGTTTTCTGTAATTTTGGAGTTTTCCCTTGAGTTCTCAGTGATGATAGATGATTTTTTGAAGCAACAAATGAAGACACAGCACCAAAGAAGTAACCATTTTTGTTTAATCTAAACAGTAAGTGTATGTTTTGCGAGGATGTTTTCAAATCCCCAATATTTCAACAGGTCTGGATACAAAGAATACACTTCAAAAAGACTCTTTATTCAAGGGTCATAAGTAATACCATAGCCCACTGTAGACACCCAAAATTGTCATGTCTAATTAAATAAATATTTTATTTATTTAATTATCTAAGCTTAATTCTTCTATTAATTAAATAAATCTTTATTTATTTAATTAATTCATTTATCCTCTTCTAGCCTTATTTCTCATTTAAATAAATACATTTATTTATTTAAATTATCCTTTTCCTAAATTAAATAAATATCTTATTTATTTAATTATCCTACTTCTTCTATTAATTAAATAAATCTTTATTTATTTAATTAATTCATTAACCTTTTCTACCCATGACACATGTCATTCATCTCTTAATTTATACACTACCTACCCCTCTCATTATTTTATTATTTCTTTTACCTACCCTCTAATCATAGTCGACCTCCTTTTACACCTCTCAATCTTATCCCTCCATTTCATATTGTGTCTTCTATTTAAGGAGATGCTTCCTTTATTATCAAACCCTAATCATTCATTCCTAATCAATCATTCTAATCATTCATGCTAATCATCTTTTATGCAATTGACTATACTACGATCCTATTTGCAACCACATTCCATTCTTTGTTGAGCTCTTGTGCATATAAAATCTGAGAGCAAATATATCAAGCAAGATCAATGGAGATAGGAAAAATGGAGATCAAAACCCTATTGGACATGTAATAGTATAATCTTTGTGATTTCATTTGATTTGCATTGTCTTAGGTAATCTTCATATGTTATGGTGGATCTTTGTTGATTGTTAGGCTAGGGTTTGGTGGTTGAATTCATTTAACCTTTCAATATTGTTATTATTGATATCCATTTTCACCATATACATTTTGGCACGCCCGGTGGGACCCTTGTCCCTTTGCATTTAACCTCCTTGTTGCAGATTTTGCGTTTTTGAAGTTGCAGATCGGACATTTTTTTGACAGCATTTTAGTTTTTTTCCGCGTCTGTGAACTTTCGGATCGCGTCTTTGATTTTCTGGCGCATTTGCGGGATCTAGAATCATGTCTGTGTTTTCAACAAATTTTATTTTGCAGGTTTCAGAAAGGAGCGTCTATGTGTCAGAAACGCGTCTGTGTTATTTCTACCCGTGTCTGTGTTGGAAAGGAGCGTCTATGATTTTTAGGCACATCTGTGCATCACAGAACCACGTCTGTGTTATCCAGATGTGTCTGTGTTGAGGGTAACAACGTCTATGTATTTACTGTTTCGAAATTTTGAAGTTTTCGTTGATTCAATTTTCGGATTTTGTACTTAGGGTTTCAGATCTGGTTTATTTTTGGACTAACACATTCAGATCTAGCTAACACAATTGGTGCAGCTTGCCTTGGAAGCTAAATCATTTGGTTGAAGGCCCCTATTTTCACAAAGTCTTTTGGGTTTTTAAAATTTACCTAACTTGTGTGTTTGCAGGAAGGGGTGATTATTTCAAACAACCCAAACTACTAACAACTCTTTGTTGTAGGTCCTTGGCAAGGGTTCTGATTTTTATTGTGTGCCTTATTTTCATAGACTAGCAAACACTTCCATTGGTGCACTAAAATTGAATCATTGTCTTTTGTGTCTTGAGCAATAGGCTCTTTTTGTTTAATCTTTAGAGGGCCTGTCTTCCCATGTGGTCATTAGGACTACTAGTGAGAAGAGAACGACCCAAGTGGTAGCGAGGAAAACCCACCTCTTCCAAACCACTATAATCAAATGTATTCATGGTGAAAACTATGAATAATGTGTGCTGATTAGTTCATACCGACACTATGTCTCCCTATAAACCCGTTTGATCAAATTTATTTGATCATTTGTAGGGCGTAACCCCTACCGGCTGGGAGCCTTCTGTATTTACAGAGCTGAAAGTGCCGCATGTATGGCCACACGAGCGGATGCCCTTACTAGCACCTTTTTGTTTTAGAAGCCCAAATCCTTCTAGTTGTTGGGGTAGGAGGTCGGACCTCTAGTAGCGGCCCACACACATATGGTTCTTAGTAGAGATACAAAGTTCACCATGGGGAGTTTTCGTGGGGACTGATGCTTGGCTGACCCGAGAAGTGAGTGCCGAGGGTGGAGCCAGTGAGGTCAAGCATCTAAGTATCCGCTCTGAATAGCGTAGCCTCGGGGGTAAAACCCCATGTGGGATCAACAACTATTGTCTTGGCCAGCCATAAGAATTGTGCTTGAATTATTTTAAACATTCAAACATTCAAGACCAAACAGCAAAACATTGTGTCTTTTGTGTCTTCAAGTGTATGCAAAACAATTTTACATCAAACAACACACTTTCTTGGAGTCATTTTGAAGTCTAAACACTTGCAAACATTGAGTCCTCATCAACATTGTGTCCTCTTGTCACGAAAAACAGTCAAACAGTCAGATTTGGTCACAACAAAAGGACTTCACAAATTGGAAAAATTGCACAAATTTTACAGAAACGCGTCTGTGTCTGTTTTAACCGTGTCTGGGTCATATAAACGCGTCTGTGAAGGGCAGAATAGCATCTGTGTTTATAACAGCGTCTGTGTTGAATAGAAACACGTCTGCGTCGGATAACCACGTCTATGCAGTATACAAGCGCGTCTGTGTTCAAAAATTGCAAGAAAATTTCACAGTCCAGCAAACAAAAGAAATCAGTTTCGGAATACTTGAGCTTCCTAGGTTGTTTCTCTAGGTTTCATCTAGCATTCAACCTGTCTTTGGGTCTCACATAGTCCATCATTGCTTCACATCTCATTTTACATTCACACTAGTCTAAACTCGAGTCAAAAGGTCACTTGCTTGTCCTCATCATACTTTGTCAACATACTACATACAACAACACTTTGCTAAGTGGTCCCTCATCAAGGTTTCTTACCTTTGGGTCTCATTTGGGCTTACTTAGAGTCAAGGTTAGCTTACCTCATCAAGAGAAACTATCCTCTCTTTGGAAGTCACACCTACTTTACTACATACATACTTGGTCTTACACTTTGGACATTACAAGTACACTTCAGACTCATTTACATTTCATCCAACTCTTGGTCTTTCATACTCTTTCCATTTTTCATCTAGTCTCACACATCTTGGTCAATACCTAGTGCATGGTTGAAACCCGTCTTCAAAAATCTAGGAGAGAAACTAAAGAGGCTCAAGAGTCCGCAAACATGAGTTCTTATGAGTATGACAATGAGATCTTTTTCAATTCTGATCATACTACATTACCTGACATGGATGCCTATAGAAACAATCCAAATGTTGAGAACATGGACACTATAAACAACAATGCTACACAAAATGACAATGTGGACAACTTTTTAGTACATTCAGCAGATGTGGAAGAATCCATTAAGAATCCCCATTTCAATCGATTGGTTGAGGAAATAATGGGGAGAGATAGACAATACTTCTTACACATGATGGCACAAAGTGGAGCCAAGATACCTCATGATTTTGACATATCTCAAATAATGGAACATAGACCTTTGCAACAACCGCACTCCAATATGGATCAAAGAAGACCTAATAGTGGAGGAAATAGAGGACCACACATGGTACCTGAATCACCATCAGCTTTGCTTCAAAAACCAGAGGTCCCACATACACATGGTCAAACATATGATACTCACCTTCGCAGACCATTATGGAAGTCTTATGGAGAAAAATATGCTCAATCACATATCAATGCTAAGGATCAACCACCAAAGCAATGGGATATTCCAAGGCATGCTCAAAATTTGGACACAAGGAAACCTCATGTCAAATTTGGGGGCAATACAATAGAACATGACATGCCTGTAGAGTATGGTATACATGCACAAAATAGATATGATGTTCCTCAACATGAATCTATACCAAGTGGTCCATATATGCAACATCATTACAGACCTCCTCCATATGAACATGTGTATGATCAATATCATCCATATATGCAACATGCACCTCCTCCAATGGGTACCTCAAACATAGGATATGGTCGAAGAAGTCGATCTCCACCTAAGAGCAATTTGGAGCAACAAATCAGGGATTTACAAAAGAAAATGGAGGACATAAATACACCAAAGCCAACATACACAATGAGAGACATATGTCCTTATCCATTTGACAAGAGCATTCCAATGCCTCCATTTCCTGCACACTTTGTGATGCCTAAATCTGACAAGTATAGAGGAAAAGGGGACCCCAAGGCACATATAAGACAATTTTTCACAGCTTGCATTGAGGTAGCTTCAGAAGAGACATATTTGATGAGATTATTCCCACAAAGCTTAGGTGATCAAGCTATGGAATGGTTCTCCCAACTCCCACCTGGTATTAAGTCATGGGGTGACTTAGCAGAGGCATTTATTCAAGATTTTTCCTACAATATAGAGACAGACATATCAGTCACTACTTTGTGCAACACTAAGCAAAAAGAAGGAGAGTCCTTTGCATCATTTTTGCAAAGATGGAGAAATCTAGCTAGCAGATGCTCTTGTGAAATTCCACAAAAAAAAATGGTAGAGATGTTCACACAAAATGTTAACAAAGACATTGGCTATGATCTAAGGAAAGATTGTTTTTCCACCTTCAAGGATGTCATTGAAAAGGGCTTAGCAACAGAAAAGGTTCTAATTGAACAGGGAGTCATCAAGATATTCAAAGAAAACAAAGATGACTTTAAAGGGAAAGACAAGCCAAGATTTTGGAATAAAAACAAGAACACAGTCAATGATGGTGTTGTTGATGCCAATACAGTGCGACCCAAATTCGTCTTTTCAGGATCAAGTTCTATAAACAATCAAGTGAATACTCAAACAACTTCTAGACCACGAAGGAAGTACACCCCATTGGGAGAACCACTTGAATCAGTCTTCAAAAAGCTTGTGGCAAACAAAGTGATCACAGTTCCAGATTTTCCTCCATATGAACCAAAGGTCAAACCAAATTGGTGGAATGATGATGAGTATTGTGAATTTCATAAGAGCAAGGGTCATAAGACGGGAAATTGTCATCGATTGAAGAACATTGTGCAAGATCTCATTGATAGGGGTGACATTGAGATTGAAGGGCACTCATCCAATCAAGAACATGAGATGTTTAAGGAACCATTCCCAAAACATGACAAAGGAAAAGCTAAAGCCATAGAGGATCAAACCAACTATACCAGAGCATCCTATAACTATGATTCAACTATCAATCACATATCAATGGACAATTACGTCTCTACTATTATCATCAAGGACAAAACGTCTGAGAATTCTACCCAGAGACCCAAGATTGTCCTAAAAGGTATTGGATCTTCTTCCGAACCTACCTCTGAATGTCATGTTACAACTCACCGAAGTAAATTCACTTTGCAAGGTGCTCCAACTAAAAACACCGCTTCTTCATCAACCAAACCTGAGTATGACCTTGTAGAACAGTTAGGGAAGACACCCGCGCTCATTTCAATCCTTGAGCTATTACGCATATCCCCCGCACATAAATCCATTCTTGACAAAATCTTGAGAGACACTATTGTCCCTACTAATCTGAACGTGGACCAGTTTCAAGCCATGGTGGGATACCTTTCCATTCCACACTCCCTTACATTCACAGAAGCCAATGATGCCTCCATAAGTCAGCCACATAATGCACCATTACACATTGAAGCCTTCATACACAAACATCGAATAAAATGAGTCCTGATAGATGGAGGAGCAAGTCTAAACATTTGTACATTGAACACTATTAAACAATTGGAATATTCTGATAAAGCTATGAATTCTACAAACAAAATCACCATCAAGGCATATGATGATGAAGAGCGTTCATCCAAGGGCACAGTCACCTTACCTCTCAGAGTTGGGCCAATTACAAAGGATGTGGTTTGTCAAATCCTTGATCTGGATCTCATATACAACATATTGCTAGGATGTCCTTGGATTCATGAAATGAGGGCAGTCCCGTCTACATATCACCAATGCATTAAGTTTCCTCACAATGGAGTTGAAATAATAGTTAATGCTGACCCAAATCCATTCATATATTGCAACAATCTGCAACCTAGATCAGAAATAACAATCCTAATCAATTGCGAAGCTGTTCCTTCATCGGCATATGTGGATCCTGAATCCTTAAAAGCTTCTACATCCAAACAAGAAGAGCTAAAAGAAAAGTTCAAGATTAAAGACCTAGGATGTGGTGAGTATATATTTCATGTTGACCAACTCCCATTATCTCCTAAGGTATTCTGTCAACAAGAACAACCTACAAACAATTTTCAATGCCAAGGAATTGGGTGTGAACCACCTAGTGTTGTGGCTACTAAGTCTGAATGCAAATCTCCTCTAGCAGTGCAAGCAACTCTTGATATCAATAGTCCTAAGAGTGGTTCCAACAAAGAATCTATTGAGTCTATCGCCAACCCTCTAGAGAACTCACATAGCCTTACCATTTCATCCACTCCTTCCATTTCCACTCCACTTCCAGACTTGGATCAACAAGAATCACAAAAGCCCTCACTCATTGGGGATCAAAAATCAAGCGTTGAAAAGAAAAATCTAAAAGTCACTAATAAAGAAAAGTCCTTTAGTCCAAATCAAAATCAAAAGTTATTGGACTCTGCAAAGATCAAAGTCAAGGATAAAAATCCTATGAAGCAAAAAGAGCAAGAGTTGATCTCCCCTAATATCAAAATAACTAGGGGCAAAAGCTCTAAAATTTTAAGTCAAAAAGCATACTTGTTGATCCTAAGTCTCCATCATGCTATCCTACTTTCACTTCTTTTCACAATCATAAGCCTTCATAACTCATCCACTTGTTCCACACATCCTTTACATTCTGGCGATACATCATGGACCTTTAATGGAGCTTCCTTGAAGGACTTTGTTATCAGGGATGCCCAAGCTTCTTTAGGTGACATGCATATGGGCCTGTGTAGTCCACACACTAGTAATTCTATCTCAGTTCCCTTATCAAGGAAGACAGTCACTCAAGCTACACATCATTCAATCAAGGAACAATGCAACTACAATCACAAGGTAAAGCCTCACACATTTGAGGTAGGTGACTTGGTTCTCAGAGAAAATCCCAAAAATCAGCAAGATAGAGAGAAGAAGGGCAAGTTCGAACCAAATTGGCTTGGTCCTTACGTCATTACAGTAGCATATGGATCTGGGGCATATCAGCTCTCAACTACAGAAGGTGAACCTTTGGAGGATCCTATCAACAACATGCACCTTCGTAAGTTTTACACATAGCTCTTCAGAATATCCTAATTCAAAAATACAAAAAAAATTATAAAACAAAAAAATCGTTACTTGGTGAAAACCTGGCAAACAGGCGCCTTGTGACACAAAAAACATTGAAAAATCGAAAAAAGTAAAGAGAAATAATTTCGTCCAACGGTGAAAACCACTTCGGTGGCGCCCTGGGCAAGTACCATGGTGAAAACTGGGTCACCAGCGCCATGCATAGAGACATTGCTCCTCCCTCCTTCAGGATTCTCTTTCATCATTTCACTTTGCACACACTCACAACCTATTCGTTCATAATAAACTTACCCATTCCCATCATGGCTTGTTATTGATCTACCCAAGATTGGTTAGCCATTCATAATAAACCTCCCTTTTCACCTCCCTTTCCATCCATAACAAATCAGATCCTATCTGTGGCTAAGGCAAATCCTATGTCTAGTGATGGGTGTGGAACTGAGAACATTACATGTTTCAAGGAGTACAGTTTCTTCCAGCTTCCTTCAGTCTATCCATGCATAATCTGCAATAAAGCAACATTTGCATCACAGATCCGCAATAAAGTTTCATCTTCTCTGCAATAAAGTATCAGTTTCATGGATTCAGTCAGTTTTAGATGAGACACAACAGCAATAATGGGCTTCAACAAATCAAATATTTCAACAGACTCAGACAACATTATGGTTCAGTGCTATCTATCCTTTCTGTGAAAGTGAACATTGTGACCACAATCAAATAAGACTTATACAGGTGACAAGAGACACTAAACTTGAGGACTACAGTGGATGTTGGTGTCGAGTCTTGGTTTTCTTTTGATTTCATCTTTTTTGGTGACATGTCTTTTAGCTTTTCCGGGATGTCTCTGACTAGAGCTTCTATCTTCAGGATGTCTTTGACTAGAAAGGCGAGGATGGGGTATCGTCACCTATTTGTATTTGCTGTCTGTGGATTGTCTCTTAGTAATGCTATGACTTGTCCAAGGATATGAGGACACTGTGCGTCTAGTGTGGACTGGGGCATTCCTTGTTTGTGATTGTCTTATCTCCATGCAAACAGGTACAATGACTTTCTGGGTCGAACATATGCCTCGATTGTCATAACCTACTTGCCATAATAAAGCTCAATGATGATAACGCACAAGAAGCTCTTTCACTTTCATATCTTCTGTCTTTCATCCCCCCTTTCTTGATTGACTTCCATCATCCTTCTCGAGTCCGCATAGCCTGCTATCACATGATTGAGTATAATGACACACCAAAAACATTTGCATTTCATGTAGTTGCACCTACATTACCACATATAAGTATTTCATACATACATATAGATATCACAACTGCCTCACATCCTACACACAACACCTGTTAGCACAATTTACATTTGCATTATCATATTCATCTGCATTACTTACATTCACATTTGCATCATGCATACACATATAAAACATAAACGAACAAAAAAAATAAAAATATTGCATTGCATCATATACATATTTGCATCCATATCATAAGCATCACATAAGAACATCTCATCACATTGGTACACATGCATATAGCTGCCGCAAAGATGAATCATCTCATATATATATATAAAGTGTCATGATACAATGATGTCAAAATCATATGGCTACAATCACCCGCAGGTGTCTACATCATTATACAAAATGGTACAAAACTGATACACAGGAACTCACTGATCACTCCTGCCAACACTGTTGGTAGTGCTAATCCTATCCATGTCATGGTATCCCGTGCCACTTGTCCCACCCTCATCTCTAGTCCCGGATCCTAGAACACTCGTCTAAGGGCATTCCTATCTCCATCTTGATCGTACAAAATCAGCTCCCCATCAATTGGTATCCGCATAATCCTGTATACATCCTCCAGGGTGACTGTCATCTCCCCCATCAGCAAATGGAATGTGCAAGTCTCGGAGTGTCATCTCTCCACCAGTGCAGTCAGCAGTCCCATGTTCACCTGAAACTCAAGCACATACAGAATGTGTCACAGACCCATAACTTCAATCGTAGCTTGGTCACGAAGTGTCAACTCAGGTCGCAACCTCTGCATCGACGAGAATCTCTCCCATGACTCTAGCATCGGCAAATACTCCTGCAGTCAAACAACTCAATCATGTCAGTTATAGTGGCATTCACTGTTTATCACAAAATGCTACTCGCTATCTAAATGCATATGGCTATCTACCCTAGTGACACTCACTGTTCATCACAAAGTGTTACTATTTATCCTAGTGGTACTCACTGTTCATCACAAAGTACTACGTGTGTGACACTCCCTGTTCATCAAAAAGTGTTACTCACATTTGCACTCCCTATTCATCACAAAGTGCTGCTCATATTTTAGTACTCCCTGTTCATCACAAAGTACTCTATCTTGGTACTCACTGTTCATCACAAAGTGCCTTGATCTATCCTAGTCTTCCTAGAGGACCTGCTTGAGTGTATCCCCTCAGTAGCTTATCCAATCGACAACATATGTTCATCACAGAACTGCCGATTTGACCTAGAAGATGCAAATTCATACTTTTCAAACGCAAACATGCTTACATGACATAAATGCACATTTATTATATTACCTAGCATGCATTAATGACAACAATAAATGCATCAAAGTACGAGGAGGTTTGGTGGTACTCACCGGCTCTCCTGCCTCCACTAGCCTCTAGAATCGGCGAATGTGGTCGAATCTGTGAGTGAAGGCCATTGCTGCTGACTGCTGCTACTCTATTTTCGCTCTGCACTCTGCTCTCGTGGATGTATAGATGACAATGAGGATGTATTTTCCCCCGTGGTCTATCTTATAGACTACCCCTAGCCTTCGTTTCCCGAGTCAGTCTTCTTTATCCCGTGACTTTGTCACTTTATCCGGTCAGTCCATTCTAGCCTCTCTTTCTTATCGAGAGATTGTCTGCAATCTTTTCAGACATTTTCATCCAATCTCTCGAGGGGGCATATCATTCCCATTCTGGGGCAACTCTGTATCAGTTCATCTTATCTTCTTTGAAACAACGCGACAAGTCGCATTGTCTCAAAGAGGGGTAAAATGTAGACATCCAAAATTGTCATGTCTAATTAAATAAATATTTTATTTATTTAATTATCTAAGCTTAATTCTTCTATTAATTAAATAAATCTTTATTTATTTAATTAATTCATTTATCCTCTTCTAGCCTTATTTCTCATTTAAATAAATACATTTATTTATTTAAATTATCCTTTTCCTAAATTAAATAAATATCTTATTTATTTAATTATCCTACTTCTTCTATTAATTAAATAAATCTTTATTTATTTAATTAATTCATTAACCTTTTCTACCCATGACACATGTCATTCATCTCTTAATTTATACACTACCTACCCCTCTCATTATTTTATTATTTCTTTTACCTACCCTCTAATCATAGCCGACCTCCTTTTACACCTCTCAATCTTATCCCTCCATTTCATATTGTGTCTTCTATTTAAGGAGATGCTTCCTTTATTATCAAACCCTAATCATTCATTCCTAATCAATCATTATAATCATTCATGCTAATCATCTTTTATGCAATTGACTATACTACGATCCTACTTGCAACCACATTCCGTTCTTTGTTGAGCTCTTGTGCATATAAAATCTGAGAGCAAATATATCAAGCAAGATCAATGGAGATAGGAAAAATGGAGATCAAAACCCTATTGGACATGTAATGGTATAATCTTTGTGATTTCACTTGATTTGCATTGTCTTAGGTAATCTTCATATGTTATGGTGGATCTTTGTTGATTGTTAGGCTAGGGTTTGGTGGTTGAATTCATTTAGCCTTTCAATATTGTTATTATTGATATCCATTTTCACCATATACACCTGTTATCGATGTTTTTAAAATTGGGTTCTTTCCCCATATTTGGCTATGGTTTTTGAAAAAATTTGTATAAGATGTGGCCCCAAATGCTTCAGCCTTATTTTAAACCTAGAGTGTTTAAGGTTTTTCTAAGTTTTAGGCTTTATCTTTTGTGTTAGGTCCCCTGGTTTCTATTCCGACGTTACTTTATTTCACTTAAGTCATGGGTCGCGGGGTCGTAAGAAGTGTCCCCCCTTGCTATTTACTTAGGCGGTCATGTTGATTATTTGAAAATTTTCGCCTTTTATTATTTCCTTCTAAAGTGCCGGGCCCAGTAAACACTGAGCAACTTGAGAAAGGATCTGACGGTCAGCGCTATTTCGCAAAGGCTAAGTGCTCACATTTTAAGGCTGCGAAATAGCGAGGATTAATATCAGCCGTCCATGTGTCACGACAGGGTAAGTGGAAGGCATAGTTGTCAGAGATAGCTGGAGCCCCGTGGCTTTCTTTTGGCATATTATAAGGTAACACGTGGCACAGGCCGCCACAGTCAGCAGGACAGGGCGCCAGGTGTCCATGATGTGTCCGTGGGCCCACCTCTTCTGAAAGCTCCTAGCAGGGTTTAAATGCCGCGCAAGTCGAGATAAGATCTAACGGCTCGCGCTATTTCGCAAGGGTAAGATGCTCACATTTTAAGGCTGCGAAATAGCGAAAGTTAACCTGGACCGTCCACGTGTCTTGATGACACGCGGTCTAAAAGGCAGCTGTGGGTCCCTATAGTGTATGTTCGACAAATGAAAAGTTGACGGGTCAGCTTCAAAGGTGACAAGAAAGCCAGGTGTCTATGGCGTTTCAGTGGGCCCACCTTTTCTGAGGTAGACCTATCGAGACTGAAGTGGGACCCCCATGGTTCTTCTTCCGGCAAATAACAGAATGACAAATCAGCACAGTGGATGACTAGATGCCAGATGTCACTGATGACTCAGCGGGCCCACCATTCCTGAGGACCTGTTCGAAGGATTAAAAGGCGATTAACTTGAAAGATAATCCAACGGCCCGCGCTATTTCGCAAGGGTTAAGTGCTCACCCTTTAAGGCTGCGAAATAGCGAGAATGAATATCAGCCGTCCACGTGTCATGATGATGACATGGCAAAAAGAGAAAAGCACGGGCCCGCTACAGTATAAAGGGCGACATTCAGTCAGTATCGGAATAGAATGTGAGGGGATTTTCTAAGCCAATGGTCGGATGCCGCGTGGTATTATGTAGCCAATAAAAGACAGGACTTAGACTAAGGACAAAGCCGTCAAAATGAAATTCACAGAGAGACACTTGCAGAAAGACTGCGGCCCGTTGGAGCTAAAATATGAATTCTCGTATGAATTCGATTTTGAAGGGACGGTCGAAGCATGCGGAATCAATGTTACAGTTAAGGCCCAGAGTACAAGCATTTGATTTCCTAACAACCAAGTAAGGATACCTCTTAAAAGGATTTTTGCAGAGGAGGCAAACGCAGAGTTATCTTTTACAAATACAGAGAAGGCGAATTGGTTGCAGAGCGAATTTCTTCGAGCAAGCATCAGGTTTTTCTTATTTTGCAGCCGTTCTTGTGTTGTGATACGTGAAACTGTTCTCATATAGCATAAATAGTTTCAGAAGTAATATTTATCCGGTTGTATTGCAAATGGCTCCTAAAAGGGAATTTTCTGGTAAAGTTGATTATCTTGAAAGAAGTGTGTGTGATGACTTCTTAGAGCAGTTGACGCTGTCAACCAACCAGGCATCTAAGGCCAAAGAATTAGTACCCAGGGCTCCCCGACTGAGAATTGGAGAAGGATTGTATGATAAGGGTAATTGGTTAAGAGACCCACAGGTTGGGCTGTCTGGGTTGGGGTTATTTAAAATCGGTTTTGGAATGAGGAATTCTCCTGCTCCTCAAAATAGCATTTGGGAATTAGATGTTGGGAGATTGGTAGTCCCAGGGGTGTTCATGGATACAGATTTGTTAACCCAGATTGCATTAAATTATGATTCAGTTACCAGGTGTATCCGGGATGTGAATGGAAAAACCCTCATGGAGATAAATGCAGAAGAGCTG
Organism: Cryptomeria japonica; assembly: GCF_030272615.1. Taxonomy (NCBI): domain Eukaryota; kingdom Viridiplantae; phylum Streptophyta; class Pinopsida; order Cupressales; family Cupressaceae; genus Cryptomeria; species Cryptomeria japonica. The sequence continues at coordinate 709,140,854 of NC_081407.1, forward strand.
AGAAAAGCGTTTGGGCTTAGTGAGTTTACCAATTTCTTGGAGCATATAAACTTCACACAATTAACTCAGGTATACAAGGCACAGAGGACTCATCTCAGGAATGGGCCTCTCAAAGAACTTTTTCTGAAAGTGGGAGGGTTAGCAGTTGTAGGGCCCAATACACAAGAGCCCTTTTCACTAAGTATGTTTACCTTAAGGGCAAAAGGGATGTACTGGGCACTTTGCCAAGTTCTAGGAGAGGATGCTGAATCTAATATACCAAATCATTATCTGTTAATGATTGTTCAAATTTTGAATCCTTCTCTTGCTATTACATTTGATTATGCCTCCTATATTGCTGATGCTATCCATGGAGGACTGATGGGGATAAAGAATGGGAAGGTGGATAGGCCATTTGGGTGGTATTCACTATTGATGCACCTCTTCCTCTTCAAAGGTGGAGATTATTTTGCCAGTGGAATGGATCTGGTAAAAGAAAAGGAGGGAGAGAAGATGCCAGTACAATTATGGAGTACCGTATTGTCATGGGATAGAGAGGATGCAAGCTTTCTAAAGTTTGATAAATACTTTGCATCCAAGATAAGGACTCTTCTTTGTTCTGACAATCCACGAGTCCCCAAGGTTCTTCTGGAATTCTTAAGACCAAAAGAATTCGCAGAGAATGTCAAGATTGTTCATAACTGGGGTGATATGTATTTGTATCCAGTGTCCACAGTGTTTAGGGTCTTTGGTTTCAGAGGCACCCCATTTTTGTTACCATACCAGGTCCCCCTCAAAGTGGGAATAGCTGAGATTCTCAGACAAATTGGTGACTTGCAAGAGGCAGAGTTAACAGGCCGAGGTAAAGGGACTATTTTCCCTACAGCTACAGTAGCCCACCAATTTGTAATCACCAAGGGAGGCTGGAAATGTTTTGAGGATTTCCTTAAACCCTACCATTTGTCCACTGCAGTGTCTAGATGTGCTGACCCGGAGGACTTCTTCAATGGTGTATTCTGGAAGAAAGTAGCATGCAGAGGTAGGCCCCATCAATTCCACTTTCCTGAAGACCTCATCAGGAATGAATTTGATTTGGATGAACAGGAGTTGAGGAAAGAAAAATGGGTAGCTTACAGGAAGGCCCTGGATTTTGTGCATCAATTTGATGCTAGCTATGACCCATTGTCTAGCTTCTTCCCATTGGAAGAAAAGATAAAATTTTTGATTATTTGTTTTGAGGATGTGATGCAGACAATAAAGGAGAAAAGGGAAGTTGTAATTAAAAACAACCCTGAGAAAGCAAGAATGATTTTGGGGAAATCAGCTCCTACTAAAGCCATCCCTCCTGGTGATTATACCCTGCATAAGAAAGCAGGTTACAGTGTGTTGGTGTCTGCAACAGGGGAACCCTCTTCATCTAAAGGGAAGAGGAAAGCACATGAAGTCATTGACATCCAAGACAGCCCAAAGAAGCAGAGGGTGGGGAAGGAAGTGCAATCAGATACACCCTTATATTCCCCATCCCAATCCCCTCTCCACATTGGAGATGAACAAGCAGCAACTGAATACCTCTCTCAGTTGGGCAGTTTGGGGGAGATTGCGTATACATATGATGAAGTGGAAGAGGGGATGCCAGAAGAACCCACCGAAGCACAAATGGACATCACCTCGACTGAACTCAAAGGCCAGGAGTGGGATCCTGAGATAAAGAAGGCCACTAGTGCTTTTCTAGCAGATGATAGTTTTGTAACATCTGAAGCATTCATGCAATTTATATGGAAACAACATATAGATACATATAATGCTAGATGTGAAACAAGAAAGGAAGAACAACTAAATAAAGATCCAGCCTCGGTGGAGGAAGAAATAAAACAGGAGATGATGGAAGAATTCAAAACCATCACTCCTGAACAGGGGAGAGATTTAGTAGCACAAGCTGGAGTGCTCATTTTGCCAGAATGGAATATTGCTGATGCTCTGGTGCTGGATGCAGTGAGGAAAGAAACCAAACCCATGGAAGGGGTTTCATTCAGTAAAGACAATGTTGCTCTAGTCATGTGGTCCCTTAAGAGAAATGAGGACAAGAAGGGTAAAGACACCACAGGGACAAGTCACATTGGCGGATTGATGGTCAGGAGAGTAGAAAGTATAGGGGTAGTAGAGGCTGCCAGCACAGTGTTGGAGACTGCCAAATTTAGTGTTGCAGTAGCTGAGAAGGATGCTAAAGAAAAAGAGGCTCTCCAGTTCAAATTGGAAACAGTCTTGAAAGCTTATGACATTGCCAAGGAGGAAATAAGAGGCAAAGAGAGTATCATTGCCAAACTGCAGAGCCAATTAGCAGGACAACGTCAACAAGGTGAGTCTTCAACATTAGTGATCACCTCTTCTCCTGCAAGACCTCCACCTACTAGCCCCATTATTGAGTTCCCACTATCTCCTGCACCTTCCAGTTCTCAGATGATAGAGATAACTCCCCAAGAATTGGAGAGTCTTAAGCAAACTCAGGCCTATTATGCAGGGAAGTATGAAGAAAAGATTAAGGCCACTGTCTCCAGTTTTGCAGACACTATAAATGCTTCACTCCTTCACAATAGTGTAGGAAAAATCATGGAGATATGGACTGAGTTGATAAGAGATAAAGTCATATTGACACCCATTTTTGATAGATGGAGGCCTAGGGAGCAGGATTTGGAGTTCATGTGTGTTTCCTGTGATGAAGCAAGAGCTAACCCTATTATCAAATCCACTTCTGATATCACTAAGAGTTTATTGCAATTGGCGACAGAGGTGGATAATGTGGAAAGAAGGGTTAAATTGCTTAAAAAGGAATACACTGATCAGGTTTGTGAGTTACTCCCAGGAATTTTTGCCAATCCAGATCAGCTGAAAGATAAGCAGATATGGCTCAATGAGATAAATGCTAAATTGTCAGCAAGGGTCAAGGGAATTATTGATCTGGATGATACCTCATTTTTTGTTATAACCATACAGGAAATAGAGAGAATTAAATCACACTACAGTTTTCTTAACTCAGAAGTCAACAAACTGAGGAATTCTTGGAAAGGGTTGACTAAGGTTAAAAGTGATGTGATTAATTTTGTATGGCTGACCGAGGAGACATATGGTGAGTGGGGAATTAAATATTCCACTCGAGATCCGGAGCAGTTAGAGAACATCCCTGAAGAGCTAGAGGAGGTTGCAATTGAACAACCCGTCCAACAGACTGCTGAAGAAGCTGAAAAGAGCGCATAACTGAAATTGTAACTTCTTCAATTTTTGAAGTAATTGTAACAAACTTTCCTCAAGAAGTCCGAAGCTTTGTGCATCCATATTGATATAAATGGATACCAGGACTAGAGAGAGAGGGATCACAAAATTTTTGTAAGAAAACGCTGCAGAAAAATTCTCTGCGCTTTTCCAAAGATTAATGGAGAATCAGACTTTTGTAGAAATTTTTCAAATGAATATTAATATACAGGCCATCAATTTTGAGTAAAGCTGTGTGTCGTCTTCAAACTTGTCCTTAAGTTTATTTACTTTGTTTCATTCAGAATAGTCTAGGATTTTTTCTGTTTGAATGGAATTGTAAGGCAATCTCAGTATGGGTGTTTCTAGCTTTTCTCTTTAGGAGGGAAATTAAATATGCACGACCACTCTACCGGTAAATACTTTAGGAGAAACTTTGAATTGGAGGACCATAGTTCATTTTGAAGTGATTAGATCCTCATTGATGTTAGGCATTTACAGGGATAAATGGAAGCTGAGTTGATGGGAGGTATAGAGGTACCTCATTTCAGGAGTTTTATTTGAGTTTGAGTGACTCTATAACCTTGGATAAAGCATTGGTATTAATCTGAGGCCTTTATTGCATTTGTTGTCGATCAAATATGTTGAAATTGAGTATTGTTTCCCTCTTTGTTTTCAATTGTTTTTTAAGGTGAATAAATCCACTGGTTTTCTGGACTGGTTTGCTGTGAATTTGTTGCTTAAGAGTGTGGATTTAATTCACAGAAGGTATACCCACCTGGGCTTAAGGAAGAGCCCAAAGTGTAGAAGGTCTAACCAAACCTTGTCATATGTTGTCTCCGAAATTCTTTCATCCTTGATGCCTTCTTGGCACCCATTTTAGATTATATTATTAAAGGCATTGAAGGGGAATCAGATTTTGAGAACAACAAAAGTGGTGACTCTGCTGGGGACAGTTATCACAAAGATATACACATAGAATCTGTCCCAAGACTTGTGGAAAGTATTGTTGTGTTTGTGAGTAAGACTGCTTGCGTCTATATTTCCCACAGCTTTGTGGGTGGCGACTCTGTTATTTTTGAACCAGTCCTTGTGAGATATAAACTTTCTAAAATAAAGACAAACAAGATGCAAGGAAATAAGCATACAAGATCATTCATGAAGAAACATCCTCGTGAAACCCTGCAAGAAGGTCTGCCCGAGCAATCACGAAGAGGCCAGAAGAGATCTGTGATGCATGAGCCGTCAAATGCTGCATGGGTGCAGAAAAACAACAATATTGGTAAGATGCCTGACCGACCTGTTTATGCAAAGTCAAATTCATCCTCAAGAGATTCGGATCAGGATATTTTAGGTTTTCATTCAGGATTGTTTGGAAATATTGATGATATGCCTATTGTAAGTCGAGATTTATCACATGCTAGTGTTTCTGCAAAAGATAGAACTAGTTCAAATGCTATTAGGCACTCTGTTCCTAGGACAATAGATGGGAACATTAGTTTGATTAATATAGATCAAGTTAATGCATCGGATTCTGAAGAAAACTATCCTGATGAGGATAAAATGTCCCAAGAAATTGAAGAATTAAATAAAAGAGTTCATCATTTAATATCCTTGAGGGCCCAAAAGGAGGCAAATAAGGAAAAGGAAGTTAAAGCCAAAATGATGGAGAGAGATAGGCTTCTTAGACAGATAGCTGATCTTGAAGTCCTTGCCAAGGATAAAGAAAAGAGTGATCAAGAAGGCCCGGTGATCAGGGAAATCTTAACCCCTAAGATCAGACCAGTTCCTAAGTCAGTAGCCCAGCCAAGTAAAGAAGTCCCTAATGATTCCCAACTCCCTAAAGTTAATTTAGACAAAGGGAAACAGATATGGATAGATGATGGGGTAGAGTCTAAAACTGCATAAGGGATTTCTCATAGGATCCTAGCACATGAGAGAGAGATGGAAAGGATGAGGAAGGAAAAGGAAGACCTCCAAATGGAGTTGGAAAAGGCTGAGTTAGAAGCTGCAAATCAGGAAGTTAAGAGAAAGATCAACTACCTAAAAGCTCCCCCTATTACATTCCCATCAGAAGATCTTAGTAAGCCTAATCCCCAACAAATTTCTCTCCCTCAGGTCAATATCCGACCAGCAGTGCACACTAACATTGCTTCAGTAAGCCATATACCTTCAAATAAGCAGTATACCCAAACATCTCAATCCCCAATCTCAAAGGCTAAGATGATTATGGGGAATAATAATACTGTTTCCCCTTTTCAAAGAAGGCCGATTAATCTAGAACAATATAAGCAATTGTTTTTTGATGGGATCCCAGGATATCCAAATCATGTTCCCATTGAGTTAAGAGACAAACTCCATAAATTTGCCGGGAACAATGCAGTCAGTGCTGAGGAACATCTCAAATCTTTTGGGGATTTGATAAATGATTATGAGATAGTTGATGAGGATGTGATCATGAAACTGTTTGTTCAATCCCTGGTTGATGATGCAAGAGATTGGTATAGAGGTCTTCCAGTAGCCAGCATAGGTTCATGGGAGGAATTCAAAAATTGCTTTCAAGAACAGTATGGTGATAAGACTAATGTGAGTTTCATGCTGAATGAGTTCAATAATATCAGAAAATCTGAAAATGAAATAGTCACTAATTTTAATGCTAGGTTCCAGAAGGCTATGCATAGATTATATCAGGTAATGAGGCTAGATGACAATATGTGCCTTAACACCTATTATAATGCATTTGATTCTAAAATGGCTTACATTCTCAGAGATAAAAATCCTCATAACTTGAGGGATGCCTTTAGAATTGCCATAAATGTTGAAAGTAATAGAAAGGCATCTGGCAAATTAGGAAGGAGGATAGATGGAAGATTATGGCATGAAACCAAACAGCAACCTAACAAAGTTGCTAAGGAAGAGGACAAAATAGAAAAACTGGTCACTGCTATGAAAGATTTGACTACTAAGGTTAACAAAAATGATAAACCTCATTACAATTGGCAAGATAGACCTCCTAGGTTACATGATATGCCATACAATACAAATTGGAAGGATGGTAAGCCCCAAGTTGAGAAGCCTAAAATTGCCCAAAGCCAAGACACACCAGATCCTTTGAAAGGCAAGACTGTTAATCGCTGCATGCAACCATTGAAAATGACTTTTGTCACTTTCCACTTTTGATTATAGTGGGTTGGAACACTTGGTGTCAACGTCGTTTCCCACTTAGGTCATTCCCTTGACATCGGCCAAAGAATGGCTTTAAGCATTTTTCAACCCCTCGGGAAGGCAGACCTGCTAAAGGATTTAAATGCAAAAAAAAAACACTAACAGCATAAGAGTGGTCTCGATTTTTGATCACCTAGTAAAGGGGAGAGCATATTCCTTCCACTTTCGTAGCAAAGAAAACAAGTGTTCTTTTTAACTCTTCATTGTAATGATTTGTTAAAATCTATATGGAGATGTTGCTCCATAAAAACATGGTGTTTATTTTAATTCCTTCAAAGCAATGATTTTCTAATCTAGGAAAAGAACCTGGTCAACAAAGCAGAACTTTGATCTTGGTGGTCGACAAAAGAAATCGATAAAAGGGGAAGGACTTCCCTCTTTGAAAACAAAAATTTGACAAATGTGGTTTCTTTTACTTTACAAAAATTTGAAGTTGATCCTTTTAAACACCAAAGGATGGTGAGGTTGTTTTTAAAGCTTTTTGCAAAATGAAAGATTGCCTTGTTCATTTTAATAACCCAAAAAGGAAAGTTTTTCTCCAATGAAAGCAAGAAAGATTTTGATTTGTGGTTCTTTTTAGGTACCCAACTGAAATGTGAGTTCAGTTTTAAGAAAAATTTAAAAAAGGTTCAAATTTTAACTAACTTATCTAAGTTAGTAAAAACTCTAAACTATCTTAATGATCCTAAAAATGGAGCTCCTATCTGCAAGAAAATTGTTAGAACCTTGTGAAATAACAAGCAAAATCATTAGATAAATGTGGACTTCAACAAGTCTAATTTCGCACTTAGTTACAGCTTTTTTTTTTTTGCCTCAGTTTGTGATGCGCTACAAAACAAATTGTATGCGCTATAAAGTAATCTGGATGCGCTATCAAAAAGCCCCAACGCACTGAACTGTCTTTCAGATGCACTACTATGTTTTTCTTCTGCACTGAGACCTACAGGAAAGTATTAGTGGGGACGATGCGCTAAGGTAAAGACTGCATGCTCTAGGGAATATACCCCACGCGCTAAACAATGTGTTGGATATGCTAAAAGATCCACCAAATGCACTAAGGGATGTTCCCTACACACTAATTCATGTTTCCCGTGTACCTGCAAAAGTGTTTATTTTTTAAAACCAATTTGATTAATGGGGTAGAGCCCCACGGTGCATGCTAGAAATGTATGTGGGAAAAGTGGGGCTATGAAACTCCAAATGTGAAAAATGAAGTTCCAAGAGGGTTGTCCACACCCCCACAAGACTTCTTGGTGCAAGTTACGGAGTCATGAAGAATGACTCAACTTCCCAAGGATGGTTCCATGGTTCTCTATCTCACAAGGTCTCTCAAGCCAATGCCTTTGCTCTCAGATCACTGAGAAAAGTGGCTTAGGGATGACAAATGCAAGAATGAGGGATGCTTTTGATTGATTTTAACATGAGAATGCATCCTATCTATGCATGATCCTACAAATGCAATAGAATAGATTATAAGATGACAAGATTAGTAGTAATACTATCCTAACATGATATACTAGTTATATGATTTAAGCTAATGATAAAGGAAGTAGTCTAAAATGTTTATTAGATTAATTCCTTTTGCAAAGAGAGACTAGATGTGCTAAAATTGAGCATAAATGAGATACTAAATCTTGCATGGATTTTAGATAATAGATTTCTTAGATTCATGGATCCCCAAAATGGAGGAAGGAGATCTCTATTTATAGCAAAAATAGGGCAATGGATGGTCAGGATTGAAAGAGTTAATCAAGGGCCAAGATTGAAAGTTGTCAATCCATGTTTACAATTCTCACCAATGAAATTCTGACAATAGTCAACATAAGGCTGGTTGAGAGGAATGTAAGAAACATTAAATGCTTGAGAAGACCTCATGGTTACCCTAGGGGGTAAGGGTTAAGGTTAGGTTAAAGTTATCCATTGGATAAAGCTTTTAGCCAAAGGATAAACTCTTGTGCAAGGGTTAAAGGAATAACCATGGTCAAAGCAATAAATGCTTGATGAGACCCTTGGGTTAGATGGGGGTTAAGTTAGGCAAAAAGTCTCTAACCATACCACTAAGGGTTAGTGAACCATTAATGGTTTGAAGACTTTGGGGACAAATTTGTAAGAGTCCTTCCAAATTTGGAGGCATTCAACAAGTTATCTTGTTGAATGGGAAAAGGCTTTAATGCATTTTGAAGACTTTACTCCAAATTTGAGAAGTGACCTCCTCAAATTTAGGGAAAGGGGATAATTGATGGGTTTGGGTTAATTGATTTGGATTAGATGGATTCTAGAAGAAATTAGGGATAGGGTTAGGAGGCAAGTGGGAGATGTAGGAAAATGCAAGTGGGTGAGGGGAAATAGAATTAATTAAAATAAATTACTTTATTTCAATTTGGTTGCAAGTTGGGGAATTTAAATAAATTAGATTTATTTAATTGGGGTAAACTATTTAATTAAATGTGAATTTAATTAAAAAGTAGAGAGAAGGGTTTTAATTAAATAAAATGTTTTATTCAATTAAATGATGCAAAAAGGGCTTAAGGGAATTTAACTAAATAAATTGAATAATTTACTTAATTAAATAGAGGAATGTGGGTGATTTAATTAAATTGGATTTAATTAAATAGAGGAATGAACATAAAATATTCATTTAGGAATATGGTCATTTTTATACGTCTACAATTACTTTCAGATTTCAATGCATACTAACTTACTAACATTTACTCTTTCCATGCATGCATAAGGTACCTCTCTATTTTAGCTTTCATGATTACTTACATTAATAATGCAAATATCATTAAACCCCATTAGGTTCATTTTAAGAGGACCAAATCCAAATGTTCCCAATCCCAATCACTTATTCAACATCCTAGCATCACTATTCCATTTTCAATACTAATTACCACATTACTAATCCATTTCCCTAATCATCATAGACATTCACATAGCACTAGATGCATATCCATAGAAACAATCCCATTAATAAGCAATATCTAGGATACAACAAGATACATATATTCTCACCTATTATATCATCTACCATTATAGATTAATACAATATCTATTTATATGAAGCAGCATAGCTCTCAACCACAATGCAATTATCTCATCAATTCTACAAGTACATATGCCATATAAATTATATCCATCAATCTGCTACAAGGATCCATCCCTAAGATGAAGGGAGAAAAGTCCACGTCCATGCACAAGAGCATCCAATGAAGAATATCCCAATGGAAGACGACATCAGACCACCCAACCATGTGTAACCATAAGGAACCACTCCCCGTGCTATGTTAGGATACAAGATCCCACTCACACTCTAGATATAGGCTGACACATAGCTACTAAAGAGATGAAACAACTCCAAGACCACAAGACATGACATAATCGACCATGCAGGACATCCAGAGGCACCACAATACAAAGCATAAGGAACTAGGACCAACATGTAGGGAAGAGTGTCATCACATGCTATCACCAATAAGGATATCCTAGAACTCAACCCGACATCCGTGATACACATGCAAAACCATCTCAACCTTTGAGAAAATCAAGGGAGTTTTGTTTATTCAGTTACCAGATTCATCACCTCACTCTAGTCTCCAAGCCATGAGATGGGACACCACAAATACATTTCTTATCTTACTTATATGAGTTACTACTGGCCAACCCACCTAAGATTAATTATTATGTTATCACTTGATTAATACAACAAACCTCCAATGAGCTATCCAAATAGTCTAGACCAGGAATCTCCAAACAAAAAGGAATCCTAACAGTCTATTCCTCATGAACTTGGCAAACAAATTCACGCCCACTCTCCTTAACCATTCTCCAAGACCTTAGGTGATGCAACCATAACCGGTAAAACTCTCAAAGAGAATCAACTAGCTTATGCAGCAAAAGGAAACCCAACAAAAGCAACAAGAAAACATAACAAGATCACATAAATAGGTCATATTAATGCCTTATAACTTCTAGAAATCATCCGACAATCATCATATTATCATCAGAGAACATCCAAAAATTAACTGGTTACATGCAGGATATCGGCCAGATTCAATCCAATCCGGGACTCTAAGAATCAACTAGATCACAAAATGTGAATCTTCATCCTTATTCTTAATTCTACTTCCTCTACCCCTACAAATGATTACATAACAACATATTTATACCCACTAGAACATATTTGGGTCAACCTCATAAGATTACATTTACCAATGCAAGAAATGAAAGATGTATTAGGTCGGCCCTAAGTATTAAATAAATCTTTCTGGAAAATAACAACCAAGAGGAGCGGTTCAATAGGAAGGTCAACCACATGCCAAAGAACATTGGACAAGACCCAAGATAGATCCACATGCCAAGAATCGCACTAGTAAGGAAGGAAAACCAACCAGTAAGCACAAGAACTGTATGGGAACCCAGAAACACTCAACCAGAAGTGATAATTGACTGGGAAAGAACTGAAATGGACTAAAAATATGGAATCAAGCACATGAAACCACTTGGAAACGGAAAATAAGATCTTCCACAGATAACAAGCAACTACTAGTGCCAATTGGGAAGAACACAAAAAAATACACAAAGAGATAAACAAGAACAAAACTGATAGGAAATATTTTTGGATAATGCAAGATTGCTCATCGACCATGGATTCTCTTGTATCAGACAACCCAGGTAGAAAAAGATGTTCCATGAGAGGCAACTCATGAACATCTAAAAGGATTTAGAATAAATATACCATGCTCATTTCTGATCCAAACATCTTCTTTATTTGACAACCTCTATTTTAACCCCTCTGGTGCCTCAACTGACTTCTCTAACCTCTAACTATCTATGTTTCTCTTCCTTTTCTTCAGATCTTCATGTTGTCTCTATTTAGTGCCTTTTTTCTTCTACAACTCTAACTTGGTTCTACCACAAGACTTCATCTGGTTTGTCACCATAATCTCTGTCATCCGATTCCATCTGTCCATCAGGCTCAACTATCAGATCCTTCTGCAAACTCATGTCACCTTCCGGCATAACCTCTGCAACTGGTTCTATGTGATCTTTCTTCAAACCCTCTGGTATAACCTCTGCAACTGGTTTTATCAAACCTTCTACTATAACCTTTGCCACCGGTTGCTCAGTACTGCAACTTTTATCAAGACTCAAATTCTTCACCTCCTTCTCTTTTTCCTTCAAAGAAATCAATGTAAAGTTATGCCCATCCTTCTCAATAGTTACTAGGTTTCTTCTACAGTCATCAATAACTCCTCTATGATATGGCCAAGGTTTTCCCAACATGACATGACAAGAACTCATAGATGCAACATCACACAAAACCTCATCTCTAAAAGACCCAATGTTGAAATTCACCAAACACTACTCTATTATCTCTATCTTTTGATCACATTACAACCAAATCACCTAATAAGGTCAAGGATGCTTAAGCTTCTTCAATCCAAGCTTCATAACCATCTCCTCAGATACCAAATTGTCAGTACTTCCCCTATCCACAATAACCTTTCAACACTTACCACCTGATTTACACACAGTTCGAAAATGGCTCTTCCTCTAGGTAGATCTAGTATCCTTCCTTCTAAACATAAGGGATTCTCCTTGCTCTGGTGCATAGTCAGATCCGGTACCATCACCTTTTGGTTCCTCATTTGTTGCACTACTTCTTTCTATTCCCTACTTCCATTCATAGAATCTATGTCTGGTTTCTCCACACTTGAAACATTTTCCAGGAAATTGTCTATTGGTACTGCTGCTACCTTTCCTCACTGTCTTCTGCTCCAATTATTTACTCCACTTAGATTTTGTCTCATCTTCTTCAATCCATTTTGTCATACTGTAACTCATCTTGAATTTCTCCTTTCCCCTATTCAATTGTCTTCTTCTCATCTTCTCCTCAGCCTTGAAAGCATATTGATAAGCTTCTTCCACTGTGGAAACCTTCAACATACTCATCTCATCTTGAATGTTAAAAAAAATTCCATTGATGTACCTTGCCACCTTTTCTCTGTTCATTTCTCTATGTTCAAATCTAATCACCACCTTGTAGAATTCTCTCAGTATATTTCTTCATAGTCAAGTTTCTCTATTTCAGGTTCTACAACTTTTTGAACAACTCTAATTCATAGTCTCTCGGTATGAACTTGGCCTTCAATCTTGCAACCATCTATCTCCATCGGGTGATCTTCAATTCACCATTCTCCACTTTGTCTTTCTGCAATTATTTCCACCACAAAATATCATGCCCTTTCAACTTAGTTTGTGCCAACCAGACTCTCTGCGGGTCCTTGACATCCTCAAACTCGAAGTAATCCTCCAACTCTCTGATCCAAGTGATCAAATCCTCTGGGTTCAGCATTCTAGAAAAGTTGGAAACCTCAACTTTATGAGCAATACTCACTTGCACCACTACTCTCAGGAATATTTACTCTCTTTCATCTTCTGGTCCTGTAGCTTCTTCAAGCTCTTCATTGGCTTCCTCATATTCATCCTCAAAATAAAGGTTCCTCCAGAAACTAACCAAAGCGTTTCAAATTTCATTCCTCACTTCATTCTTAAAATCTTCCATCATTTGCTCTACCCTCTGGGGGTTTGTCCTTCTCAGTGGCATCTCCTCTTCCACTTTGGTGAACTACCTCAACTTGATGATCTAACTGTCAGCACTCGTAGCCTGCCTCCAGTTGGTGATATGTCCACCCAAAGGAATACCTTAATGTCTGTAAACAATTCTTCCACTAGCCACCCATTACCAACTCTGATAGCACTTGGTACAACCATAACCAGTAAAACCCTCAAAGAGAATCAGTCGTCTTATGCAACAAGAAAATATAACAAGATCACATAAACAGATCATATTAATGCCTTAGAACTTCTGACAATCATCTAACAATCATCATGTTATCATTAAAGAATATATGACAATTAACCATATAAAATCCAATCCGATACTCTAAGAATTAACCAGATCACAAAATGTGAATCTCCATCCTTATTCTTAATTCTACTTCCTCTGCCCCTAAAAATTATTACATAATAACATATTTATACCTAGCGAAACATATCCAGGTTAGCCTCATAAGATTATATTTACCAATGCAGGAAATGAAATGTGTAATTAGGTTGGCCTTAAGAATTAAATAAATCTTTTTGAAAAATAAAAACCAAGAGGTGCGGTTTAGTAGCAAGGTCGACCAAATGCCAAAGAACATCAGACAAGACCCTGTCCAGACCCCAAAATAGGGTAGGACAGGGGTGTGATGCCCTTTTCCCCCATAGACAGGGGTGTGACACACCTATCTCGCTTACACAAGGGCGTGGCACCCCTGCCCCATCCTTTTAGGGTGGCCCTAAGATACGTCCCCCTAGCCCTATCTGCACTTCAGGATCCTAAATCTCCCCGATGTCGATCTTTAATGAGATGAATTAATCTTCAAAAGACATGTATAAAAGGGAGCTGGTTTTCTCATTTGTAGAAGTAGGGGAGGGGAGGCAAAATTCAAGAAAAGGGATGATAAACAAGTATAGGTGAAGATATACATCATAAAGCATTCAAGCATTCAAGTCTTCTTCATTCATTCATTGGAGCAACATTACAACATTCATTTGCAAGTATGTGTGTGTGTTAGGGTTTTGTCATGTTACATGCCATTCCACGCAACATTTGTGATTACATTCAAGAAGCAAAGCAATCATCATCAACAAGTTTCATATCTACAAGGTATACATTTCTATTGTTTACATTCAAGCATTTGCAATTACTTTCTTTCAAGGTTGATTCGTCGACTGAGGTTTGACTAAGGCAAACCCCTATCCACAACCCCTTTTCCTCTCTTTTTTGTGTGTAGGTTGCAAGTGCATAGCTATAATTGTAGGTTTGGGCATCATTTGCAGAGACAAAAGAGCCCTTTTTGTTTCATAGATTTTGTCAAGGACCATGTACATTCCCACCACAGTTCCAACGAATTTTCTCCAAATTTGCAAGGCAGATCCGTATCAGTCTAATTAGCTCAAATCCAAAGTTACAACGTGATCCCAAACTAATAGCTCTTCATTTCACTCATTTTCTTTGTCTTTTCCACATAGTCAACAAGTCAAATTTCTCAATAGGACTCAAAATAATCTGGATAAGATAGCAGCTTGAAAAAATGGAGGGAATAGCACAGCTGGAGGGAATAGCACAGCTGGAGGGAAATTTGAATTCTACGAATGGAGGGAACAACATGGCCGGTTCTTCTGGTTCTGATTCCTCTACAACTCAAGGACAACTTGACTCTTTGGGATCTAAGATGGATGATGAGGATGGTCAAAAGGATGGGGACCCACGGCATCGGGACCCTCCTCAAAATAATGAAGCTTTTCCAAAGTCGGGTCCCGAGATTTTGAACACCGATTTGGAAATGATGACAAAGACGAAGGCTCTCAAATCTTGGAATAGTCTTTTTGCAAACAAACCCACTAGTAAATCGTCCTTTCCCTCTATGGAAGATATTTTTGATAGAAAAAATAGGCAGACTGGCTATTGCAGTACCAGACATGGTAATAAACCATAGTAGCTCTCTGATGGTTTTTTCTCTAGTGGGAAAATTTGTTGGACGCAAACCTAATATTGAGGTCATTAGGTCTTTTGTTAAGAGAAAATGGAGGCCAAAAGGACAGGTTGATGTTTCGGCCCTATCAAGGGGTTTCTTTGTCTTTTCCTTCTCTTGTGGGGAAGACTTGGAAATGGCCCTAAGTGGAGGACCATGGATGTTTGGGAAATATTCATTATCCTTAGGGAAATGGTCTCCAAATATGGAGCTCAATGACTCCTTTTTTGAATCTACCCCAGTCTAGGTGTGGTTGATTGGTTTGCTGCTTGAATTCTGGTTGGAAGATTTTTTCTTAGGTATTGCTAACTCCTCTAGGGAGCTTGTGGCTATAGACTCTATGACAAAAACACAAAAGAGGCTATTGTATGCGAGAATATGTGTCAATATTTCACATAATATGGACCTACCTAGCTCTATTGAAATAAATTCCAAACTAGGGAAATGGGAACAAGCCATAGAGTTTGATTCCCTCCCCTTTATGTGTTTCTCTTGTAAGAAAGTTGTACATTGGGAAAAGGCTTGCCCAAGTAACTCCAAGAATGTTCAGAAGCATAACAATCATGTTAAACAAATCTGGAAAGAGAAGAATAACAAAAATGAGGAGGGTAAAGAGGAAGGAGGAAGTGTACTCCCTAGTAACCCAAAAGATATAATAAAAGATGATAGGAGAGCTATTCCTTCCAAGGATTCTGTTCAGAAGGAAGATAGACTGAATAAAGATAAAGGATTTGAGATCAAAATAGCCAATGGATTTTAAGTATAACAAATTCAAGAGGAAGAGAATGTAAGCATAGAAGAAATTATTGAAGAGGGTGAGATTGGTGACATAAATGAATCACAACATGAGGCTCTACAAGAAACAAAAATGAAAAGTAATAAAGTTTACCCTAAGGATTTTGAATATCAAGAAGTTATTGTTGAAAAAAAGATGAAGTTCAGATCGCCTCAGGTTTACCTTAATTATCTATTTCAGAATGTTGGTACTAAATCACCCACCTCTTCTCAGATAATAGGAGAATCATGGAATAATAAGCAACCTGCATATAAAGATGAAGAAGATGAAGAGATAATAGGAGTGGGAAAAAAGAAAAATAAGAAGATGGGCTGTTCTAATGGGGTTAAAACTAGAACTAGATCTTAGGGGGATATTGGTCTTTTCAAATCCCCGCAAGGACGTAAAACCATGAAGTGGAATAGGGACCAGGAGAGTAAACAAAACATAGCTGATGGAAGGCAGCGAACTATCTAGGAATCCTGGTTTTAAGTTTCCAAATGAAGGTAATTTCCTGGAACATTTGAGGCCTAAATGGTCTCCACAAATAGGATCTATTAAGGAATTTTATCAGAGATAATAAGCCGGACATCATCCTAGTTCAGGAAAATAAAATGAGTAAGGAAAAAGTTGAAAAATTAAAATTCTTCAAACATGGAGGTTTTTGTGGTAGTTGTTCGAATGGGGCATTAGGTGGGGTGGCCATATTTTGGAATAAGAAAACTATTGATGGAGATCTGATTGATGAAGATGGTAAGATTATTTCTATGAGAGTTAAATGTATTGCTGAAGGTTAAGACTGGGTGTCTACCAACATTTATGCCCCAAATTCTAAAGCTGCTAGGAGTAAATTTTGGGAAAAAATTCAGCAGAAAAGGGGGTATTTTTCTTAGGATAGGTGGTTGTTGATGGGGGATTTCAACACCCCATTGCAAGAAAGTGACAAATATGGAGGAACTCAAGCTCAACTGGATAGCAAGATTGACCTTATGGACTTTATCAATGCAAATACCCTGATTGATGTTGATCATACTGGAGATTCCTACACTTGGTCTAATCAAAGGGATGGAGGAGATCTTATTTAGGAAAGTCTTGATAGATCCCTTATCACTCCTGACTGGGTCCTTAAGTATAGATGTTCTTTGTTTGTTATTAATAGAATAAGATTAGATCATTATCCCATTTCTTTTGTTGCTGAGTCTATTAAGAGCAATCGATGTTTTCCTTTCCGGTTTGAAAAAATGTGGATTTCACACCCTTCCTTGAAAGATTCCATTGCCAAATGGTGGAATATTAATGTGGATGGTTCTTCCATGTTCAAAGTTGCTAAAAAATTAAGAAATACCAAAGATAACATTAAGATCTGGAATAAGAAGGTTTTTGGAGATATTTTTGAATCCAAAAGGAAGCTGAAGGAGGAATTAGAATAGATTCAAAACTCTATTCAGAAAGATGGTTATAATATGTTCCCCAAGGCTAAGGAAGATGAGATTCTAGCCAAAGTACAAAACACTATATCTAGGGAAGAAATCTACTAGAGGTAGAGATCTAGGGCTATTTGGCTGGAAGTTGGTGATAGAAATACTAAATTCTTTCATATGACATCTATGAAGCTTAAAGCTACTAGCAGAATCTCTAGATTAATTGTTGATGACAAAATCCTTCTCAAAGATGATGACATTGGTGATGAAGCTATTAGGTTCTTCTCTAACCTCCTTACTAGTAGTAAGGATATTGACATTGTTAAGCAACAAGACCCAATTGATAACATTCCTAAGATTATTGAACCTCACCAGAATAAGATATTATCTGCTATCCCTACAACTGATGAAATTAAAAAAGTTGTTTTTTCCTTTCAAGGGGATAAGGCTCTGAGCCCGGATGGCTTTCCCATGTTTTTGTTTCAAGAATATTGGCATATTATTGGGAAAGACATGGTCAATGTTGTCAAAGAATTATTTGGTTCTAGAAGAATTCTTAAGAAAATCAATTCTTCTTTTACTGCTCTAATTCCTAAGGTGGTTGGAGATGATTCTATGGGAAAGTTTAAGCCAATAAGTCTTTGTAATTCCTTTTACAAGATCATTTCGAAAGTCATGACTTCCAAACTGTTGGCTGTTCTTCCCTTTGTTATCTCTGAGGAGAAAAAAGGATTTGTCCCAGGTAGGCAGATTTTGGATTCTATTATTCTTGTGAATGAGAATATCCACTCTCTTAATGCTGCTAACAAAGAGGGATTCTTGATAAAATTGGATCTGGCAAAATCCTATGATAGAGTGGAATAGCAGGTTCTTTTCAGGGTTATGGAGGCCTTTGGATTTGATGAGAAGGTAATTAAAGTTACAAGATAATTGATATCTACTCTAAACTTCTCTATTCTTATAAATGGATCTTCATCTAGATTTTTTAAATCTTCTAGGAGACTCAGGCAAGGAGACCCTATCTCTCCCATTCTTTTCACTATATTGGAAGAAAGTATGAGCAGACTGATTCAAAAGTTGAAAGTGAATAAAACCATCAAAGGGTTGCAACCCTCTTTTGCTAATGTTTCTTGTACTCACCAACAGTTTGTTGATGATACAATTTTGATGGGATATTCTTCTGTTGGTGAGGCTGTTGCTTTCAAAGGTTCTCTCATTTCTTATTCCTTAGCGACTGGACAACATGTTAATTCGGAGAAATATTATATTTACTTCATAAATACCCCAAATTGAGGCAACAGAGGATTGCTAACATTATTGGATGTAAGGTGGAGTTGCTCCCCTCTACTTATAAGGGTCTCCCTCTAGGTTTGGTTCCTCCAAATTCTTTCTGCAACTCGTTAATTGACAAACTCAACAAGAAATTGACAGGTTGGAAAGGATCTATGCTATCTTAGGCTGGTAAGCTTCAGCTTCTTCAAGGCACTCTTCAGAATCTTCCTGTTTATTCTCTTAGCTTGTTTAGTATTCTGGTTAAATTTGCTGAAGCTTTAGAAAGAATTCAGAAAAGATTTCTTTGTTCAAGGGTTGAAGACAAGAAAAGGATAGCTTTGGTTGTCTGGGATAAAGTTTGTAATTGTAAATGCAAGGGGACATAAGGTATCAAAGTTCTCAAAACTTTTAACAAAGGCTTGCTTGCTAAACAATTTCGGAGAGCTTATGGTATTAAGAAAGATTGGAATAGGGTGTTGTTTGATAAATATATTCATAACCAGCCAATTCATTCTCTTCTCTACTTTGAAGATATCCCTGCTGGTTCTTTCATATGGAATAGCATGATCAAATCTATAAAAGTTGCTAAAGCTAGAGCTAGATGGGTCCCTGGCAAAGGTGATAAAATCAGGTTCTGAGAGGATTTTTGGATTAAAGATGAACCTCTCTTTAATCAGGATTGCAGAAAATTCATTAACGAATACAAAAGGAGGTATGGTTCTATGGTTTGTAATTATTGGAAGGAGAATAAATGGGTTAGACTTGATGTTATTTATGTTGGATTTTCGCTTCTCCAGCAAGATTTGTAGCTAGGAATTCCGAAATCATCAAAGAAAATCAATATTAATCTAGCTCAATCACGAAAGCTCAAATGCAATGATCAATCCTAAAAACACTCAATAAAGACATGAAAACAAGACATCAATTCAAACGCAAACCATTGAAAACTTGGATGTCTCCTTCATGTGGCTCCATTGTCCTTCTTTCTCCTTCAAATAGATTTGTTTGTGGCTCTCACCTACTAGTGCATAAGCATGATGTGAAAGCAAGTAGACAAGATTGTAGCGCAAGAATACTCGAAGCATGATTGATTCGACCAGGTAGTAGTCTTGATTGAAGAAATTCATCCAGTTTATAGACAAATTGGAGAAAAGATCAGATTAGCATGAAAGTGATTCGAATGGAAATTCAAATCAATAATAGAAAAATTATGACATGTGTATGACAAATTGCTATGCAAGGATTTATGACGATTTATGACAATTTATGACAAATTGCTATGGAAGGATTTATGACACGATTTTGAAATAGAAATAGACATTTAGGAATTTAGGAGAAATTAGAAAATTAAGTTGGAAATAATGACTTGGAAATTAGGAAATTGATGAAAATTAGGTAAATTAATTAATAATTTCTCATTCATTAATTAATTTACAAAAATAGGAGGAATTAATTAGCCAATTAAATAAATATTTAATTGTGACAAGAAGACTTAGGATAGATAAATAAATCATTTATCATAAAGAGAAAATGGAGAGAAAATGACAAACAAGGTTAAATGAAATAAATCATGAAACCCTAGAAGATAAATTAGAAATGAAAGGATGACAATTAGGTCTTGATGTAAGATTGATTTGATGTCGATTCGATCATGATTTTGAATTGATAAATGATTTGATTGATAAATGCTCTGAGGAACAATGACAAATTGATCCAAATTGACATGATTGAGAAAGACGGTGATTGATGACAAATTGATCGCGAGACGACAAGATTGAAAATAACAATGATTGATGACAAATCAATCGCAAGTCGACAAGATTGAAAATGATAATGATCAATGACAAATCGATCACTAGATGACAAGATTGAAAAGAGGACAAAATCCTAATTAGGATTGACCATGTCCAAAATGATAACAAATGAACACGCACATTGATGTGATAGGATAAGATCGACCAAAATCATGACTGAAGATTGTTATCGACAAGACCAAATTTCGAAAGCGAGACAACTGAAGAATGTAGAAGAAGGACTCGATGCTCGCAAATGATAAAGACCAAGTGTGTGACATAGGAGAAATGTTAATGCAACGCAAAAACCCTAAAATAAGGCAATGCGCAAATGTTAAAGTATGACTCTGCAAGCGTTGACCATTTTTAGGTGTCTACATTTTGCCCTTCTTTGAGACAATGTGATTTTAAGAATTGTTTCAAAGAACAATAATGAAAATGCCCCAGACAATGAAAATGACATATACATGCCCCCTCGAGGAATTGGCCGGAAAAATTCAAAAAAGAGGCCAATTGATTGATAAGAATGACAGAAGATGATAGGTTCAAATGGATCGCCAAGACTGATGGAAGAAATGTTAGTAAGAAGAAATTAGACAGAGGACAGTTAGAGATGAAGGAAAACTTGCTTTCACAAATGCACATAAGTAGGTGAGAACCTTTATTTAATGTAGAAAAATAGATGCAGAGCATCATGGCATTGAAGGCCAGAGTTGAAACACAACCCTTTTTGCAAAAGACAGACACATTGCAGACAAACAACAATCACAACAAAAAAAGAAAGGGACCATGAACCATCCCGGTCGCTCTAAATCACTCAGTGACATCATCGAGCAACATAGGAACATGATCGAAGATAAATCAATAAATGATAAGACTCACTAATTCCAACAAGTCAAACAAACATCTTGATCTTCATTATCAAAAGTTGAAAGCGTTGATAGGATGATCATGCTGTCTGGCTTCAGGGAATGCGGTACCCCGTCTAAGACAGGACACAGTCTGGTTTCGAGTATACCACACCCTATATAAGACCCATGATAGTAGTGACAAAGTCAAATGATATTGATGCTGATGATTGATTGATATGACAATTGTGATTAGTTTGAATGTCTAGTTTGATTGAAAAAGTTCATTTGTTAAGGCGTGATTTGTAGTAAAGCGTAGTGTGTGATTGTGTGTCATTGGAGAGATGCTCAGTGATCTGTCTATGCACAAAGGGGATTTTTTTTTTGTTTTTTTCGAGTTTTATAATGTTTTTGTTCATTTTTTCAGGACTTTATTTGATTTTTTTTTTATTTATTTCAGCACATTTTTTAATTTTTTTGGATTATTTCAGGACATTATTTTATTTTTTTTGGATTATGATTTTTTTCAGGACATTATTCAATTTTTATGATTTTTCCCCCAGTGTCTAGCAAGGCAAGGAATATGACAGGTGAATAAATAGGCTTTCTGAAATGTTGGTGGATAGAGGGAAGACAAAGGCCTTTTATCATGGAGACAATACAGATGCAATTTTCAAGGGCTATTGCGTGATGGGACAAGAGACTGGATATGACAATGTAAAGCAATGACATGGCATGAGGGACATGTCAAGAGGTTTTTGAAACCATGTTTTGCATTTCGTGTCCTTATGTCAGATCAAGATCAAGGAATGAAAAAGAGTGTATGGATAGTGATAAGATATGGATAGGATAAGCAAGACCGAGAATGGATAAGGGACATGGACTGAAGGTTGCAATAAGACAGGGAATATGGATGAAAAGTTATAATAAGCAAATGGATAAATGACCAAAAGCTATGATGGACTAAAAGCTACAAACAAGATGCATGATGCTCATGATGATCCTCAGCCTTGTCAAGATCAAAGGTGGAAAGGGAATATGTACATGAGGGACAATAGGATAATGGAGGAGTATGACATGGTATGATACGATAATGAAGGGCAATAGGATATGAAGGAGGAAACCTTCCCCCAAGTGTGGTGTGCAAGAAGTTCATAGATTGTGCATGATGCCTGTTTGCTAGGTTTTCATCATGGTACTTGCCCAAGGCGCCTGTTTACTAGGTTTTCACTAGAGGGCAAATTATTTTTGATTTAATTTTTTTCTTGTCTTTTTTCTTTTTTTTTTTTTTTGCAAATTTTCTCTTTTTTTTTGTATTTTGACTTTTTCAAGAGAAGATGGACACATGATAGGGGATGGAAAAAGGACTCAAGCGTCTTTTTTTTTTGGATAGTAGCCTTGAAAAAAATGGACAATGACCTTTAAAAGTATGCTCAAAGACGTTGGTAGGATAAGGACATGGAAAATAAGATGAAACTAAGGCAAGGATTTATGTAAAGGATTGGATCAAAGGGATCAAAGGATGAAAAATATGCATTGGATAATGGATAGGGTATTGGAAGAATTGGGCTTCAGTGGACAAAAATGCTAGCAAGATCAACATTGGAACACACCTTGATGGGTGGTGGATTGATGGAGGAAAAATGGATCTCAAATTGTGAGATTTGGATGGAGGAAAGGATAGTGATTTTGGGACATAAGGGCCTAAAATGGATGAAGAAGGTGATGGAGGAATAGATTTGAGAGGTTTGGATGGAGGAATAGCAACTTTGGATGCCAAGTTGGATGTTTCTTTAGGCTTTTGTGCTTCAAGGAGCCGCTTAGGGATCCACATGGTTTTTGATTTTTCATGCTTTTGTGGTTCCTTGGAGTGCATTGCTTGCACAAGGGATTTAGGAACCCATATATATTTTGACTTTGCTTTAATTTGCTCAATGGGCCTTTGTGGCCTTTTGGATTTTTCTTTTTCTTTATAGATCATATTGTTCTTTGTTTTGACATGTCGATTATATTGGACATGTTGATCCTTGAATACATGTGGATTGCTAGACTTATGACTTTTATACTTGGCATCCAAATTGCTTGGAGGGGGAAAGGAATGCATGGATGGATATGAATGAAATGGAGTTCTTTTGGATTTATGAAATTTACTCAAGGATGTGTGCCTTTGCTGACCTTGCATAGAGGACGAAGGAATATAAGGACCTAATATGGATGGAAGGTATGATGGGGAAGGTGTATGTTTTGATTTTGATGGAGGGATACCAACGTCTTGAGAGTGATTTGTGTAGACATGACCCTTAAGATCCTCTTTGATATGGAGAGATTCTTGCTTATGGAGATCTACTCCTTTGCCTTTATGAATATCTTGACTTGTAGGATACTCTTTTCTTTGGGAAGAAGACGCGAGTCCATTATGAGGTGGATATGATATGAGAGAAATAATGAGATCTTGAAGTGGATCGGATTACACCAAAGTGGAAGAACCCATTATGCATGTGAAGGGTTCATGAACATCTTGCACTGACACATTAGAATCATGAGGGGGATTAGGATCGTGAGGGGGACTAGGATTGTGTTGTGGACATGGTTCAATGACAGGATCTTCATAAGATGGAGTGGGAGGAATAATGGGATCCTCAAAGGAATAGGATCTTGGGGTGGACACGGAGGATTAGGACATGGAGATGGAGGAACAAAAGGATCTTGTGGAGGATTTAAAGGAATAATTTTATCTTGACAAGGAGGAAGATCATTGGAATCTTGTTTAAAGGTTCTTTTCTCTTGACTTTTAATGGGATCATCGGAAAGGATGGAAGGGATATCTTGATCTTTCTTAGCAAGTGGAATGTCAATGGGATTTGAAAGGACATTTTTTTCATGAAATGGAAGGGGATCATTTGGGATTGGATGGACTGGGATATCTTGATCTTTCCTGGGGAATGGAGTGTCAATAGGACTTTGGATAAGATGGACAAGAATAGGGGAATCATTGTGAGTGTCTTGGGAAATGGGATCTTGGTCAACAATTGGATGGGATGATAAGGTTTCGGGATCTTGATCTTGATCTATTTTAACACGCATTTCTTTATGCTCTAAATTATCCTCTTGACATGGGGTTAGACTTTGGATATGCATGGGGGATTCTGACAAGGGATCAATGGTTTGGCATGAAGGAAATGCACTTTGAACATTTGTGATGGATTCTGGCAAGGAATCAATGCTTGAAAATGAGGAAGAGGGACTTCGAATGGGGTCCTCTAAAATAGGCAATGGCAATAAAGTGCATGGTGGCATTGGGTCTTGTATTTCTGATAAAAGACAAGGATGTGCATCATGAATTGGATTATCTTGGCAATCAATTATGGATAGCCCTTGGATAATTTCATCCTTGGGTGTATTATTTGATGAGGACAATATGGAAGGTTCTTGCGAAACTTCTAGAGGTGTAAGGATAGATGCCACTGGAGAGTCAATTTGTTTGCAGGGGGATGAGGCATTGCTAGACATAAGTGCATTATCTTGATCTTCCTCAAAGAACTCACTTGGTAGTTTCCTTAAGATCATTGCAATAGAGCCACCTTTCTTTTGAGGTTTTGTCATAGTAGTATCTAGAATTTGAACTTGTTTGGCAAGGATTTGGTTTGATGTCATATTTTGATATTGGAGTTGGTTCAATTGTTCTGACATGTTTGAAACTTGGGTTGGTGTATGTTGCAAGTTTTGTTTTTGAATGTTTGGTTGTGGTTGTTGACATTGATATTCCACCATTGGTTGAACTATTTGTTGACATTGTATAGTTGGTTGGACATATTGTTGAAATTGGACCATTGGTTGTATTGGTTGAAAATCTAATTGATAGTAAACACCTTCTTGTTCTTGTTGTGGAGGCACATAATGTTGAAATTGATGTTGTCTCTTTTCTTGAAATTGTTTCATCATCTCTATTTGTGAGAGGAGAGCTGGTATGTCTGATCGTTCAAGAAGAGATCTTACATCAATTGGCTCAATCTTTCGATTTTGACCTGGAAATTTTTGAAACATTTTGGACATTTGTGATCTATTCTTCTCAATATTTTTCACTCTTTGTTCCAATATCTCCTCTTCTTGAGCTAGTTTCTCCTCTAGTTTTTGTATTTGGAGACTTGTTTCATCATAAAAGTTTGATCGATATTGCCTTGTTGTTGGGTTGGATATAATTGTGATTGCCTTGGATTAAAATTTGATTGCATTGTTGGTTGATACGTCAAACTTTGTTGCATCATTGGTGCTTGAAATCTTGTTTCAATAGACATGTCACTATGAAATGTTTTTGGGATTTTTGATTTTAAAAGGATGATCTATGATATGCAACTAAATGCAACCTAAATAGATGAAAATGTAATCTATGGCAATAATGTGACCTATGTTTTTGTTCTTTTTTCAAGATTTTGACAAACGTTTGAAATGCAAATCTAAAAAGAGACCCTTAGGAAATTGAAATGATGTGTAGACCTCAAAGGACAAAAGGACCAAATGACAATGTCTCCCCTATATGCTTGGATACTAAGCTAGGTTTGACCAAATGACAATAATGACAAGAAAAGAAAAGGTTTGATAAGGTCTAGACCTCCTAACAATGACTTAGGGTTTATCAAAGATTTGGATTACTCAAGTATGACAAAACCTAGTTTTGACACTATATGCAAAGGGACAATTACTATACAAATGACCCTAATATGATATGATAATGATCTAAGCTTAATGAAGAAACCTAGGGTATGCAAATGTGACCTAATGTTATGAGGACAAGGATGCAATTGCAAATGTATGACAATGTCAACCTAAGACAAAACCTAAGGTTGAATTATGAAATGGTATTACTATAATGCAAGAGGACACATGCAAATGAATGACCCTTATTGATATGCAAAGGAGTATGACCTAGGTGAAACTTAACCTTGGTAGTTGACAATGAATTTGCAAAATGCAAACCTAGGATGAACCTAAATCTAAGTGACATGAATGTTGAGACAAGACTTTGAAAAATGATTGACAACCATGTTTGAAGGTGTTTTGAACTTTGTTGGGTGAAATGTTCTTGTGTTTAACCTTGTTTTGAATCAATTTGTCTTGTTTTTGAAATGAGACACAACTCAACTTTTGACAAGCAAAGAAGACAAGATATTTTAACTTAGACTCAAGACAATCATGCTCATTCACACATTTCTTATGGTAGGCAAGGACATTAGGTACTTGAGAGGTAGACTCATTATGGGATTCAAGGAGAATACATAGATGCTTGACCCCACGGGCTCCCCTCCACGGCACTCACTTCTCAGGGCAGCCAAGCATCAGTCCCCATGGAAATCTCCCCATGGAGAACTTAGTATCTCTTCCAAGTATCCGAACTTGTCCTTCTCAAGCAACTAGAAGGATTTGTGAGGCCTCACCTCGACTCAGTCTGACATTCAGTGGATTTTATATTTTAGACTATTATGGATACTTTATTTTGATGCATTTTGAGACTTAGAACTTATATGATTTCAGGATTTGGATAACATTGCTATGATTTGATGATTTACTTACATGCTTTATGAGATAGAACACTACATGATTATTAGATAGAATGATATTGCAATGATAGATGTCATTATTGAATTTGTAGGACTTTACTCTGAATATAGAACTATGATGTATGTTTAGTTTTTGTGAATTGGGATGAAATTTGCTTATGTGAATTTGCTTGATAAAGATGTATTCAATCTGTGCAGATGAAAATTGTATGCAAGTGATGATGTGTATTGTTATATTATTGAATTATATTATATTTGGATATTTGGAAGTACTAATGTGTAAATTGAGATGCGCAGGAAATTTACCATGTGACCATGGAAAATTACGGAGAATCAAACCTAGACTTATGTATGTTCGTAAGCCAGGGTTTGTCTATTTGGAGAGACAACACCCCGTTTGTGTTGTATTTTATTCGTAATAGTATATGCTGCATGAGTGTTAAGTGTTATTTAAATTTATTGTGTAAAAACCTCAAGAGACAATTTCATGTTTTATTTTTGTAAAAGTGTTTTATTTGTGTCACTTGACACGTGTGTATTTAAATTTAAATGTTTTATTTTGTCTCTTGGTGGGAAAGTGTTTAATTATAGTTTTCTTAAATAAATTAATGTGTTGTCATAAATACTTTGGAAATATAATATTTGGAGTGGTCAACTTATGTTTGACCCGAAAATAAACTTCAGAGGGGTTTAAAATGAGTTAAATGAACACCTAGGGGTAGTCTAATAGGGTTTCCTAAAGCCCATAAGGTATACCTAGGGGTTAGGGGTAATTTTAGGCAAGTTTCTACTCTATAATGATCTTTTTAATGCTTTAAAAATTGGCTTTTTTGAGTTGAGCGAAAATTGAAAATTGGAAGTTAAATCAAATCAAGATTTTTCCTTTTGGAAGGAGAGTCTTTTTTGCATTTTTGCTTTCTTTCTTCTTTTTTTTGTTTTTTTTGAGAATCCTGTGAGAACTCAGAGAGTGAGCTTCTTAAGGAAGATTTTTGGGAATAGCAGGGTAATCACCCACTCTCCATTTTTGGAGACAGAAGAAAATTTGGAAAGAAAATAATGTTATGGAATAGAGAAATTGAATAAGGGTAGAAGGAAAAAGATTTGTGGATTGGGCAGCTCTTCATCAGATATCATAATAACCTTTGGGCAGATTAAGGTTGGTTTCAATTATTATTTGTAATGTCTTCTTCTTGTTTATGTCTGGAAGTTGTTTGTATAAGAAATCTGTGTTCTTCAAAGTTTATGTTTGAAAATCTCTTGGTATTTTTGCTTTATGAAAATGTTGTGTTTTGAGAGTTTTCTCAAGATCTCTTACTCTTGGGAGAGAAGAGGATCTTGAGGGTGGTAGCAGTGATAGCCCTCGAGTGAGAGACTCTCTTTTGAGAGCGATCATAAGGGATCTTTGTGTGACCCTTGCTGCATGGCATGTTTGTGCAATGGGAGTCATAAGGAGGGATATAAGGCTAGAATGCCTTTGGGGGGCATAAGGAATAAGGGGTTGAGATTCTTGATATTTTTATTGTGCCATGAGGTGGCTTCTTGTTTATTTCATACTTGCAGTTCTCCTCAGGGTATTGGTCCACTACCACCCTTTGAAAATGTTCATCACTAGAGTGTGGTGCTGTGAAAGCCAAGTTGGGAATGTGTCTGAAAAGAATCTGAATGCAATGCTTTCTATGTGTTTGCCTGTTTGTAACCCATCTAGGAATTGGTTCTTCGAGCTCGGGGGTGGCTACCAGTTAGCCTAGGCTGGGAGGTGAGCACTCCGTGGTCATATTTGTGTTTTCTATTATGTAGGAAATTCTGAGGAAAGAGAATAGGAACCATGAAAAAGACACTGAAGATTATTATTGAAGATTCTTAAATTCAGTTGCAGATGTTTGTTTAAAATTGTTATAGAAATATGCCTCATTCATAGAATAGAGAAGCAAGTTGTAATTTGTGAAAGTAGACTTGAAGTTTTATTGTAGTGACTATTCAGAGAAACATCCTGAAAATTTGGTAGAATATCTTAGAGATGTAATAAAAAAAAAAAAAAAAAAGCTTGTTATTTCTACTTCTGGTTTTTAGAAAAAGAAAAGTTAATTTGTGTTGCATGCAAAAGCTTCTTTGAATTATAAAAAAAGAAAGAGAATTATTTTCATTTAGATTTTATCTATATTTCACTTGTGGCAAATAGAAGTTTATTGATGTTGAAAGATTTTAAGTATTTTAAATGAAAAAAAAAAAGTAGTTTTATGTAAATATTTGATTAGAGGAGAAAAATCAATGAAAAATTCCTTTTATTCTAGAAAAGTATATTGTATCTTTTTTTAAAGTATTTTAAATTGTATTTCAGTTAGCATTGATTTAAAAAAAGCTATTATATATATATATATATATATATATATATATATATATATATATATATATATATATATATATATATATATATTCCTGATTAAACTTAATGTTTTTTCCCTTTATTATAATAGTTTAAAAAAAAAAAATCGCATGTAAACCTCTTTTAAAAAAAAAGTTATATAATTCATATTGAAATATTCTCACCATTTGTAACTGTGGATATAAATTTATTTAAATATAAATATATATATATATATATATATATATATATTTATATATATAAATTTATATTTATATATATATATTATATATTTTAAAAAAAAAATAAATTAAAAAAAAATGTATTTGGGTCCTCGCGGACTCCACTGTGTGTATGCACAGTGGAGGGCCGCGCGGTGCCCACTGTGTGCACACACAGTGGAGCCGCTTTCGGCTCCCACTGTGTGGGCACACAGTGGACGGCCACGACCGCCACTGTGTGGCCACACAGTGGGGAGCCGCTAGCGGCGCCCACTGTGTGGGCACACAGTGGTGCCGCGGCGCCCACTGTGAGCTCACACAGTGGCACGCGGCCAAGCCTGCCTCCCTTCCTCCGTAACCTGCAATAAAGAAATTCATGGCCGCCTTTGGGGTCTTCGGCCCAGCAAGAATTTGGACTGTTAAAAAAATATGGGGTAAACCCTAGCCCGGGTGGGGCTAGGGCAGATTGGATTTAAAAATAATAAGTTAATTAGATTAGATATTATATATGTGAGTAAATAGAACCCTAATTAGGGTTGAAAAAAAAATAGGGAATAGTATTTAGGAAGTTAAAATGGCTTTTGAATTTAGAATTAAAATATTTAACATTTATGTAAAAAATATATATGTACATATATGAATTTTGATCATAATTTTGGGTGAGTATTTAAATTATAAATATATATATATATATATATATATATATGTATATACAAATATATATATATATATATATGTATATACAAATATATATATATATATATATATATATATATATATATATATATATATATATATATATATATATATATATATATATATATATATATATATATATATATATATATATATATATATATATATAATCCTGGTTTTTATTTGGAATAAATAATAAAGAGAATTTTATAAATGGTTGATTAGACTGTATAGTCATATTGGAGAATAAATTAATTTTTCTCTCCTATATCCTTTAGCTTGATTAATTTAATAAACCTAAAGACTAGGTAACTCTTGGAGATAGAATTAAACCAGTAGGTTTTTCGCAATTAAAATTAAACAATTTATCGATGCTTAGTTCACTTCAGAATTAGCTCGAATTTAATAATGGAAATTTCATTAACGCTTGTCGCGAGAGTGAACTTGTAAATTAATTTAGTATGTTTTAAAAAAAAATTTGTTCCGTTTTTACCCTAAATTTTGGGCATGACATTTTGGTATCAGAGCAAGGTTTCCACACTAGGAGCCTTACTCACTTACGTTTCGCCTTAGAATATTTTAAAATTATTTTGTTAAATGGAATTTTGAATTTAATTGAATTTAATTCTAAAAGAAATTAATTAATTATTTTGTCTTATTTCCTCTTAGGATGCCTCCGTTGACGCAACAAGCTCGCAAGCGCGGACGGGGTCCTAGACGTGTGCGCATAGCAAGCGATGAGGTAGAGAGGGAGGCATCGGTTCAAGAGGAGAGCCCAGGAGCACCTCCCGAACAGCCAAATGAACCTAACCGTGACATTTTAGCAGCCATTCAGAATCTTATTGGCATTGTTCAGGAAAGGATCCCAGCAGAGAACCCTCAGGTTAGGAGTCATGACTCTGAGAGTCATAGATCTGTTGATAGAGAACGAAGCAGGAGCCCAGCTCCGATTCCTGTAGAGAGTCAGGGTGGTAATGAGCAAGAGTCAGTGCATATGCCAGGACCACCTCCTGCGGTGGAACCGGTTTATTTTGAGAGAGGTCGTCGAGATCCAGGGGATCTCATCAGGGAGGTCATGCGCCTCCAACCACCATCCTTCGGAGGTTCTACAGATGGAGTAGAGGCCGAGGCATGGCTTCTAAGTCTTGAGAGGTGCTTTGCATTGCATTCTTATGAGAGCAACTTGAAAGCATGTGTTACAGTTCATCTTCTGAGAGGGACAGCCTCCACCTGGTGGAGACAGCAAGAGTACAAATGCGGATTAGTTCCTGATACACTCACTTGGGAGATATTCACAGAGAGGTTCCGTGAGAGGTACCTATCAGAGCACTTCAGGCAGCATCGTATAGACGAATTTCATGATCTCCAACAAAAAGGCTTGTCAGTAACCCAGTATGAGAGTAAATTCTTTGAGTTGTTGCCATATGTAGATTATCTAAAGGATGAGAAACTTCTTGTAAACCGCTTCATCAGGGGATTGAATGCCGGTACAGCTGGGCCTGTTAGAATGTCCCCTCCAGAGAGCCTTCGGGTTGCTGTAGAGAAGGCACTGATTGCCGAGGAAATTCAGGTTAGACCACAGGACAATAGGGATCGGTTTCAGAACCGAAATCCTGCACCTCAGACTTATGGATTCCACAAACCACATTAGAAGGGGAACAACCGAAATTCTCGGGGGTTCTCCAAACCCCCTCCTCCACAACAGACACCACAGAACCAGAGGCAGAAGCCTCCACAGTATCCGCAGGGCTCCAAGCCCAAGCAGTGGCAGACTCAAGGACACAAACATGATCAGAGAGCAGAGGGGTAGTACACACAGCCGGCGGGGACTTAGCAGTCCTCCAGGGGTGGGTACAGCGGATCCAGTAGATCAGGAGGTCAGTCATTCTCTAGGCCTCAGGGTGCCCAGTTCCAGGCACGGGGTGCTTGCTTTACATGTGGAGCCATGGGGCATATGGCGAGGGATTGCCCTCAGGGACAGGTAGCAGGGAGTCAGCGGATGGCCGCTTCAGAACCAACAGTTGGTGATATGGGCAGGTCCCATAGAGTATTCACAGCGGTTGACAACTGCGAGGCTGATCATCAGGCCACGGTTATCGAATCTTCAGGTATAATCAGAGGTAACAATGTATCTATTTTGTTTGATTCAGGATCTACTAACTCCTTTATATCTCCATCGGTTGTGGAGCGTTGCAGGCTAGTGGCAACTAGGCAGGATGTCAGTTGGGAAGTGGAATTAGCTTCAGGGGCTAGAGTGTCAGTGGAATCAGAGGTTAGGGCATGTCAGCTACAGATTGGCAAGACCACCACTTTAGTAGACCTTAGAGTGACTCCACTTGGATCTTACGGAATCGTACTTGGCATGGATTGGCTTTATGCCCACAGAGCCAAGATGGATTTCCGCCTGAAAAGGATCGAGTGTGAGGATGATCATGGTTCGCCCATAGTCATCACCAGGATTCAGAGGCCCGTGTCTCTTCGTATGATCTCCGCAATGCAGCATAAGCGGAGCATGCGGAAGGGATGTCAGCTTTTTGCTATCACTATCAGTGATAGAGAGGAAGAGGAGGAAAAAGAAACATCGCTTGATGACCATCCTATCCTTAAGGGATATTCAGATGTATTTCCTTCAGAGTTACCGGGAATGCCTCCCCGTAGAGAGATTGATTTTCATATAGACCTTGTACCAGGAGCCGAGCTAGTTTCCAGAGCACCTTATAGAATGACCACAAATGAGCTTAATGAACTTAAAATCCAGCTTGAGGAACTTCTTGAGAAGGGTCATATCCGTCCTAGCGTATCCCCGTGGGGTGCACCAGTCATCTTCGTTAAGAAGAAGGATGGATCTCTCCGATTGTGTATGGATTATCGGTAGCTAAATAAAGTAACCATCAAGAACCGATATCCTTTGCCCAGAATTGATGATTTATTTGACCAGCTTTAGGGTGCCAAAGTCTTTTCCAAAATAGATCTGAAGTCAGGATACCATCAGTTGAGGATAGTGGAAAGTGATATCCACAAGACCACATTTCACACTGGATATGGTCACTATGAGTTTACCGTAGTCCCCTTTGGACTTACGAATGCCCCAGCAGTTTTTATGAGCCTCATGAATGGGGTGTTCCGTACCTTTCTGGACCGTTTTGTTATTGTGTTCCTCGATGATATACTGATATATTCTCGGAATGAGAAGGAGCATGAGGAGCACCTGAAACAGGTATTGCAGTGTTTGCGGGATAACCAGTTGTTTGGCAGCCTATCGAAGTGTGCTTTCTTTTGATCTGAGGTCAAGTACCTTGGACACGTTATTTCCGGTGATGGGATCTCAGTTGACCCATCAAAGATTAGGGCTATTATGGATTGGCCAGCGCCTACCAGTGTGACAGAGGTCAGGAGTTTCATGGGTTTAGCAGGATATTACCGACGTTTTGTCGAAGGTTTCTCCAGAGTCGCACACCCTATTACCTCTCTTCAGCTTAAAATGAAGAAATTTGAGTGGACAAAGAAGTGCGAGAAGGCCTTTCAGGAACTCAAGAAGGCACTTACTAGCGCTCCTATCCTTGTTGTACCAGATCCTTCAGCTGATTTTATGGTTTGTACAGATGCTTCCTTAGAGGGTTTAGGGGCAGTTCTTATGCAGGATAGTAGGGCCATAGCTTTCGAGTCTAGGAAACTTAAGACTCATGAACTTAATTATCCCACTCACGACCTTGAGCTCACAGCAGTAGTGCATGCACTTGTGAGGTGGAGACACTTCCTTTTAGGACATCACTTTGAGTTGCATTCAGATCATCAGAGTCTTCAGTACATCTTCACTCAGCCGAACCTTTATGCACGTCAGAGGAGATGGATGGAGTTCTTGTGCGAATATGATTTTGACGTTCACTACATCAAGGGAAAGGAAAATGTAGTTGCAGATGCTTTGAGTAGGAGACATCACGAGGTTTACACCATATCCATGGGCACAGACTTGAGAGACCGTATACTTCAACACTTGTCAGAGGATGGATGGTATGCAGAGGTTTGTCAGGTATTACATTCTTAGGTTACTCTAGAAGGGAAATATGCGGATTATTCTTTGGAGTCCGATGGATTGTTACGCCACAGAGGGCGCATTTATGTACCTTTCTCCGGAGGGTTGCGAGAGTTCATTGTCATAGAAGCTCATAGAGCTCCTTATGCAGCGCATCTCGGGGTTAAGAAGTTGCATGCTGACTTGAGGCAGTTGTATCATTGGCCTGGAATGCGGCAACTCATTGCTGAGATAGTAGCTCGGTGTCTCGAGTGTCAGAGGGTTAAGGCGGAGCACCGCCATCCAGGTGGGTTGCTTTAGTCTCATGCTATACCAGAGTGGAAGTGGGATACTATATCCATGGATTTCATCATTGGTCTTCCTATGTCTTCTCATCGCCATGATGATATCTTGGTGACAGTTGACAAGTTGACCAAAGTAGCTCACTTTTCACCAGTTCGTACTACATTCACAGCTCTAGTAGTAGCATAGGTGTTCTTGCGAGACATTGTTAGACTACATGGCGTACCCCGCAAGATTATTTCTGACAGGGATTCTCTTTTCACTTCTACCTTTTGGAAGTCATTGCAGGCAGCTATGGGCACTAAGCTCAATTTCAGTACAGCCTATCACCCGAAGACAGATGGTCAGACAGAGAGGGTCAATCAGGTGTTAGAGGATATGCTTCATATGTACGTCATGGATCATCAGACCCGGTGGGAGGAGTATCTTCCCTTAGTGGAGTTTTCCTATAACAATGGGCATCACACTTCTTTGGGGATGCCACCCTACCAGGCATTATACGGTAGGCCTTGCAGGACGCCCTTGAGTTGGGATCGCATAGAGGATAGAGTTGCTATTAGTCTTGAGTTAGTTTGGGATATGGAACAGCAGGTGGATTTAATTAGGTAGCACCTCAGAGAGGCTCAAGATAGACATAAGAAATATGCCGATGCAAAGAGGATAGATCGTAGTTACTTGGTTGGAGACAGAGTTTTCTTGAGAGTGCGACCGCATAAGAGTCCAATCCGTTATGGAAAGGGTTCTAAGCTCGCACCTTGCTTTGTAGGACCTTTTGAGATTTTGGAGAGGATAGGCCCAGTTGCCTACCGTTTAGCTTTTCCACCTAGCCTGTCACGCATCCACGATGTGTTTCATGTTTCAGTTTTGAGAAAATATATCTATGATGAGTCTCACCTTTTAGATTGGGATGCCTTGCAGGTGGAGTCGGACGGGCAGCTAGCTTTGGAGCCCATTCGCATTCTGGCACGCTGGACATTGGCCCTTCAAGGTCGAGAGCTGGACTAGGTTAGGGTCCAGTGGGATTGTTATGATGAGGTTACGGCTTCATGGGAGGACGCAGCACATATGAGATCAGAGTACCCTCACCTCTTTGATGAACTCCAGGAGGAAGTTCATGCCTAGAGGGGGAGGATGTGAGGCCTCACCTCGACTCAGTCTGACATTCAGTGGATTTTATATTTTAGACTATTATGGATACTTTATTTTGATGCATTTTGAGACTTAGAACTTATATGATTTCAGGATTTGGATAACATTGCTATGATTTGATGATTTACTTACATGCTTTATGAGATAGAACACTACATGATTATTAGATAGAATGATATTGCAATGATAGATGTCATTATTGAATTTGTAGGACTTTACTCTGAATATAGAACTATGATGTATGTTTAGTTTTTGTGAATTGGGATGAAATTTGCTTATGTGAATTTGCTTGATAAAGATGTATTCAATCTGTGCAGATGAAAATTGTATGCAAGTGATGATGTGTATTGTTATATTATTGAATTATATTATATTTGGATATTTGGAAGTACTAATGTGTAAATTGAGATGCGCAGGAAATTTACCATGTGACCATGGAAAATTACGGAGAATCAAACCTAGACTTATGTATGTTCGTAAGCCAGGGTTTGTCTATTTGGAGAGACAACACCCCGTTTGTGTTGTATTTTATTCGTAACAGTATATGCTGCATGAGTGTTAAGTGTTATTTAAATTTATTGTGTAAAAACCTCAAGAGACAATTTCATGTTTTATTTTTGTAAAAGTGTTTTATTTGTGTCACTTGACACGTGTGTATTTAAATTTAAATGTTTTATTTTGTCTCTTGGTGGGAAAGTGTTTAATTATAGTTTTCTTAAATAAATTAATGTGTTGTCATAAATACTTTGGAAATATAATATTTGGAGTGGTCAACTTATGTTTGACCCGAAAATAAACTTCAGAGGGGTTTAAAATGAGTTAAATGAACACCTAGGGGTAGTCTAATAGGGTTTCCTAAAGCCCATAAGGTATACCTAGGGGTTAGGGGTAATTTTAGGCAAGTTTCTACTCTATAATGATCTTTTTAATGCTTTAAAAATTGGCTTTTTTGAGTTGAGCGAAAATTGAAAATTGGAAGTTAAATCAAATCAAGATTTTTCCTTTTGGAAGGAGAGTCTTTTTTGCATTTTTGCTTTCTTTCTTCTTTTTTTTGTTTTTTTTGAGAATCCTGTGAGAACTCAGAGAGTGAGCTTCTTAAGGAAGATTTTTGGGAATAGCAGGGTAATCACCCACTCTCCATTTTTGGAGACAGAAGAAAATTTGGAAAGAAAATAATGTTATGGAATAGAGAAATTGAATAAGGGTAGAAGGAAAAAGATTTGTGGATTGGGCAGCTCTTCATCAGATATCATAATAACCTTTGGGCAGATTAAGGTTGGTTTCAATTATTATTTGTAATGTCTTCTTCTTGTTTATGTCTGGAAGTTGTTTGTATAAGAAATCTGTGTTCTTCAAAGTTTATGTTTGAAAATCTCTTGGTATTTTTGCTTTATGAAAATGTTGTGTTTTGAGAGTTTTCTCAAGATCTCTTACTCTTGGGAGAGAAGAGGATCTTGAGGGTGGTAGCAGTGATAGCCCTCGAGT
This sequence comes from Cryptomeria japonica, assembly GCF_030272615.1. NCBI lineage: Eukaryota > Viridiplantae > Streptophyta > Pinopsida > Cupressales > Cupressaceae > Cryptomeria > Cryptomeria japonica. The sequence continues at coordinate 709,177,778 of NC_081407.1, forward strand.
GAGAGACTCTCTTTTGAGAGCGATCATAAGGGATCTTTGTGTGACCCTTGCTGCATGGCATGTTTGTGCAATGGGAGTCATAAGGAGGGATATAAGGCTAGAATGCCTTTGGGGGGCATAAGGAATAAGGGGTTGAGATTCTTGATATTTTTATTGTGCCATGAGGTGGCTTCTTGTTTATTTCATACTTGCAGTTCTCCTCAGGGTATTGGTCCACTACCACCCTTTGAAAATGTTCATCACTAGAGTGTGGTGCTGTGAAAGCCAAGTTGGGAATGTGTCTGAAAAGAATCTGAATGCAATGCTTTCTATGTGTTTGCCTGTTTGTAACCCGTCTAGGAATTGGTTCTTCGAGCTCGGGGGTGGCTACCAGTTAGCCTAGGCTGGGAGGTGAGCACTCCGTGGTCATATTTGTGTTTTCTATTATGTAGGAAATTCTGAGGAAAGAGAATAGGAACCATGAAAAAGACACTGAAGATTATTATTGAAGATTCTTAAATTCAGTTGCAGATGTTTGTTTAAAATTGTTATAGAAATATGCCTCATTCATAGAATAGAGAAGCAAGTTGTAATTTGTGAAAGTAGACTTGAAGTTTTATTGTAGTGACTATTCAGAGAAACATCCTGAAAATTTGGTAGAATATCTTAGAGATGTAATAAAAAAAAAAAAAAAAAAGCTTGTTATTTCTACTTCTGGTTTTTAGAAAAAGAAAAGTTAATTTGTGTTGCATGCAAAAGCTTCTTTGAATTATAAAAAAAGAAAGAGAATTATTTTCATTTAGATTTTATCTATATTTCACTTGTGGCAAATAGAAGTTTATTGATGTTGAAAGATTTTAAGTATTTTAAATGAAAAAAAAAAAGTAGTTTTATGTAAATATTTGATTAGAGGAGAAAAATCAATGAAAAATTCCTTTTATTCTAGAAAAGTATATTGTATCTTTTTTTAAAGTATTTTAAATTGTATTTCAGTTAGCATTGATTTAAAAAAAGCTATTTATATATATATATATATATATATATATATATATATATATATATATATATATATATATATATATATATATATATATATATATATATATATATATATATATATTCTTGATTAAACTTAATGTTTTTTCCCTTTATTATAATAGTTTAAAAAAAAATTCGCATGTAAACCTCTTTTAAAAAAAAAGTTATATAATTCATATTGAAATATTCTCACCATTTGTAACTGTGGATATAAATTTATTTAAATATAAATATATATATATATATGTATATATATAAATTTATATTTATATATATATATATATATATTTTTATATATTATATATTTTTTTTAAAAAAATAAATTAAAAAAAATGTATTTGGGTCCTCGCGGACTCCACTGTGTGTACGCACAGTGGAGGGCCGCGCGGCGCCCACTGTGTGCACACACAGTGGAGCCGCTTTCGGCTCCCACTGTGTGGGCACACAGTGGACGGCCACGGCCGCCACTGTGTGGCCACACAGTGGGGAGCCGCTAGCGGCGCCCACTGTGTGGGCACACAGTGGTGCCGCGGCGCCCGCTGTGAGCTCACACAGTGGCGCGCGGCCAAGCCTGCCTCCCTTCCTCCGTAACCTGCAATAAAGAAATTCATGGCCGCCTTTGGGGTCTTCGGCCCAGCAAGAATTTGGACTGTTAAAAAAATATGGGGTAAACCCTAGCCCGGGTGGGGCTAGGGCAGATTGGATTTAAAAATAATAAGTTAATTAGATTAGATATTATATATGTGAGTAAATAGAACCCTAATTAGGGTTGAAAAAAAAATAGGGAATAGTATTTAGGAAGTTAAAATGGCTTTTGAATTTAGAATTAAAATATTTAACATTTATGTAAAAAACATATATGTACATATATGAATTTTGATCATAATTTTGGGTAAGTATTTAAATTATAAATATATATATATATATATATATATGTATATATATATATATGTATATATATATATATATATATTTATATATATATATATATTTATATAATCCTGGTTTTTATTTGGAATAAATAATAAAGAGAATTTTATAAATGGTTGATTAGACTGTATAGTCATATTGGAGAATAAATTAATTTTTCTCTCCTATATCCTTTAGCTTGATTAATTTAATAAACCTAAAGACTAGGTAACTCTTGGAGATAGAATTAAACCAGTAGGTTTTCCGCAATTAAAATTAAACAATTTATCGATGCTTAGTTCACTTCAGAATTAGCTCGAATTTAATAATGGAAATTTCATTAATGCTTGTCGCGAGAGTGAACTTGTAAATTAATTTAGTATGTTTTAAAAAAAAATTTGTTCCGTTTTTGCCCTAAATTTTGGGCATGACAGGTTTTTTGGCCTCTAAATACAAGGTGTTTAGTAAAGGCATCCGTTCGGGTGGGTATTGATCTGGCGAATAAATCATCGCAATACCATTCCAGCACCTGTTGTCTACAAATTTCGTTGCATCCACAGTTATTTAGAGTGGTTCGAAAGAGCTTGGCTTTAGCCTATCACCACTTAGGGTCGTTCCCTCTCACCAATGCCTGTGCGAAGTGCTAGGCAAATCAGGAGGCAGGCCCAATTCTAAGGGTTAAAACATGCAATCAAACTAAAAGAAATCAAAGCATGCATGGTGTTCATTAACCTTTAGGAAAATAAATGTGCAACTACTTTAAAAATCACATGCAAGATGTTTTTAATAGAAGTCTTTGACCGCGTCCTGCATAAGATTTGTTAGTAGTTTCATTCTTAGTCTTTGTCACACGTAATGCCAAGGTGCTGCACAGAGAATCAGTACAAAAAACCAAAAAGCAGAAACAGAATGCAAAACAAATCAATTTGCAAGTAAAAACACTGCTTTTTTTACCTCTATTTCTGGCCTTACACAGGCATAGAATGATGCAACATAGGCGCAGATCCCTTTGACACAGGCATAGATCCCTTTGACATAGGCACAAAAGTCTTTGACATAGGCACAGAATGCTTGACACAGGCGTAGATTGCTCCTACACAGGCGCAGAAGTGCCCAGAAAGGCCTACATTACCCTATTTCTTGGGTTTTTCACCTGCAAATCATCTCAAAAGAACTCAAAAGCATGGTTAGGGGGTTAGTTCACGTCGGGTTCACCAAGTAAATGTAGCTAGGAATTCAGAAATCATCAAAGCAAATCAATATTAATCTAGATCAATCACGAAAGCTCAAATGCAATGATCAATCCTAAAAACACTCAATAAAGACATGAAAACAAGACATCAATTCAAACGCAAACCATTGCAAACTTGGATGTCTCCTTCATGTGGCTCCATTTTCCTTCTTTCTCCTTCAAATAGATTTGTTTGTGGCTCTCACCTACTAGTGCATAAGCATGATGTGAAAGCAAGTAGACAAGATTGTAGTGCAAGAATACTCGAAGCATGATTGATTCGACCAGGTAGTAGTCTTGATTGAAGAAATTCATCCAATTTATAGACAAATTGGAGAAAAGATCAGATTAGCATGAAAGTGATTCGAATGGAAATTCAAATCAAGAATAGCAAAATTATGACATGTGTATGACAAATTGCTATGCAAGGATTTATGACGATTTATGACAATTTATGACAAATTGCTATGCAAGGATTTATGACAAGATTTTGAAATAGAAATAGACATTTAGGAATTTAGGAGAAATTAGAAAATTAATTTGGAAATAATGACTTGAAAATTAGGAAATTGATGAAAATTAGGTAAATTAATTAATAATTTCTCATTCATTAATTAATTTACAAAAATAGGAGGAATTAATTAGCCAATTAAATAAATATTTAATTGTGACAAGAAGACTTAGGATAGATAAATAAATTATTTATCCTAAAGAGAAAATGGAGAGAAAATGACAAACAAGGTTAAAATGAAATAAATCATGAAACCCTAGAAGATAAATTAGAAATGCAAGGATGACAATTAGGTCTTGATGTAAGATTGATTTGATTTCGATTCGATCATGATTTTGAATTGATAAATGATTTGATTGATAAATGCGCCGAGGAACAATGACAAATTGATCCAAATTGACATGATTGATGACAAATTGATCGTGAGATGACAAGATTGAAAATAACAACGATCGATGACAAATCGATCGCAAGTCGACAAGATTGAAAATGACAATGATCAATGACAAATCGATCGCCAGATGACAAGATTGAAAAGAGGACAAAACCCTAATTAGGATTGACGATGTCCAAAATGATAACAAATGAACACGCACATTGATGCGACAGGATAAGATCGACCAAAATCATGACTGAAGATTGTTATTGACAAGACCAAACTCGAAAGCGAGACAACTGAAGAATGCAGAAGAAGGACTCGATGCTCGCAAATGATAAAGACCAAGTGCATGACATAGGAGAAATGTTAATGCGACACAAAAACCCTAAAATAAGGCAATGCTCAAATGTTAAAGTATGACTCCGCAAGTGTTGACCATTTTTAGGTGTCTACACTATGGTTTGTAATTATTGGAAGGAGAATAAATGGGTTAGACTTGTTGTTATTTATGTTGGATTTTTGCTGCTCCAGCAAGATTTGTTGTCCTTTTCTATTAGTAAAGACTCTGATGATGTGTTTCTATGGAAGTGAAATCCAAGGAGTAACTTCACTATTGCCTCTAATTATTAAAAAACTGTTACTCAGGCATGCAACCCAATATAGACTAAAATCTGGAATAGATTCCTCATTCCTAAAGTTAACATGTTTTTTTTGGCTTGCAACGCACAACCTAATTCTTACCATTGATAACTTGGCTCGTAGAGGATTCATGTAACCTAATAGGTGTGAGTTATGTCAGAAAGAGGCAGAATCTGTGGATCATTTGTTTATCCATTATTCTTTTACCTAGGAAATTTGGAGTAAAGTTTTGATGCAATGGAAAGTTTATTGGGTTATGCACAATAGTCTTAAGGAGGTCATCTTGCAATGGATCTTTCCTACCAAATTTTCTCTCATTAAGACCCTCTGGTCCTTTGTCCTACCTATGACCTATTGGTACATCTGGAAGGAGATAAACAATAGAATTTTCAGGGAGGCTAAGTGTTCGTCTTAGGTGGTTTTTGAAAAGATTTGCAAGGCAATTAAAGAAAACATAAATACTCTTCATAAAAATAACAAGCAATGGAGCTATCTTAATATGAATGATAATGAGAAAAGCATCCTCACTGAATGGAATTTGATTCACAAGGTCTGCAAATCTGATATAAAGAGTGGGAGAGATAATGTTGTTTGGAGATTTCCTTTTCATGATTGGGTTAAGGTGAATTTTGATGGTGCAGCTAAAGGAAATCCTAGGAAGGCTGGAGGGGGAGGAGTCATAAAAAATTCTTATGGTTTTTGTGTAGCTACAATTGCCTCTCCCTTTGGAGTTCAAAACAATCATGTGGCAGAAGTTTAGGAAATGTTAAAATGCCTCTAGCTTGCTCAAAGTTATTCAGGCTATCAAAGGTACTAGTTCCCCTTCTTAGAATATTTATAATAGCATTGAGGGTGATAAAAAATTATTAGATGCCTATGATAGTGTGTTTATTTCCCATACCCTAAGGGAAGGTAACAAGGTAGCTAATTTATTAGCTAATGAGGGGGTTTATTTAGAGGAGGACACTAAATATATTGGAGAAGTTTCTTGTAAGAAGGGAGTTCGTGAGCAATTATTATATGATAGAGTCCATGGTACAAGTTAATTACATTATTACTTTTTTGGGTTTGGATCTCAAAGACAGATATTGGAGTGATGTGAAGTGTTAGCTGATTACCTGTTTAAGGCATTGTGATTATGATAACCATTATGATGGGCCTAATCATATTAAGTGCTAGTTCATTTTGAATGTTTTAAAAGACTATTTGAATAACAAGGAAATCACCCTATTTTTTGATTCCAACATTTTGTTCTAGAGTCTAAGCTTAATTCCACCTATCTTGTTTCTTTAGCATTTGAGTATCTTGTGCTCTATTGAGGGTTTCAACCTGAATAGCCATCACATTATGGGGGGTAATCTTAATCGCAATGAGCCTTCGAGCTGTGATAACTGAAAAAGTGAATGGAAAATATGGCGAAGGTTGCATAGATATGGTTTCACTGATTACATGGAAAAAATGCATGGGAGTAAAAACTCAGTGTCTCATGGTTTCGGCAAGGGATGGAGCAATAATAAATTCACTTTGTTCAGATAGACTTGGAATCTGGATGAAGATTTGGTGGCGGAGGTTATAGGTTTATAGAAGGAAGGTACCAAATTTTACAAAGACTGCAAGTTCTCGGTGGAAGCTAACAAGAATTTCCCTAAAACTGATGAAGAGAGGGTTCGCCTTGCTAAGAAGAACAATGTGTCCTACTACCTCCCTCATTAGGTAAAATCTTTTTGGCAAAAAATGTTAAGAGTCTTAATGGAATACCTAACGGTTGATGGTAGGTTTTCAAAGGCTTACAATTACCATTTTGTCATCCTAAACCATTTTCGCCATGGCTCGAAGATTGCATTGCCTTTCTATTTAGCTTCTTCCCTTAACAATAACTTGGCCGACCATGCCAAAAAACCTAAATCCTATCCCATTGCTCACCAAGGCCTTATATTGTAAGTTTATGAGCATTTGAAGGGTAAATCTAGGGCTAACAGGGAAGATCCTTTGGTGGAAAATGCCCACATTTCTGAGGGTCATGATGGCTCTGAGTCTAATCAAGATTCGTAGAATCCTCCCCTGCATAAGAAATTGAGGGTCAGTGATGAAGCTAAAGATGACATAGAAGTGAATGTTGGTTCAGAGGAGGAACAAGGGAAGGAGGTTGATGATGAGCAAGAGAGTGAGTAGAAGAAAGAGGCTGAGGGTGAGGAAGAGAAGGTGCAGAGAAAAGAGTATGTTGAAGAGCTTGAAGCAAAGAATAATCCTTATGTCTCAGATAACAGGAATGAATCTTAGCACACTATGGAGGAGGGAAACCCTAGGTCTATGGGCTTTGCTTCAGTTATGGACAACACGGATTCCATTTTGAATGCTGCCAAAAATAGTACTATTGAAATCTTTAACTTCTAGAAATGGGTGATTGAAAACATCTCCATTATTCAGAATAAATAGAGAGATTTGGATTATAAAATTGAGAAAATGATTAAGGATACCAATACTAAAGGTAAAGAGAATGCGGTGGTGGATACCAGTGAGGCAGAGGATGAAGATGAAATCTAGGATTGGTCAGAAAAAGATATGATTAAGGGAGATTTGAAGCATCTTTAAGAGGTGATTAGAATCATCAAAGAAAAGGGAGAGGTTGATAATGAAATTATTATCAACCGGATTACAAAAACTGAAAAAGGCCTTGAAGAAATTTATGGAGCATAGCCATGAGGTTTTGAAGGTGTCATCCCAAAACATGAATGCTCTGGTTGCTTGTCTGGAGAAGAACAAGCAGAATAAAGGGATGGTGATCATTCATAATGTGTCGGTCACCAGTTTTGCTCCTCACTCCTCTAGATGTAGAACAAGGAAAACTACCAGTGAACTGGAGATGAAGACTAAAGACACCCATCAGATGCAGGAAAACAAAGACTTGAAAGAAGCAGCTAATGCTATGATGATGCTGGTTAAGGATGCAAAAGAGTATAAAAATTTTCATCTGACATGTAATCTAGTCTTTGGTTGCCAGTCTCTCACTAGCTTTTTCCTATTCTTTTCCTTAGCTGTTGTTTTCTCTGTTGTTCATTTGCGGCTTTTCTTTCTATGTACTGATCTCTCTATTTTTTTTATGCTTATTTTCTCATTATGTAAGTGGGTTTCGGGTCCCTTAAAACCTGACTTTCCTTAATAAAAAACAATTTAAATTTCTCATTTACAAAAGAGGGTAAATCACACTTCAACACTCGCAATCTACTTGGAATTCACATCATTGTTTCCCTTGGATTTGGATCTAGTGGATTCAAGCCCCTCTTTTGAATGTAACCAAGTGAAAATCATCCTAGTGGCTTCCTTTTTCTCTCCTAGGTGGGGAGTCACTAGGATCCAATTTTCCACTTTACATTTTGGTGAACTCGATGTTTTACACATTAATTCTGATTTCTCATTATTAGATCTGATTAATTGCAATTTGGATTTCAAATTTTCATTTCCAAGTATGATCTATTTGCAAATTTTAGAGGTTAATTGCATATTAACCCTAATTTTTCATTTTGAGAAAATTAAGCTTGTGAAGTGCAACTTTTTAATTGCTTGTTTTAGATCTAATTTCTATTTCAAAATTGCAATTCAAATCTCTCTTTATTCTGAAAACTCAGTGGTTAAATCATAAAACATTAATTTTTAAGATCTTTCTATTTTTGACCTTTGATTGTGAATTTGACCAACCTAGACATCTCCAAATCAACTATTTTTTTGGATTCCGCAATAATATCATAATACCTATCATCCTTGAAAATTTCAAAAAAAGTTGGTCGAACTGTGTGCACTTTCACCACGGTCCTCGAATTTTTTCCCCAAAATTTAAGAAACGAAATTGACTATGTTTTTCTGCTTAAATCCAGAAAATTGGTGTACTTTGTCAATTTTAACACCCTCTAAGGTCAAACACAAATTCAAATTTCAAATTTGCAATTCAAATTCCATTTTCCCTCCTTTATTAAATTTTCTATGTATGTATGTGGTGAACATTATTATTGTTTGATCATCAATGAATATGCAGCTCTTATCTTATTTTGCTAATTCAATTTCAAGTTACATTAGAGATGTCAATGATGTTACATTTCATGTATATGATGATAATTTAGTTCTCCCTCTCATTCATAGTTATGATTTACCCTCTCCCAAAATTAATCTCATTAATGAGAGCACATTGATGCAAAATGGGAATATGGACACTTCTTTCAAATATCTCCCTCCTAAAGATGAATCTTTGGAGAATTGTGTTCCTTCTTCTCCTACAAGTACCTTCCTCATAAGGACTATTTGTTGCAATAGGATGATATTATGACTACTTATCCTAGTGATACATACCTTATTTTCATGATCTTCCCTCTAAAGTGATAAATACTAAGAGGGGGGGGGTGAATTAGTATGCCAAAAATATTTGCACTTAAACACTTTGCAAGACTAATAGTAAATCGATAAAATAATTTAATAGACAAACCGGTTAACAAACATGCAAACCAAATAACTAATAATGCATTCACCCACAGCAACACAAACACCATAACACGAGATATTTTGATGTGGAAACCCAAATGGGAAAAACCACAGTGAGATGGAACTCACAAGTCACTATCTACAGGATAGGAACCAGACCAGTTAAGGTCAGACCGGTTAAGGTCTTACAATGTTCTTTACCAGAATAGATCCTGTTAGGAATCTCAATCTCTGTTAGGAGACAAGTCTGATTAAAGACTACCTTGCTAGAGGATTTTAGATACACAGATGTGAACCACCTTGTTAGAGGATTTACAAGAGGCTTTTGGGCCTACCCAGCTAAGGGCAACAAACTTGTCAAAGATGTGAGTAATCAACAAGTGTTTGGTCTAGCTAATAGCACAGACTGCTCGGTTAGATCCTTGATAGCTCGTTCTTAATGCACTACTACATTACTTCAGTCTTCTACACATTCATAATCTCTCCAACTTCTCAACCACCTTAAACCCTAGCCAAAATATCAACTATCGCAACAACAATAACAATAATAACCTAAAACCCTAGACATGATGTCCTTATAAAGGAAACTGATTTCATGTCGGTCCAATAGGATTACATTACAATTTCCTAGGTTCAATGAACCTGGACATACTAGGTAATATGTCACAAAAAGCATCGCTACAGTGTCGGCACTGTCAAACAATCGGTGGGTGGTAACTCATCACAAAGTATTACCGGTTCATACAAAATGCCGGTTGCCGGTTTGAAAAAAATGAAGACTGGTAGAAATGTGTTATGCTGCTTTAATCCCTCATTCCGCTTGAGGTTAACATGTCACTTCAGACCGGGAAACACATTCTATAGAAGATCAATAGTCCAAAGACTATAATACAACATACCGGTTGGAACAAATACCGGTTGTGTTCTAACTTATACATATAAAGAGGATCTCAATCCAAGTGTGTGTCCATCAATGACAATCACAACATAAACATCAAAAATGCGAACAATCTCCCCCTTTGGCATTAATGGCAACGCTTAGGAAAATAAAATTTTGACATCTACGTGTTTTACAACAAAATCATGCCATTAGAAAAATTGCTCCCCCTAAGTATATACACTATCCCTTCAACAATATAATGTGTAACAATTTTGCATATAAAGCATAAACATTGAGATATACAGAGCATATAATCAAAATTTGATTACCAGATACTTCTCCCAATAGAATTTTTCTCCCCCTTTGCCAACAATGACAAAGTACTGCTGAACAACCCTATTTTCATTTGATTTTAAAAATAATAAAAGTTTTTGACAACAAGGAATGATACTTGTCAAAAATAGATTTAAAGTCTTGCAAGAATTGTTTCATCGACAAAGACCAGGACTCAAGTAGGGAGGTGGCTATTTCTTTCTCTATCTGCATCTGGGAGACCTGTTCTTCCATAGCATCAATTGTGCTCATCTCCTGTGTAATAGTTAAGGCATCCAGGTTTAGATAGCACTTCTAAAGAATTTGCAATCATGGGAGTAGAACCACTTGTAGCTCCTACAAATCTCTAGACCAAGTGTTGATCTCTTGCTCCATTTTCACTGACTAGATATGAAACCGGTGAATGGTTTGCCCATAAGTTGTGAAGGAGTCATAAGGCAGCTTAAATGTGCTCAAGTAGGACTGCAAGTCCTGTTCAAGTTTTTGCTTCTGAGCTAGCACATCATCATAGAACAGATGGGGTTGACAGATTTTGCTGAGTAGCAAATTCCCCTCATCTAGAGTGTCCCTTATATCCTTTTGTTCTTTCTTCAGTTCAGTCTGTAGCTCATTCAACATTTTCACCAAAGCTATATTAAGAGCTTTTTGATGCTCTTTCTTGACATTAGCCTCTGCTACCTCTTCAAGGCTCTACACCTAATCATCTACTACTGTGCATAGGAGCTTAAGTCTAGCTAGTGATGAATCGATGTTTGGAAGATTTGTGTTGGGTATCAAACTGGTAAGCGTATCCAGAGCTGCTTAGATTACATCTTGCTCCTTGTTCCATCGAATGATTTCAAGATTCTCTTGAGCTACCTTGATGCTCTGCATTAGCTCCTTTTCACTTGCAGACTGGAGATCTATAGGACTGGTAAGGTCAGCTGGTTTGGCTTGACTCTCGATTGCCTTCGGAGTCTCCATCTGGGTGCTCTTCACTGCTTCTCCTGCCTTGTCCTCTTCAGCCTTTTTCTTTTATGCTTCCTTCTTCTTCTCCTGTTCCGTATCTTCTTCTTCCTTCTTCTTCTTTTCATCTTCTTGCTTCTTTTTCTCTTCTTCATCCTTTTTCTTCTTCTCCTCTTCATATTTCTTCTTTTTCTCCTCTTCATCTTTCTTCTTCTTCTCCTCTTCATCTTTATTCTTTTTCTCCTCTTCATCCTTCTTCTTCTTCTCTTCTTCATCCTTTTTCCTCTGCTCTGCCTCTTCCTTTGCTGCTTCCTGTCTGTCCTCAGCTTGCTTATCAGCCTGTTTAGCCTATTGCTTCTATCCTATTGCCTCAGATGGTGTCTCATGAGTAGAATCCTCAACGTCCAGAGCGTCGACATCAATGGTGTCGATCTGTTCAACAACCAGATTGCCTTCATCATCAAATACTTCATCTAGTTTGGATATAACTGGTTCTTGTTCAGCTTGTCGGTTGGCGAGATACACTTTGTGAGTCTGGACAATGGTTTTCATAAACAGATGGGTGTCTTTTTCGACATCAGCAACTCTACCTTCTAATAGCCAGAGTCTTCTTTTTCTATTGAAGAAGAGTCCTTTATTTTGGTCAATAACATCATATAACTTAGAATTTGACAGGTCGGGAAAGTACTGTGCAAAAAAATTCTCCCTAATTTCCTATTCCTTTTCTATGGCAATGCGCCATCTATCATCTAATGACATATATAAAGAATCCGGTGTCTGAGACTTAATCTCTAAGGGCAACCGATCGTTACTACATAGATACTGAATTATTTCCTTTTCAACTGCTTCCTTTTCATCCTCATTGAAGTCATCAAAGCACTCAAGTAAGTCATTTAGCACTTTTCTCCTAATATTCTTTATTGTTCTTTGACAATGTGTCAAAGGTTTATAGGAAGATATATCTATATTTACCGGTGTAGATGATGTCGGTTCATTCTTTGTCTTCCTCTTTGCTTGATGTGTTTTCTTTGGATTTTCCTCAAACAAAGTTTCTTCTGAGTCTAGAGAAGTGTTCCTTGTCTTCCTCTTTCTCTGGAACACTTTAGCCGGTGCAAGTTTTGATTTCTTCTTGGCTAGTGACCGCTTGGTCACTTTTGGAGTTGTAGTAGTAACCAGTGCTGATGCTGTAGGCACTGCCTTTACCTTCTTCACTGCTGATTCTTTCTCTTTCATTGTTGGTGGTTCCTTAGCTGGTGCTATCCTCTCAAGATAGGTGTCGGTTCTCTTCACCTTAGGATCAAGTGGTGAGGCAATAAGGGTAGAGTCATACCCTTCCAGCATATCGTACATCACCTCATAGTCCATTGGCTCCACTTCTTCCTATCTAGGCTCAATAGCCTCCATTATGCATTTATCTACTTGGATGGTGAAGTAGATATCATCTTCATATTTCTTGACGATGTCACCTGATATCCTTACTCTTTGGCTCATCTTCCTTCTGAACTCATCAAAATACTTGTTCAGAATATCAGGGTAACAGGTTCCAAGTGCTTCAATACTTTCCTTGATTTTCTTGGTTACTGGTTGGTCACCAGACCACTGAACATCTCCTACTCTTGGGAAGTAGCCTTGGAAATAGAAGAACAACCCAACTAGTAGTTTTCCAAACTTGAACCTAAGTGCATTATCCTTTTTGATCACCTTCAGATTCAAGAGGAGTTGTCTCTGCATACCGGTGCATAGATCAAATGATGCATCCTCCTTTATCATCTAGTAAGCGGCATTTACCGCTGTAGCAGATATAGAGTTAATCTTGCTGGCTGAGAACATCCAGTATCCAATCACCATACATGCATACTTAACCAGATCATCCTTGATAGGATTTATTGTCATGCCACGAGAGTCACTTACTGAACCAATGTGCTTGGACATTTCATTTTTGCTTATAGTTCTTAGGGCTGGCACTTTCCCAGTGTTGTAGAATCTGGTGACTGCATGAATTGCTTGTGGCTTGATGTCATGTGTTCTCTCCAGGTACATCTTATCACCATGGACTCTTCTCAGAATGATCCTTATATGATCTTCTATGAAATCTTCCAGGAAGTAAACAACATTGTGGAGCTTTTTCTTCTCCAAAATATTAAACTCCAATTTGATCTTTTTATCTTTACCACAAAATAAACCTAATTGGATGTGGATAGCTAGAGACCCTAGGTCTTCTATTTTGCAATCTATGTAGTCAGAAATTACCTCTTCTACTATCACACTAGCCAAAACTTGTGATAGGGCATTGTAGTCACACAAATCTGTCCAGCTTAATTAAATAAATATTCACTATTTATTTGATTAAAAATCCACTAACCATCAGTTAATTAAATTAATATTTAATTAATTCATTCTCCAAACATTCTCCTATTAATTAAATAAATTATTCAATTTATTTTAATTAATTCAGTAAACCAAATTCAAATCAATTAAATGAATAAATAATATTTATTTCATTTAATCCCCTTTTCCTCTTCTAAATAAGTTAAATAAAACATTTATTTAAATCATTATCCCCCCACTTGCATTTTTCCTACAAATGCAACTTGCACACATTTATTGAAATAAATGAATTTTTATTTTAATAAAATCCTATTTTCCCTCACCCACCAAATCCACTTGCAAAAATCTAATCCCCTTCTAGATTCTTCTAACCCCTTCCTAATTAGCCTAATCCATCCCCTAATTATTGTCACATTCCTAAGCAAAATGGAGTCACTTCTCAAAGACTCCAAAGTCTTTGAAAAGCATTTAATGCTTTGTGTGTTCAACAAATTAACCCCCAAAGTCTTCCAAGACCACTAATGGCTCTTACATGACCATATATGGCTCTTACATAACCATTTATGGTTATTTCAAACTTGTCCCCCCAAACATTTATTGTTTTGACCATATTCATCCATTTCACATTTGCACAAGAGTTTATCCATTGGATAAAAGTTTTATTCTTTGAATAAAGAATTTATTCATTCAACCAACCTTGACTTTAGCTCCCAAGGTCATATCAGGCATTTAATGCTTATTCCCTCTCCTCTCAACCTATCTCACATTGACACTTGTCATCCTGGGATTGGGTTGAAAGCCCTCACATGGATTTGAAATCATTCAATCCTGACCCTTGTTGAGATTACTCAATCTTAACCATCCATTGCTCCATTTTCCCTATAAATAGAGCCCATTTCTTCATAATCCAGATCCTGAAAACTTGTATGCATTTAAGCTATAGGCATTTTAAGAGAGAATTTTAGCATAATTAACCAATATCTTGTCATTTTGGATAAAATCAATCATTTTAGTATCAATAGCTTAATATTAGCTTTTCATTTCACATTTAAAGCACAATACTACAATCTCAATCCTCCATAAGCATCCATAGTGCAAAAAGCTGCTGACAGCTACACTATTTTGGAACTTGGAGAGGAGAGGAACAAGGGAGAAGAAGTCAAGAGCATGTTAGGAGGCATTTGGAGATGCCTCATCATATTTACCTTCCTAGTTAGATATTCTATCATGCTTTTGGTATCTCTTTTGATATGCTTGTTTGGGAAAGTATTTTGTTTATGATTTCTAACACTAACAACCTGGCTTTTCTTCTTGTTTGTGTTTTGTTATTCATTCACTAACCTTCCCTTTTTTGCAGAGCATCAGGCATTATACATGGACTTCTATTGAATAAAACTTGCAGACTTGACAGATGTACTAGAACTGGTATGAGATGCGAAATCCATGATAGAAATCTTAAGAACTCGAGAAATACCTTTTGAAACACATGAAATTAGGGCTTGCCGATTCTCCTTCACTTCACACTCTATCGGTTGCTGAATCACCACTTTGTGTTCTCCACTTGGTCGTTTCTAGTTTGAATTTGAACCTCCTTCGTAGTTTCTCAATTTCTCAAAATCTCTACTCAAATCTCCTTTTCCTCACTCTTCTCTTTGAAAAACTTTTCTTCGCTCGAAAACTGATAGTGAAAAATGATTTGTAAAATTCTTTTAAACATATTCCTCACCTACCGTCATTAATGCTCCTTCATTAGGGCGTAAACCCTAATTTTGCCTTTTTACCATTTTTGGTCTTCTACTAAACGACAGGTATAACATACCAGTTAAGGTCTTTTACTAGTGTAAATTGGGGGTTCAAAACATTTTGCCATTTGCTCCCCCTAAGCTTTTCTGAAGCTTAGTTTACCGGTTCCGTGATTTCCACACTAGGTGCAGAAACCGGTTCCTCTTGTAACACTGATGGTTTCTCCTTCTAGATTTTGTTCATGTCTACTTGAACAATGTTAACATCAATGTTTGCTTCTGGAGTGACTGGTATATCAACAAATATGCTCTTTCTTGATCTACAAAATCTAGCAATGTGACCTGGTTTGTTGCAGTGATAGCAGACCAATCCAGGTGCTCTCTAAGGTCCATTGTTCATGTTTCCATTCTTCCTTCTGCATGTTGCAGCAGTGTGACCATGACCATGATAGATCATACAATTTTCTCTCCATCTGGTTGCCGCTTGATAACCACCACTTCTTCGCTGATGATTGAAGGCATTAAACTGGTTGTGATTTCGGCTCACAAAAGGTTCAGGACCAGCTCCTTGGGTCCTCTGAGGATATCTTCCAGTGTTATTCATAATAGACCTGCATTCAGATGCTCTATGCCCATACTTGTTGCATGCATAATAGTTACCATCAAATCTATAGGATCTAGGCTTATCATTTAGAAAATAAGGAAAATTGTTGTAAGCCTTACTCCTACACACATTAGCAGTATGTCCTTCTTTAAGATAGTTGAAACAAACAAGTTTAAACTTTTTCTTACCTTTATCCTTTGATGTCAGTTGTTTCTTTGATGTTCCAGCATTTGTACTAGAGGTCTCACCTTCCTCATGACCAGAATAACCAAGTCCATTGGTATTCTTGACCGGTTTGGCAGATTCAAGCTTTTGCTCTAGCTTGACAGTACTCTTGTTGAACTTAGCAAGTATTTCCTTTGACTCAGAGAGTTCTTTTGAAATAGCAGCATTTGTTACCAACAGGTTTTCATTCTCAGAGATGGCAGTGTTTAGTTCTCCTTGCATGTCTTCCTTTTCCACCTTGCTTGCATGGAGTTGAGCATTTAGGGCACTCATCTCTTGTTTTAGCTTGGAGATCTCATGATCTCTTTCTTTTGCCGGATCTTCAGCTTTCCTCCAGTTCTCAAGCTCTTGACACATCCGGATAGTCAGTCCTTCCAACTCCTTTCTCAAGTTGGATTTTGATTCATTCAACTTATTTACTTCAGTGATTAGAGCTTCCATGTTTGCTTCATCTGAAGAACTATTTTCAGATAGCTCCATCAACTTTTCTGCATGTTCTCTTCTTTTTTCTTGAGATGCCTTGTATTTGACCATAAGATCATCATAGGCTTGCTCAGATTGAGTGAGCCGGTGGGTAAGTTCCCTCAAAGTGTATTCCCCCATATCTCTTTCCAAGTGGTTAAACTTATAGAAAGGTTATCTCTGATACCAATTGATAAATACTAAGAGGGGGGGATGAATTAGTATGCCAAAAATCTTTGCACTTAAACACTTTGCAAGACTAACAGTAAACCGGTAAAATAGTTTAACAGACAAACCAGTTAACAAACATGCAAACCAAATAACTAATAATGCATTCACCCACAATAGCACAAACACCATAACACAAGATATTTTGATGTGGAAACCCAAATGGGAAAAACCATGGTGAGATGGAACTCACAAGTCACTATCTGTAGAATAGGAACTAGACCAGTTAAGGTTAGACCGGTTAAGGTCTTACAATGTTCTTTACCAGAATAGATCTTGTTACGAATCTCAATATCTGTTAGGAGACAAGTCTGATTAAAGACTACCTTGCTAGAGGATTTTAGATCCACAAATGTGAGCCACCTTGTTATAGGATTTACAAGAGGCTTTTGGGCCTACCCGGTTAAGGGCAACAAACTTGTCAAAGATGTGAGTAATCAACAAGTGTTTGATCTAGCTAATAGCACAGACTGCTCGGTTAGATCCTTGATAGCTCGTTCTTAATGCACTATTGCATTACTTTAGTCTTCTACACATTCATAATCTCTCCAACTTCTCAACCACCTTAAACCCTAGCCGCAATATCAACTATTGCAACAACAATAACAACAATAACCTAAAACCCTAGACATGATGTCCTTATAAAGGAAACTGATTTCATGTCGGTCTAATAGGATTACATTACAATTTCCTAGGTTCAATGAACCTAGACATACTAGGTAATACGTCACAAAAAACATCGCTATAGCATCGACACTGTCAAACAATCGGTGGGTGGTAACTCATCACAAAGTATTACCGGTTCATACAAAATGCCGATTGCCGGTTTGACAAAAATGAAGACTGGTAGAAATGTGTTATGCTTCTTTAATCCCTCGTTCCGCTTGAGGTTAATAGGTCACTTCAGACCGGGAAACACATTCTGCAAAACATCAATAGTCTAAAGACTATAATACAACATATCAGTTGGAACAAATACTGGTTGTGTTCTAGCTTATACATATAAAGCGGATCTCAATGCAAGTGTGTGTCCATCAATGACAATCACAACATAAACATCAAAAATGCCAACATAAAGATGAAGCATTAATTACATATGATAGTCCTTTTTTTAATGGGTGTCTTGAACATAAAGATACCTTAGAACAAGAGGATGATATTATTTCTCATCATAATGCTCTCTCTCCCAAAAATCAAGAGCCTAACAAAAATAAAATCAATTCCATTCATGTTCTTAGGAAACCAAAAATTCTCGGAACCAGAGCATGGACTCTTAGAGAGAGATGACACCACTTTTCTTTTATGCAAGTTGATTATTCTCAAAACCAGAGCACAAACTCTTAGAGTGAGATGTCACACCTTTATTGACACATGTACTATACATTTTATATAGGCTGTAGAATACTCTAACATAGACTCCTATGAGGTGATTTTAACCTCACTTGCACACACACACGCTTGAGTTTGGGTGGAACTAATGGTGTTCCCACTCTTCCCCTTTTATATGGATCACCTAGACAGGATCTCGGGGCTAGATTTTCATGTCCTTCTCTCCATAGATCACTTAGTTTTAGGGGCGAGATGTCCATGGTTTCTCTCTTGTTCTCCTTTCTTCTCATGGATCACCAAAGTGTGTATTCGTGTTCTCTCTCTTCTTCCTCTCATGAACCCATAGCTTTGCTATTGATGGTTCATGGATGATGTCATCTTTTCTCTTTTATGTGATAGCATTAGTCTTTGTGTCATGATTAGTTATTGAGACATCTAAGTATCGAGGTCTCTTCAGCTAGTTGTTTTTCGTCTTGTGTCTTGTTTTTGTCATGTCTTTTGCGCTTTGTTTTTATTTTGTGCATCTTGTTCCTTTTTGGTTTTTGTGTGCTCTTGCATATGTTTGAGTGAGTTAAGATCCTAATATTGGGGGCTTGGTTCCTTGATATTAGTGACATCCTATACTCCTTGTGGTATTGCTCTGCATCTCTCATCCTCATCCCTCTTTTCTTCTACTTTACCGATAGTTGTGGCATAATCCATACTACCGCTAAAGTGGGGGTTAAATGTGGTGTCATAAAATTGTGCCTCCTGCAATTTTAACCATATTTTAGGTCCTCACCTTGACGACGACATCTTCTTCCCCAACCAAGACCTATTTCTATATTTTCACCCCTTGACCCCTTCATGTTTGAGCCTTGAGATAGCCTCAGGACCCTGTTCGGACCCCAAGATAGGACAGGACATGGGTGTGGCACCCCTGTCCCCCCTAGATAGGGGAGCCACACCCCTGTCCAAGGGGATATGGGCATGGCGCCCTTCTCCCACCCTTTTAGGGTGGCCCAAAGATAGGTCTCAAGCCCTATCTACACTTCGGGATCCTAAATCTCCTCGATGTGGGCCTTTTATAAGATGAATTAATCTTCAAGAGGCATGTATAAAAGGGATTGGGTTTTCTCATTTGCAGAAGAAAGGGAGGGGAGGAAAATTCAAGTGAAGGGATGATAAGCAAGCATAGGCGAAGACATACATCATCAAGCATTCAAGAATTCAAGTTTTCTTCATTCATCCATTGGAGAAATATTACAACACTCATTTGCAAGTATGTGTGTGTGTTAGGGTTTTGTCATGTTACATACCATTCCATGCAACACTTGTGATTACATTCAACAAGCAAAGCAATTATCATCAACAAGGTACACATTTTTATTGTTTACATTCAAGCATTTGCAATTACTTTCTTTCAAGGTTGATTCCTCAACCAGGGTTTGACTGAGGCAAACCCCTATCCACAACCCCATTTTCTCTCTTTTCTATGTGTAGGTTACAGGAGGGTAGATGTAATTGTAGGTTTGGGCTTCATTTGCAGAGACAAAAGAACCCTTTTTGTTTTGCAGATTTTGTGGAGGACCATGTACATTCCCACCACGGGCCTGATGAATTTTCTCCAAATTTGCTGGGTAGATCCATATCAGTCTAATTAGCTCAGATCCAAATTTATAGCGTGATCCCAAACTGGTAGCTCTTCATTTCACTTATTTTATCTCTCTTTTCCACATAGTGAACAAGTCAACTTTCTCATTTACAAAAGAGGTTAAATCACACTTCAACCATTGCAATCCACTTGGAATTCACATCCTTGTTTCCCTTGGATTTGGATCTAGTGGATTCAAGCCCCTCTTTTGAATGTAGAATTCCTCCAAGTGAAAATCATCCTAGTGCCTTCCCTTCTCTCTCCTAGGTGGGGAGTCACTAGGATCCAATTTTCCACTTTACACCAATTAACCAAAATAATACGTCCAAACAACCATGGAAGCCACAGTATGTATGCATATCTATTCACGATATTTCTTGGGAAAATAATCCAAATGAATGAAGACAAATGAAACATATAAATTCTAATTCCCAATATATAAAAGGCATGAAAGTATTTATATTATTATCCCATTTCCATTTATGAAATTACTTCACCCATTCCCACAAATAGCATTCAAACACATAGAATACACTTTTTTTCCAAAATCAAATTTGCAAGAGATTGAGATCCTCTGACCTGGAATTAAGAGTGATGGCAAAGCAAAAATCAAGAAAATAAAGATCCAAAATCCCAAATCCTCAATCTTTCGCCAATCAAAAAATCCAAACAAACTCCAAAATTATAGAAAACGAGTCTAGAAGCTCACCCGATAACAATCTTAGAAATCCAATAAAATAGAAAATTGAATCTAAACTACAGGAAAACTTCGGCCAATCAAAATAATAGGATAAAACATATTTCATACCAACTGTTTCCAAAAACCAAGGTAAAATATATAAAATATTATTTAAATAAATTACCCAATATACTCATCCAGTAGCAATATAGGGTAGGTAGAATAAATAATTATTTAATAATCGAAGGCATGTAAATAAGAAAATAATAATATAATCAACCAATATTAAATTAAACCATGGGCACAATTAAATATAAAGACCAATAAGTAAAATAACCAAATATTATACAATTAAATACTCCAAATTAATTTTAAAGCCTTAACTATTTAAATGGATAATAATTCCAAGAGGCCCAATTAGTAAATAATAAATATCCAATAATCATTAAATAAATAATATAAAATCACTTATTAGATATAAATCTCAATATTAATCTCTTATTAATATTTAATATTAGTGTCAATTACTTATTTAATTTATTATTATAAACTATGTAAATCCGTTAAATTAATTTAACATTATTAAACTATATGAGCCAATTTAATTAATTAATAATTAATTAACCAATAATCAAAATACCTCAAGACAACCCAACAAAGGGTAACATAAATACCACAAGACAACTCTAAACATAAAAGTAAGATTGCCAGGATACCAACTTAAACCTAGAGTGTAGAATGAGATTTCATGTCACCTTTGAACAACTTGCCATGGGGATGAAGACATGCTCAGACTTGTGAAACAAGGTGGAGTTGATGTCTGGTACCTGCAAATTTTTCACCACCAATACACACAGAATAAAATATATGATATCATATATCATGAAATAAGTAGACAAGTGAAAGGGAATCACAACATCATATCCTTCTCAGGAATGAGTGGTATGACATCATCCCTATCACAACCGGAGTAGAAGATAGTCATGATAACCAAGCACTATCATAGTTATCATCATCTCCCATATAATCATTAAATAGGGTTAGTACATAGTTATGATACCCTCAAATAATCTTAAAATACACTAAGGTATATCGATATAATCGTTTGATGTAAAAAAAAGGCAAGATAAATCAGGGAGGGAAACTACATCCTACCCCCTTGGGTTCGACTTACTCCTAGAAATCGCAAAGGTTAAGTTGAAAACATGCACACATTAATCCAAAACTTCGTTGATCATAAATAGATAAATTTTTTTCCTTCAGGACAATTGTCAATAATACACATAATATTTCTCATTTAAGGATTCATAAATTAATAAAACATCTTAGTTCAATCATTTCCAAGCTCAAAATAAGATAATGACAATTTTTTTTCCTTCCTATGCATCAATTGTTCAAGGTAAATACGTTACACTAGAGATAAAACAAATCACAAAAATTTTACTAGTTACATTGAGCATGCTAAATCATTAAAATATTCTTCAAGAGAGCTTCATTAATCCATATTTTCAAGAAAAAATATAATTTATATTAAATAATTAGCACCTATAAGAAAAAATCACAAAAAATCACATCATTCAAGCATGGTAACATACCTTTAACATCTAGTTACATGCAATTAAGAAGACAAATATTCATTTTTCACACTGCTTTACACATATGTACAACCTTATTTTATTGAATCCATATCATACACCTATATGAGGAAAAACTTCTTGAATGAGCTCCCTTCAAGTCCAAATGAAATCAAAATAACCCAAAATTGTTAGAAATCTATATCCTACAAACTCAAGGGAAAACAATATTTACAACTTTGAAACATCCTAATCTCCACATCAAGGTACCAAACATGAAGCACCACACCAACTTAAACTAAGAGGAAGGAATAAATCTCACTACTTAATACAATAATTCAATGTATCCTACATCGAATCAAATTATTCAAGGGCACCCTTATCCATTGATTACACATGGTATATACATAATCACTCATTGAAGAGCGAGAAGAAGTTTGTTTTCTTTTAACTATTTCATATATCACACTTTCCTCAAATACAAATGCAATTTTATCCAATATTTCATAAAATCTAGAAAGCTACCATTACATTTCATCTATTAATATATTTATCTACTCACTTAATATCATCATTATCTAATTGTTTTCTAGGTCTAGTGAACTTCTTCACAGTGTCCTCCCTTGTACATACTATTTGAGGTTCAAATTGAACATGATAGAGACAACACTTAACACAAAACAAGGTCCCACAATTCTCAACATTCAGCATGACCACTAGAGACAATGACAAGATAAAGTCCAAAATGAAAAGATTCTCAAATCCGACATTAAATCATGAAAAAATTGCTAGCATAATCAATAAGAAATAAAGTATGACAAGTGCCACCATAAAGAAAAAAATAAATGAAAGGGGAATTAAAAATCCAAAAGTGAAATTAACTCCAATGACACTTCATTGAAACACCAATTAATTCAAGACAATATAGCCAACTTATCCCAAATCTATGTCACAAGGTGACCATTATCAGTCACAACAAAGGGAGTAACCGCTACACAGCCTCCAAGGGTACAATTCCCTAGTGTATTAGAGAGTTCACATGAGACATTTATAGCCATATTCCTTCATTATCTTTAATGCAATGCAATCTCCTACGTAAGTCTAAGAAACTATCCTTAATGAAAGAGGGCATATAGTAGGAAAAGATAAGGTGTCTCATACAAGTTATTTAATTACACATTATTATACACATTTTAGAAACACTTCAACTCCTATTCATTAGAAAATTATTGCATTATTCCAACACAACAAATTAATCCTATAAGCATAGCATTAATTAAGAGGATATACACAATTATGGTTTCTAGAGAGGGTTATAGAATGAACACAACACATAAACATCTAAAATATCCAAGGTTCCAATGTTCTTTTTCAAGAACCAATCTAAAAGGAAAATTTAGGTTACAAAGAACAATATAGCACACCATGAAAGACTAAGAACAAAAACCTTAACCGAAGATGCCAATATTTGAAATTTGGGTTTGATACCAGATGTAATGCTTGCCAAAATACCTTAGAGAAATAAAGATAAATAACATTCAACATGAGATATTTTTTTTATAAACATCTACTAATGCAACATAAACAAATAACTACTCATATTCTTTTAACATCCGTTATCAAGATAAACAATTAATCATCATGAACATAATCACAAGAGAACATAACACAAGAGGAAATAAACACAACACATCAAAAACATTCCCTAGGGTATCTTAACACCATTACCGAAGCTATCCATAAAACATAACCTTACATAGAACATTCCATCATATATGCGATAGCCTAATTACTTTCAGATTTCAATGCATACTAACTTCCTAACATTTTTTCTTTCCATGGATGCATAAGGTACCTCTCTAATTTATCTTTCATGATTAGTTACATTAATGCAATTTCCATTAAACCCCATTAGGTTCATTTTAAGAGCACCAATTCCAAATGTTCGTAATCCTAATTACTTATTCAAAACCCTAGCATCACTATTCCATTTTCAATACTAATTACCACATTACTAATGCATTTCATTAATTATTGTAGAAATTCACATAGCACTAGATGCATATCCATAGAGACAATCCCATTAATAAGTAATATCCAGGATGCAACAAGATACCTCTCTATCCTCACCTACTATAACATCTACCATTCACACGAATACAATATTCATTTACATCAAGGAGCATGGATCTCAACCATAATACAATTATATCATGAATTATACATGTACATATGCCATATGAATTATATCCATCAATTTGCTAAAATAATCCATCCCTAAGATGAAAGGAGAAAAGTCCACATCAACACACAAGAGAATCCAACAAAGAACATCCCAATGAAAGAAGGCATTAGACCACCCAACCATGTGGAACAATAAGGAACCAGCCCCCATGCTAGGAGATGACACAAGATCCCACTCACACTCTAGATCTAGGCTGACACCTAACTACCAAAGAGATGAAACAACTCCAAGATGACAAGACATTACATAATCCTATTGGCATTTGTTCATTTGGTCAATCGGTAATGTAATGTAATGTAATGTTTTGATGCAACCGATATATATATATATATATATATATATATATATATATATATATATATATATATATATATATATATATATCTATATATATATATATATAGGTATGTATGTATATATATATATATATATATATGTATGTATGTATATATATATATAGGTATGTATGTATACATACATACCTATATATATATACATATATATATACATATATATATATATATACATATATATATATATACATATATATATATATATATATATGTATATATATATATATATATGTATATATATATATATATATATAGGTATGTATGTATACATACATACCTATATATATATATATATATACATACATATATATATATATATATATATATACATACATACATATATATATATATATATATATATGTATATATATATATATGTATAGTGCATAGAGATTAGATTTATATATGATGACTATTTTGTATGTATTCATTGATGGAAACTATGTTTCTTTGAGTATTCTAAGTCCTTTAGTTCAACCGGATAGACTTAACCAGTAAAGCAGAGACAATTTTATCAGAACCGGTAAAATAACACACAGAGTCTCACACCGATATCCTGTACATGTAATCCATGAAGGTATGCAGTTTTGTAGAAATGTTGATGACTATTAAATGAAGGTAACATCATTACTGGATGAGCAGATTTGATCAGATGAATGAAATTTGATGAACAAGGAAGAGATCAAGAAACACAGTCAACTAGTAGTGAGAAAAATCACTCAGATTGGTAAAAAGACACAGAATTGGATTTCTTATGTTGGTGGCCGATATAACTAATGCATACAATGTAAGATTGTCTACATGCATTGAACCTAGGGAATTGTAATAAGGTTCTAGCTGACCTTATGATAATTTTAATTGTGTGATGAGGTATGAAAGGATATATATACATGATCTTTATAGTGTGATATGAGATGAGTGAATTTTGTATTTCTGATGATGTGAGTATCAGAGGAGTTGAGAGATAAAGTCTTTGTGATGTTGTAATATTTTGAAGAAGATCTTATTAGACACAGAGGGTGTTATACCAAGATCATTTTTATTTGTTGTCTTCCTAGCAGTTGTAGCAAGAAAATCCTCTTACAAGGTCACTCCTAATAGAGTGCAGTCAGATCCTAACAGTTCTGATCATTAAATCCTCTAACCAGGTGGCACATTAGCATGTGCTTGCAAATCCCAGTTACTTTCAATTCAATAGAAGAAAATATACCTACATTCTATCCACAACCTCCCTTGAAGTGACTTACATTTTAGTCTTTCATTTACATTTACTTGCAAGTACTTTTTTTCATCATTTGGTTAATTCCAAAACTGGGGTTTGACCTGAAGGCAAACCCCCAATTCCAATCCCTTTTCTTCTATTTTTTGTGTGTAGATTGCAGGTGCACAACTGTGTTTGTAGATTCAGACTTCATTTGCAGAGGTGGAAAAACCCTTTTCGTTTCACAGATTTTTCGAAGCACCATGGACACTTTCAACACGTTCCTGACAACTTTTCCTCAAATTCACAGGGCAGCTTCGTTTAGAAATATTATAGCTAGATCTCGGTGCATAGTTTCATCTCATGCTTCTATCTCGAGTTATAATCAGTTCTTTGCTACTTTTACACTTAGGCTTACAACACATAATTCAATCATTTTCCATTCTAAAAGAGGGGCTAGCTTATCATTTCTATCCCATTATCAATTCATTTAGTATTCAATTTTGCCCTAAGAGATTGGATCTAGTGAATTCCCCACTCTTATAAATGTAATGTGAATAAGGTGTTTGAAAGGAAATCCACAGTGAAGCTTTTATCTCTCCTCGGAGGGAAGAAAAACTTTCCTCTTGATCTCTCCGTCATTCACCCTTTTTCACCATTATAGGGGGAAAAATAATCTCTTTTCATTGGTTGTGAGTTGTCATGAATGGTCGTCACTGTGGGTATTTGTGTGTTGTTATCTCCTTTAATCTGAGTTTATGTGGTCTAGAAATCTTTTATTTGGTGTTTATGAGATTTGGGAGTGATTGTTTCTACCTCTACCTATTTTTCTTGCCAGACATTGCCAAAAGAAGCCATTCTTCTGTAGTTGCAATAAGACTCTATATGGCTATTTTAGTTTGGGGAATTTTATATTTTATGTTTGCAAGGAGCTATTGTTTTAATTTTGAGTTATTTTGAGTTTTGACTTTGTGTCTATGTCTTCGTCTGTGTCTGGTTGTGTCAGGAGCTTGTATGGCTAAATTGGTGATATCTTGGGTTATGATCTATAATTATTTATTTGGTTTATTTCATTTATTTTCTTATGCCTGGGCATCACTTTCGATTATGGTTTCTAGAATTAGACGTTTTCCTATTATTTATAATTTGAAGTCAAAATTTGGTCTTTTCCATGAAAATTTTCATTTGGTTTTTGTAATGTGGTGAAAAAGGGTGATGGATAAGTCAAGAGGAAAGCTTTTCTCTCCTCAAGGAAAGGAGTGAAAGTTTCGGAAAAGATTCTCTTCAACCTCTCACACACATTAGATTTAAAAGAGGTGGGAGAATTCACTAGATCCAATCTCAAGAGATTGAATGCTAAGTGAATTGACAATGAATTTAGAAAGTGAAATTAACCCCTCTGTTAGAATGCAATAGGTTGAATTATGCGATTTAAGACTAAGTGTAAAAGTGACAAAGAAATGACTATAAGTTGAGATAGAAATATGGGATGAAGTTGTGCACTTATAATTAACAGCAAAAGGTTGAGATGAAGCTTCCCTACAAAATTAGGTAAAATTTGTCGAGACCATGTTGAAAGTGCACACAGTCCTCCAAAAAATCCACACATCGAAAAGGGTTTGTCCGCCTCTAAGAATGGAGTCCAAATCTGCAAATATAGTTGTGCACCTGCAACCTACACATAGAAAAGAGAGGAAATGTTGCTGGGATTGGGGGTTTTCCTTAAGGTCAAACCCCAGTTTTGGAAATAACCAAATGATGAAAAGTACTTGCAAGTAATGAAAGTAAATGACTGAAATGGAATTCACCTCAAGAGAGGATGCATTTGAAATGTTGATAGAGTTGTTTGAAAGGTTATGTAGAATTCTATGTCACAAGAGATCTCCTCTTCAATTGTTGAATCTTTGACATGAATGCAACACCTAGCCTTGAAAGGAGACTTGAGAATGATCAATGCTTGAAAGGAATGCTTGAATGCTTGAATACTTGATTTCACTTAGGATCGCAATTTCCACTTAGTGAACTCATACGAACTTCTTAACTTCTTGCAAATAGGAGTTAAATGCATCTTATATACTTGTCAATTAGGGTTAATTGACTGATTTTTCATCATAGGCTGACATAGGGAAACTTTTCCCGCTTCCAAAATGCAAAGCCCAATGCAAAGTTTGAATGGAGGGGGTCCCAAAATAAAGCAAGGATAGGTGTTCCATGCCCCTATCCTAGGAGGACAAGGGTGTCCTATGGGGGATAGGGTTCCATGCCCTTGTCCTAGCCTAATTTAGGACAATAAGCATCAAGAGGGAGTGCGGGGTGCAAGGAAATGCAAGCTTTGGGTAGTGTGAACATGTCTCAGGTCTCCAATCAAGCTGATGGATTTGTTTCCCCAATGTGAAGACCCAAATGTGGTTGAAAATTATAAAGTCACAATTTTATGATGCTCCAGTTTCATATGCACAATTTTGTTTATTGTACGCACAATTCTATTTATTGTATGCACAATTTTGTTTAATGTATGTGTCATTTTGTTTATTGTATGTGATATATTGTTTATTATATGTACAATCTTGTTTATTGTATGCACAATTATATTTACTGTATGCGCCATTCGGTTTATTGTATGCGCTATTTTGTTTATTGCATGCACCATTCTGTGTTATTTCAACATTTTCTCAGTTGGTCAATTTGTGATTAAAAAAAATTGATTTGTTCTTGTACCAGAGGCTTGTATTTGAGGTTTTTGATGTTTTCCAATATGGTGTACTTTCAAATTCGATGTTTTTATGAGTTTTTATGCTCCAGTGAGTTGATATGCCTTGTTGTAGAGGTTTTATGTTTCTCCAACATGTTTATAAGTCGTGTTGTGAGGTTTATTTAATTATTGTTGCTCCAACAAGTTGATAAGCCTTGCTGTTGAGGATTGTTCCATGTTTATGGCATATTTTGGTTGCCCATGAGATGGCTTTTGATTCATTATTTTGCATTGAGGCTCTTGATTGATATTGATGGCTATGTCTCTTATGTGTTGTATGGATTCCTTGGATGTTGATTATGAGCCTCTTGTTGAGATTTTAGTTTGGGAACATGTTAGGGGGAGTGGGCTTCCTTGTGATGGCTAGGGTCACAAGAGATAGGCTTCCATGGGGTTCCCTGCAAGGATGCATGA
The DNA here is from genome assembly GCF_030272615.1 of Cryptomeria japonica. Taxonomy (NCBI): domain Eukaryota; kingdom Viridiplantae; phylum Streptophyta; class Pinopsida; order Cupressales; family Cupressaceae; genus Cryptomeria; species Cryptomeria japonica. Next base: position 709,206,861 of record NC_081407.1, read on the forward strand.
AGTCTAGACCACCAGGGCACATTGGAAGTTTACCATGATTGCAAACAAGTAATAACATGATAATAAATTAATGGGATGGGTAAATAATTCACTAATCAAGATAATGAATAGTTGATCATCATGACTTGATCCTAGGGAGGATGTTTTAGGATAGGCATGGGAAGTACATTGCTATGGCAAGTCAATCTCCATTGGTCTCTTATAGGTTGAGATGGCTCCACATGTCCATCAGGCTAGTGCCATGTGTTATAGTATACGTTATGTTAGAGGATGGCATGTGATGACACTCCACCTCTACATGTGTTCCCTTGGTTATATATGTTTATGCCTTATTGGATTGCATTTATATCTTGTTGATTGGTATGTGTTTGGGAGTTTATTCTTGTTACGTCATGGTTGGTCCTTGTTTGAAGGTTCATGTGTGGTTTAGCCTCTTTGGTTGTTAGGTGCTAGCTTAGGTCTAGAGTGTGTGTTGACACCTTGTGTCATCTCCTAGCATAGGGAATGGTTCCTTTGGTTCCACATGGTTGGGTGGTTGGTGCTTTTCAACCATTGGGGCATTCTTATGGATTCTTCATACATGGAGGTGGATTCTTCTTATTGTTCCAGCTTATGAATGTTCTTGTAGCATATATATGTAATGGATATATTTGGTTCATGTAATGTATTATTATGTAAATATGTAGATGAATCATGTATTAGGAAAGATCTATGCTCATAATTCATTATTCATATGACTGTAATTGTAATTGTATTGTAGTTGGTATCCTAGGATTATGACTTGATTTGTAATAATGAGACTATGAGATGTATGGTGTTGATCTTATATAATAAAAGCAAATGGGTTTCATTTGCTTAAATGTTTGTAATGGAATTATATTTTAAATAAAATGGATTCATGTGATGGATTATTTGTATTGGTTTAGATTCCATGGCCATCATCTAGAATGTAGATCAATATGTTGGCGATTTGGAAGAATTGATTATGTGTTGCATTGATGTTTTGTCATTGATGTCAACACTAGGTATTTTGCTATCTACCGACTTTCGTTAGAATGGTTAGATTATGTTAATTGTTCTGGAAACCACCTCCAGTATTCTTTGATTTGGTCTGACTTTTGGTATTGGCTTGAATTGATTATTCATGTGTTCTTGATGCATATCACATTCAGTTGGTTTAGGATTTGATGATCTAGATGCTATCATTTGTTCTAGTAAGTCTTTTGGTCACCAACAAGGGTTTTACCAGCAGCGCTTCGATGAAGATCTTTTGATGAATTTGATAAGTGGTGTTGGTGTGGCTTCTAGAAGGTTATCAAGATGCTGATGGTTATCATGTTTGTGTTCCAGTTGATTAGTGGTGTTTCATTTGGCTTATGGTGACCTATTATAGGTCCGGTCTTATTCTGCTAGGTTATGGACCAGTTTGTGTAACATGTTGGTTGATTCTCCTGATGGGTCACTGGTTGGATTTATTGTTTGGATTATGTTGTTTCGGTCTTAAGATGACTTGGTTTATCATTGGTTTGCGAGATTATGTAATGGATCTATTGTATTATCTTTTAGGTGTCCGACCTAATTGTTTAGGTCCCAGGTTGGTATAAATATGATACATAAGACCTCTTTTTAGATCATGGTTTTATGGGACATAGGAGTATCTATGTGTGAATAATGTTGTAATCATATGCAGAGGTTTTGGTCGATCATAGGTGATTGAATTGGCTTTGTGAAATAGGTTTAAGAACTTTGGTATTGAGCTTAACCAGAACTGTACTCAGGTATAGGAGATGTTATTCTTGCAGTTCATTCCTATTTCCAGATTGTAATTTGGAATTATTTGTAGTCAATGAGGCTCCTTTTGTGATGAGCAATGTGCCTTCCTGCATGTGTAGGCCCCTCTTATTGTAATCACATAATTTCTACATAAGTATTATATGGCTGTGGGTAGGCTTCTGATCGTGTTTTTTCCCTTTAATGGGTTTTCCACATACAAATCTTGGTGTCATGTGTTATGGATGGTTGGTTAATTATTCTGTAATTTATGTTTATGCTTAACTGTTACATCTGTTATTCTAGTAGAAGGCTATGTGAGCTTAAATTTTTATAATCTATTGACACCCGATTCAGCCCCCCCTCAATCATCCATTGGTTATCCTAACACAATATGTGAAAGAACCCTAAGTAGATGGAATAAATGTAATGTAGGAATTGAGGCTGATTAATAATATTATGTTTAGTTCATTGGAAATTAGGAAAGTATGCATAACATATAAGATGTTTAAAGTAAAGGAAGGCATTAGGATTCTTGCATTATGCACTTGAGATTAATGTTAAGAGTAAGCATATGATGTTAGTTAGATGATAGAGTAGAGTGCATCTCTTAATGGATAGATAATCAAGTAGATAGCATATCATAATGAAATGAAATATATAAGTTGCATTTGATTAAGAATAAGGATTAATTAATAATGTGTGGTAATCAAGTGAGTAAAATGTTATTGCTTAGGATGGTTAAATAAGTAATGGTGTTAAGGTACTCTAGATAGATAGTAGTAATGATTGTGATGTTGTTACACTTGCGTAATGAGTTAATTTATTTATAATTCATGTTTATAATGATTAATGTTATTGGATGTAATTATAGATGATGTTATGTGTTGCATTTGTTGTAAATACTTTTTTTTTAATCTCCATTTAGTATGTTAGATGCATATTTTCTTTAGGGTATTTTGGTGGGCATTACAAAGCATAAAAACCCTGACATTAAGGCACAAACAATCTTACCAAATCCAAATAATATTGATACACCCAAATCTAGGCCATACAAAAACCCAAGAGCCTCAAGGACATCATAACATGCCTTCGGTAAAAAGCCAAAATCAAGAAATCTAAGTGCAACTGACAAAAATAATCAAAACCCAACAAAAACATAGATTGGTGAATTTGACCAATCTTTTGGTGCATATGACCCATATAGTGATGCATCCAACACTTCTTGTGGCACATTTGACACTTTAACTAGCGCATTTAATAATTCTTATGGTGCATATGAAACAAAGAGCCAAAACCCCAAAAATGGAAGGATAAACTCACAATTGAATTAGAAAAAATATTAAGGCATGAAAATTGTACTCCAAATCCATCAAAAAAGATGTAATGATGATCATTATTCAATAATCAAATGGAAATTCCAATCAATTAACCAAAACATAGGCTTTAGAACCATTCCCAAGCCACATAGACTCTTGGTAACACTTAGAAAACCAAAACTTAAACAACCAAATAAAAACTATGGCCAAGGAAACATAATAATTCCATAGACACATAAGAGTGTATGGAAAACCAAATTGAATTACTAGTTAACCAAAATAATAAGTCCAAACAACCATGGAAGCCACAATATTTATGTAGAGTCGTTCACAACAATTCTCAGGCAAATAGTCCAAATCAATGAAGACAAATAATACATATAAAATCCAATTCCCAATCTATTAAGTGTATGAAAGAATTTTTATTATTATTCCATTTCCATTTAAAAAATTACTTCACCCATTCCCCCAAATAACATTCAAAAAGAGAGAATACACTTCTTTTCTAAAATCAAATTTTCAAGAGATTGAGATCCTTTGACCTGGAATTAGGAGTGGTGGTAAAGCCAAATTCAGGAAGAGAAAGATCTAATATCCAAAATCCTCAATCTTTCACCAATTCAAAATCTAAACAAATTCCAAAACTGTAGGAAACCAGTCTGGACGCTCACTTGACAACAATCTTAGAAATCCAATTAAATAGAAAATTGAATCAAAACTATAGGAAAAATTCAACCAATAAAAATAATAGATTAAAATATATTTCATACCAACCCTTTCCAAACACCAAGGTAAAATATATAAAATATTATTTAAATAACTTACCTAATATACTCATCCAATAACAATATAGGGTAGGTAGAATAAATAATTATTTAAAAACCCAAGGTGGGTAAATAAGTAAATAATAAGAGAATCAACCAATGGTAAATTAGACTATGGGAACAATTAAATATAAAGCCAAATAAGTAAAATAACCAAAGATTATACAATGAAATACTCCAAATTAATATTATTGCCTTAACTATGTAAATGGATAATAATTCCAAGAGGCCCAATTAATAAGTAATAAATATCCAATAATCATTAAATCAATAAATAAATAATCAATAATATTAAATCACTTATTAGATATAAATTCCAATATTAATCTCTTATTAATATTAAATAATAATGTCAACTATTTATTTAATTTATTATTATAAACTATGTAAATCCATTAAATTAATTTAACATTATTAAGCTATATAAGCCAATTTAATTAATTAACTAATAAAAAAATACCTCAAAACAACCCAACATAGGGTAACATAAATACCACAAGACAACTCTAAACACAAAACTAAGATTGGCAAGGTACAAAATTAAACCTAGAGTGTAGAATGAGATTTCATGTCAGCTTCGATCAACTTGCCATGGGATGAAGACACACTTAGACCTATGAAGCCAGGTAGACTCGATGTTTGGTACTTGGAAACCTATCACCAATAATACACGTACAACAAAATATATGATAACATATATCATGAAATAAACAGACAAGTGAAAGGGAATTGCAACATCATATTGTGCTCACGAATGAGTGGTATGACATCGTCCCTATCACAACCCCAGTAGAAGACATTTACAATAACCAGGCACTATCATAGTCATCATCATATTCCATATAATCATGAAATAGGGTTAGTACATAGCTATGATACCATCAATTAATCTTAAAATATACTAAGATATATCAATATTATTGTAAAGAACGAGATCCAACAGAGTAATACCTTCATGATCGTGATCCAGTTTGTGTCTGAGATCCAAAACCTATAGGTCCATAGCCCTTAGCATTCCTTCTATATTGAGATTGATAGCTAGCATCTGAGCAAGCCCCTACTATTCTAAAGACCATCCTTTGATGTAAAGAAGGGAAAGATGAATTAGGGAGGGGCACTACAAACAAATCATAATCGATGACAAAAAATTTGGGTTGAATTGTGGAGACCAGGAGGTGTGGGTAAATGTGTTTCTCCATATGTTAGATAAAGAAATTAAATCTTTTCTAGATCAAGATGACACAAATAATCTCTTGGGGAAAGCTCATAAAAATTTCTTGGGACAAAGAGGTGTGGGGTGACTTGATCCTCATCTGTTCGCACATTCAAAAGCTAGATCACATTTTCATCATCTACTCTTCCAAATTCCTTGCTCATGACTTCTAAGTTAATTTCCTACACATGAAATAACATAAATCTGTTTGTTGATGGGGTTTTGCCTAGGTCAAGCTCTGGTTTAGGAATTAATCTTTAATTGAATTGAAATATTAAATGAAAATTTTGAAGTAAATGTTGAATGATATACTTCAGATCTACAATTATTGATAGAGGATGATGACACATTTCTCTTTAGATGTGTTCACAAGTGTGGATGAAATAACATGCCAACACATAGAAAACTTAAACACAAACATATTATTGCATGAAAATTGTTATTACTTGCTCCATGATTCTTGAAGAATATGGTGTGATGAAATGCTTCCTTGAACACTTGAAAATTATTGATGATGAATGGTTGATAGATGCACAAATGATGGGGTAGAAATTATGGATTTCCAAATGAATAGGAAGAATGCTCTTATATGGGTTACCAAGGTAATTTATTGACAATCTCTTTTGCCTTTTCTCTTTTACTTCTTGAATTTATCTTACTTGAGCTCATTATCACCATTAGGACAATTAACTGCAATGTGTCCAATCTTGTTGCATGCAAAACATTTCAAAGGTAATTTACCTCTATATTTTCCAGTTCCTCTGGGCAACCGATTGGCTAATAATGCTTCAAGCTCAACCAAACTATCTTCATCGTCAACTTCTCTACTGGATCTAGATTCATAATTGTGACTAACATCTCTACTTTTCCTCATAGATGGATTAGAAACTGAAGCTCTAAATGCAGACTTAGATTTCTGAACACTACCATCATAACCATTTAATTCAAAAGCAGTAAGCTTACCAATGATGGAGTCAAGGGTTACCTTAGTTTTTTAAATAGATTTTAACTCCTGAATAGCTGCAACTCAAATAGTGTAGACCAGTAGCAGGGTTCTCAATACCTTACTAACTATTGTGGCATCTTCCACTTTACTACTAACACTCTTGATCTCACCAACTATCTCTTTTATCCTTTGACCATACTGTTGGATATTCTCACCTTCAGTCAGCCGCATGTCATCAAAATTTCCTCTTAGACTCTCTTCTTTAGCAATCTTAACATGTTCATCACCACTATAAATCTCTTCAAGTTTTTCCATACCTCATATAAAGTTTTGAGACCATGGACATCTACATACTCTACATCAGACAAAGAACTCATAATAGCCTCCAGTGCTTGATTGTTTTCTTGTTGCTCTTTCTTCTAATCATCACTCATAATCCCACTAGGTGCAATATATTGAGTACCAACATGTTCCCAGTATTGATTTCCAAGACTCTTGATATAAATTTTCATTTTATCACTCCGTATCCTATAGTTCTCTCTATTAAACTTTAGACCTTCCTTCTTCATCATGTTCTACAAGATCTTTACCTCAAGCTATTAGGATTAAACCTTAGAGGACCTGAGACACTCTGATACCAATTGATGGCATGATAAAAGAATAAGCATCCAGACAACTACTCAGAGGAGGGGGGTGAATCATTAGATAGAAAAACTGATATTAACTTCACCAATCTCAAAATCAACTTCTCAAAGTAAACTTAGAACTATAAATGCAATATCTCTATCAAGTTAAACCGGTGGACTATTACAACAAATGAATAGTAAACAACTTGAAACTTACAAACATCCAAATACTTTTACTGACATAAGAAAAACTTCATTTCATATTGCTTCTGCTTATCATGACTTATCAAAGTGGATTAAGTAGTTAAGAAAATCAACCATCATAAAACATAACCACAAAAACATTCACCACTTGACACAATAACAACAATATTGAAAGACTAAAATGGATTCAACCACAAAACCCTAGCCTAACAATGAACAAAGATCCACCATAATATATGAAGATAACCTAAGACAATGCAAAATAACTCAAAATCACAAATATTATACCATCACATGTCCAATAGGGTTTTGATCTCCATTCTTCCTATCTCCATTGATCTTGCTTGATATATTTGCTCTTAGATTTTTGTATGCACAAGAGCTCAACAAAGAACGGAATGTGGTTGCAAGTAGGATCGTAGTGTAGCCAAGTACTCCAAAATCAGTCATTAGGGTTTGACAATGAAGGAAGCATCTCCTTAAATAGAAGACACAATATGAAATGGAGGGATAAGATTGAGAGGTGTAAAAAGAGAGGTCGGCTAAGATTAGAGGGTAGGTAAAGGAAATAAGAGATGAATGACATGTGTCATGTGTAGAAAAGGATAATGAATTAATTAAATAAATAAAGATTTATTTAATTAATAGAAGAAATAGGATAATTAAATAAATAAAATATTTATTTAATTTAGGAAAGGGATAATTTAAATAAATAAATGTATTTATTTAAATTAGAAATAAGGCTAGAAGAGGATAAATGAATTAATTAAATAAATAAAGATTTATTTAATTAATAGAAGAATTAGGCTTAGATAATTAAATAAATAAAATATTTATTTAATTAGACATGACAATTTTAGGTGTCTACATTTTGCCCCTCTTTGAGACAATTCGGCTTGTCGCGTTGTTTCAAAGAAGATAAGATGAACTGATACAGAGTTGCCCCAAGATGGGAATTATATGCCCCCTCGAGAGATTGGATGAAAATGTCTGAAAAGATTGCAGACAATCTCTCGATAAGAAAGATGGGAGAGAATGGGTTGAGCGAAGAAAGTGACAAAGTCACGGGATGAAGAAAACTGACCCGGGAAATGAAGACGAGGGCTAGGGTAGGCTATAAGATAGGCCACGGGCAAAAGACATCCTCATTGTCATCCACACCCTTAGAAGATCATAGTGCAGAGCGAGAAAAGAGTAGCAGCAGTCAACAGCGATGGCATCCATTCATAGATTCGACCGTGTTCGCCGATTCCAGCGACCAGCCGATGCAGGAGAGCCGGTAAGTACCCGAAAACTTCCTCGTACTTTCACGCATTTCAAGTTTTGTCATAAATGCATGTTTAGGAGCAATAAATGCGCTAGGAATAGGATAGTTTAAATATGCAAAAACGCGCAACCGCGTCTGTGTCAGTGCTAGGCGCGTCTGTGTCAGACAGGCGCGTCTGTGTCGGGTCCAGGCGCGTCTGTGCCTGGAACCGTGTTTGTGCTGAATGCGGACGCGTTTGTGAAATGTAAAAGCGTCTGTGCTTTGTAGGAGCGTTTATGTCATGTAGGGACGTCTGTGTTCCCTGGTCACGTTTGTGCATGGCATAGGCACGTTTGTGTTCAGAAAACGCGTCTGTGTTGCAGAAGCGCGTTTGTGTAGTCTATAAGCGCGTTTAGGTGTTAAAAGCACGTTTGTGTGTTAAAAGTGCGTTTGTGTGTCAAAATGCATGGTTTTAGTCTTTTAGGTCAAACCGGCAGTTCTGTGATGAACATACGCTGTCGATTGGATAAGCTGCTGAGAGGATACACTCAAGCAGGTCCTCTAGGAAGATTAGGATAGATCAAGGCACTTTGTGATGAACAGGGAGCACCAAGATAGGCAGCACTTTGTGATGAACAGGGAGTGCGAATGTGAGTGACACTTTGTGATGAACAGGGAATGTCACACACGTGGTACTTTGTGATGAACAGGGAGCACTACTAGGGTAGATAGCAACACTTTGTGATGAACAGTGAGTGTCACTAGGATAGATAACCATATGCATTTAGATAGCAAGTAGCATTGTGTGATAAACAGTGAATGCCACAATAACTGACAAAATTGATTGTGTGACTGCAGGAGTATTTGCCGATGTTAGAGTCACAGGAGAGATTCCCGTCGACTCAGAGACTGCGACCAGAGTTGTCGATTCAGGATAGGATATCCATTAAGGAGATGGGTCTGACACATGTGCTATTTGTGCCTGAGTTTCAGGCAAACATGGGGTTGCTGACTGCGTTAGCTGAGAGATGGCACTCGGAGACGTGCACATTTCACCTGCCGATGGGTGAGATGACAGTGACATTAGAGGATGTCTACAGGATTCTGCATATCCCTATTGATGGAGAGTTGATTCCCTATGACCGTGACGGTGACAGGGAGGCATTGAGATGGGTCTTCCAGGATCCCGGGTTGGAGATGCGAGCAGGTCATGTAGCCTAGGATACCATGACTGCCACAGGTTTAGCATTGCCGGTAGTTATTGGGGGAGCCATCAGTGGGTATTTGTGTCCAGACAGGGCCACACGAGGATTGGCAGTGGGCTGGGGAGGGGCCTTGGAGACACTGATGACAGAGCACACTAGGTATGCATGGGGGCCATGTGTCCTGGCACATTTATATTATGAGCTGCATCAGTTTGTATACCACGAATCAGTGGGTTTGGGCTGCGGCGTGACTCTCTTGCAGGTGTGGGCTTATGAGCACCTTCCCATCACACGGCCCATTCATTTCAGAGGCAGAGGATAGGGACGGAGCTTCATGCACTTGTACGACATGATTACTTCCCAGCCTCGGATTGGTAGATTGGAGCATTGGAGGCGCGTCATAGATGACATAGACATGGTCATCTGGAGGCCGTACCTGGGGTGCGAGGAGTGGGATGACGATGCATTGGAGCTACCATATGTTTTCAGGAGCAGGTATCTGATGGGGCAGATGCCCTATATTTTGGAGAGGCAGCTTGTTGATAGGGTGTGCAAGCAGTTTGGGCGGATCCAGCGGATGCCACGGGGCTCAGGCATGTATGCCCGTACGGTCAGAGATCAGGTGCAATTTGGGCCGCTATTATCATATGATCAGGCGGTGACACAGCTAGCAGAGATGATGCCGATGCCCTGGGACATGTGGCTAGAGGTAGATGATGCAGGGATGGACGCAGAGTACTCTGCGTATTGGGCAGAGCATCCGTTTCCCAGGTTGACAGATCCGGCAGAGCCACTGGAGGGAGAGGGTGGAGGAGATGATGATGATGGTGGAGGGGATGGAGGCAGGGGCCGACGGAGGCGGAGGGGAGTGGTGGGAGAGAGGCGGGTGGCACCTTGGAGGGAGGGAGGACAGGAGAGAGCAGCTCCGGTGGTGAGGGGTCGGGGTGGACTGCCCCTACAGGTGCCAGCAACACAGGGTCCTAGAGCACAGGGACCCATACAGGTGCAGGCAGAGGGACAGAGACAGGTACAGCCACAGGTACCTAGATAGGCACAGGGATAGGCACTTGCAGGGGAGGAGCCACAGGCAGAGGCTGAGAGTGGAGATTCTGAGGAGGATGAGGTGCTGAGGCTATGAGAGATCTGCCAGGGCCAGGCAGATGAGATTGAGGATTTGGTGTGGGAGAGAGATCAACTCAGGATCAGGGTCAGAGACACAGAGCGGGAGAGGGATCAGGCCATCCAGAGATACACAGAGGCCGAGACAGCTCTGAGGGCAGGGAGGCGGGCAGCAGAGGATGCAGGGGTAGGCTACGCATATGTCTTGCGAGCCGGAGAGGAGATCGCCTACTGGAGGGATCTATACTATGCAGCCGTGCCAGCAGATCAGCGGGCTAGGAGCTTCCACAGGTCGTCACGCACAACGACGGCTACGGGAGGGAGTCGCAGGAGACAGGCATCCAGCGGTGGGGTCATGGGGCCTCTACCACCACCAGAGAGACAGGGGGATCCTGGAGCGGGTCCATCTATAGCTCAGACTCCGTCGAGGCCAGACAGCTCCGAGGGAGGGAGTTCCTCATAGCTATATTGGGATCCCATTGTATCAGTATATGTACCATTGTTATATTGTAGACACCTACGGGTGATTCTTTTGTAGCCATATGATTCTTTTGACATCATTGTATCATGACACATTTTGATTATATATGAGATGATTCATTTTGCGGCAGCTATATGCATGTGTACCTTATGTGATGAAATGTTCTTATGTGATGCATGTTTTATGATATGGATGCTTATATGATGCAATGCAATATATTTTTGTTCTTTTATGTTGTATATGTGATGCATGATGCAAATGTGAATGTATGTAATGCAAATGAATATGATAATGCAAATGATTATTTACATAATGAAAATGTGAGATGTGCTAACATGTGTTGTATGCAGGATGTGATGCAATTGTGATATCTATATGTATGTATGAAATGCTTATATGTGGTGATGTAGGTGTAACTATATGAAATGCAAATATTTTTGGTGTGTCATTATACTCAGTCATGTGATAGCGGGCTACGTGGACTCAAGAAGGACAATGGAAGTCAATCAAGAAAGGGGGATGGAAGATATAAGATATGAACGTGAAAGAGCTTCTTGTGTGTTATCATCATTGAGCTTTATTATGGCAAGTAGGTTATGACAATCGAGGCATTTGTTCGGCCCAGAAAGTCATTGTACCTGTTTGCATGGAGATAAGACAGTCACAAACAAGGAATGCTCCAGTTCATACTAGACTCACAGTGTCCTCATATCCTTGGACAAGTCATAGCATTACTAAAAGACAATCCACAGACAGCAAATGCAAATAGGTGACGATACCCCATCCTCGCCTTTCTAGTCAAAGACATCCTGGAGATAGAATCTCTAGTCAAAGACATCTTGGAAAAGCTAAAAGACATGTCACCAAAAAGATAAAATCAAAAGAAAACCAGGACTCGACACCAACATCCACTGTAGTCCTCAAGTTTAGTGTCTCTTGTCACATGTTTAAGTCTTATTCGATAGTGGTCACAATGTTCACTTTCACAAAAAGGATAGATAGCACTGAACCATATGTTGTCTGAGTCTGTTGAAAGATTTGATTTTGTTGAAGCTCATTGTTGCTGCTGTGTCTCATTTGAAACTGACTGAATCCATGAAACTGATACTTTATTGTGGAGAAGATGGAACTTTATTGCGGATCTGTGATGCAAATGCTGCTTTATTGCGGATTGTGCGCGGATAGACTGGAAGGAAGCTGGAAGAAACTGTACTCCTCGAAACATGTGATGTTCTCAGTTCCACACCCATCACTAGACGTAGGAATTGGCCGTAGTCACAGATAGGATCTGATTTATTATGGATGGAAAGGGAGTGAAAAGGGAGGGTTATGGATGGCTAACCAATCTTAGGTAGATCAATAACAAGCCATGATGGGAATGGGTAAGTTTATTGTGAATGAATAGGTTGTGAGTGTGTGCAAAGTGAAAGATGAAAGAGAATCCTCAAGGAGAGAGGAGCAAAGTCCCTACGCATGGCGCTGGTGATCCAGTTTTCACCATGGTACTTGCCCAGGGCGCCACCGAAGTGGTTTTCACCATTGGACGAAATTATTTCTCTTTACTTTTTTGGATTTTTCAATTTTTTTGTTGTCACAAGGCACCTGTTTGCCAGGTTTTCACCATGTAACGATTTTTTTGTTTTATAATTTTTTTGTATTTTTGCAATGTTTTTGAGTTTTTTTTTTTTTTTGCATTTTTGCATTAAGATGCTCTGAAAAGCTATGTGTAGAACCTGCGAAGTTGCATGTTGTTGATAGGATCCTCCAAGGGTTCACCTTCTGTAGTTGAGAGCTGATATGCCCCAGATCCATATACTGCTATGATGATGTAAGGACCAAGCCAGTTGGGTTCAAATTTGCCCTTCTTATCTCTGTCTTGCTGATTCTTGGGGTTCTCTCTGAGGACTAAGTCACCTACCTCAAATGTGCGAGGCTTGACCTTGTGATTGTAACTGCGACTCATTCGTTGTTGGTAAGCCTTGAGATGATTAAAAGCAGTGTGTCATCGTTCCTCCAGCAGTTCTAGTTCTTGTAAGCGAGAGACCCTGTAGTCTTCATCGTTGATTATGTTTCTCAAGGAGACCCATAAAGAAGGTAGCTCGACCTCAATAGGAAAGATGGCTTCAGAGCCGTAAACAAGTGAGTAGGGTGTAGCTCCTGTAGGTGTGCGGACACTTGTGCGGTAGGCCCAAAGTGCAGGATTGAGTTGGACATGCCAGTTACGGCCAGCGTCGTCGACTGTCTTTTTAAGGATTTTAAGAATTTTTTTGTTAGACGCCTCAGCTTGGCCATTACCTTGGGGGTAATATGGTGTGGAGAAACGATGAGAGATATGGAAGCGCTCACAGAGTTCACGAACATCCTGATTCTTGAAAGGACGCCCGTTGTCAGTGATAATGGAAGTAGGGATCCCGTATCGGCAAATGATGTAGTTCAGGATGAAAGTAGCGATTTGTTTCCCAGTAACTTGTGTGAGAGGCACGGCTTCAATCCACTTTGTGAAATACTCTGTGGCTGTGATAATGAATTTATGTCCATTGGAAGAAGGAGGGTGAATCTTGCCTATGAGATCGAGTCCCCATTGACAAAAGGGCCAAGGAGATGCAAGTGGTTGTAGTTCCTGTGCTGGTGCATGTATAAGGTCTCGATGAATTTGACACTGCTTACACTTCTTGACAAACTGATATGCATCTTTTTCCATAGTAGGCCAGTAATATCCAGTCCTGATGAGTTTCTTGGCCAAGGTAGGACCACTAGTATGCGGACCACATATCCCTTCGTGCACTTCTCGTAATGCAATCTGAGCTTCGTCACTCTCTAAACATCTAAGGAGGGTGCCATCTAGACCTCGTCGGTATAGGATATCAGCTAGGATAACGTATCGGGAGGATTGGTGAATGAAAGTGCGGCATTGGTTGTTCGATAGATCAGGAGGTAAGATATTGTCGCGAAGGTATGTGAATATGGAACCATATAACTGGGATTTAGGACCAACAACACATATCATTTCCGTAGGAGTGATCTCATATGACGGAATCAGCAGGTTGTCAACCAGGAACTCATAGCGAGTCTCATTTTGCGGTAGATCAATGAGCGAAGCAATTGTAGCCATGGCATCAGCAGCACGATTCTATTCTCTTGGTATCTGCTCAAACTCTATCTTTGCAAAGTGCTGTTTCAGATCATCTACCAGTTGTTTGTAAGGCATTATCTTTTCATCTTTTGTTTGATAATCATCAGTTGCTTGACGGATGACAAGTTGAGAATCGCCAAAAACACGAAGCTCTTGGATCTTCCACTGAACTGCAATTCTTAGCCCAGTTGTTAATGCCTCGTATTCCGCTATATTGTTGGTGCAAGGAAATGATAAGCGGTATGACTTTGGTATAGAATCACCTTGGGGAGTTATAAAGAGTATACCCACTCCTGCCCCATGCTGTGTGTATGAGCCGTCAAAGTATAGTTGCCATGGCTTAGCAGGTGATATCGTTAGAATGGACTCATCTGGAAATTCTGACTGTAGAGGAACATCATCTATCATGGGAGAATCTGCCAATTGATCTGCAATTGCTTGTCCTTTGATTTCTTTTCTGTCCACGTATTCAATGTCGAATTCACTCAAAATCATTACCCACTTGGCCAGCCGCCCAGTAAGTGTAGCCTTGTTGAGAAGATATTTTAGTGGATCAATTCTGACAATCAACCTAGTCTTGTGAGTGAGCATATAATGTCGTAATTTTTGTGAAGCAAAGACCACAGCGAGACATGCACGCTCAATTGGTGTGTAGTTCAGCTCATATCCCACCAATGTGCGACTGATATAGTAGACCGCTTTTTCCTTGCCGTCAGGTATTTGCTGTGCTAAAAGTGCCCCCAGTGCTATTGGAGTAGCTGATATGTAAAGTAGCAATGGTTGATCTGGGATTGGTGGCATCAAAACTGGTGGGTTCAAAAGATAGTCTTTGAGCGCCTGAAAAGCCTGTTGACAGTTCTCATCCCATTTGAACTTGATGTTTTTGTGTAGCAGGTGCTGGAAAGGATTGCACTTATCTGTAATTTGTGCTATGAATCTTCGTATGGACTGGAGTCTCCCTTGTAAAGATCGAAGTTGACTGATATTCTTGGGTGGCGGCATGTCCAAGATAGCCTTGACTTTTGCTGGATCAGCTTCTATTCCTCTTTTAGACACAATGAATCCTAGGAGCTTCCCGGAGGTTACTCCAAAGACACATTTCTTTGGGTTTAATCTTACCTTGTACTTTTCCAACCGATCAAAAGCAACTGAAAGTATGTCCAAGTGTGTATTTCTGTCTATTGATTTAACCAAAAGATCGTCAACATAATCTTCCACGGTTATGTGCATGAGATCATGGAAGATAGTAGTCATAGCTCGTTGATACGTGGCACCTGCATTTTTCAGCCCAAAGGGCATGACATTCCAGCAGAAGGTTCCCCATGGACAAGTAAATGATGTTTTATGTTGATCTTCGGGTGCTATCCTGATTTGATTATATCCAGAAAATCCGTCCATTAAGGATAACATCTCATGGCCTGCTGTGAGATCAACAATTAAATCAATGTTTGGTAATGGGAAATCGTCCTTTGGAGAAGCCTTGTTGATATCCCTGAAGTCTGTACATATTCGGATGCTGCGATTTGGTTTGCTAACAGGTACTAAGTTGGAAATCCATTCGGGATAATCAATTGGGCGTATGAATCCGACATCCAGTAACTTCTCCAGCTCTGCCTTGACTAATAATGCCACTTGTGGATGCATTTTCCTCAATTTCTGCTTTACTGGTTTTGCCCCCGGTTTGACTGTTAAATGATGCATTACTAAGTCGGGGTCTAGTCCAGGCATATCAGCATAAGACCATGCGAAGTTGACTTGTCGTTCCTTAAAGAAGCTTATGAATCATGCTTTCTTGGCCTCTGTCAATGATTGAGCCAAAAATATGTTGTGTGGAACCTCTGCTGTACCAATGTTTGTCTTTATAGTCTCCTCTACCAACATGGATGATTTTTCCTCGTATGATGCTGGGAGAATGTCGAGCCTTCCATCTTCGGGCGCCTCAGAGAGGTTTTCACCCTTAGATACGTCCTTTCTTTTTACTTTTTTAGAGTTAGATAGCGCCATAGTGTGGTTTTCGCCATAAGACCCTTGTTTTGTTTTTATTTTCACATTTTTGTGACTAGAAGGCCCAACACCCTCACCAAAGTATGCCATGTTATTAAGCTCTATGGCGTATCCTTCTTTATGGTCTCTAAGAGGAAGATCATCGCGAATGCCAAGATAATCGACAATAGCTTCGTCATTTTGAAATGTATCAAGCTGTGCTGGTCCATCCTGATCCCAGTCAATGAGTTGGGGGTGAACGAGGGGAAGGTCTTTAGTGTTTTTAGAGTCCGCAAGGCTAATAGTGAAGATGTGGTTATATTCAGGTATGTCCAGATAGTCATCGAGGTCGTCAATGGCACTCTCCTCATTAGTTTCGATCGTGAGTGAGTCCAAATTATCATTACTAGTAGCACCCTCAGGGACAGGTGTCCTCATCCTATGTGATCTTGACCTAGGGCCTTGAAACGACGACTGTGCGGGATCCTTATGGGTCGGTTCTTGGCCAACTCTGAATTTTTTGTAAAATTCCTCCTCCTCTGTAGGTTCATCTGGCTCTCTGAATATCTCTTTGAGCTCATAGTCACTAGAGGATGTGTCTGAACCCCATTCCCACTCATTGAAATCTGTGGAATAATCATCCTCTTGTGGAACTTCAGCGACTTTGACTCGCCATACCTGTTTTGTTCCTTTATTGTGTATTCTGGGATTTAGAAAACCAAGCCCTTTTGAGCGTTCCCTTCTTATAGTTAGCTCAGGTTGTAAGGGCTCCATGACACCTTCTTTGCGTAGTCCGAGAGGGCTTTTTCCATCATACCCGAATCTTTGCAGAATTTTGAAGCCTTTGCCATAGTTCTCACAGGGTATTATAATCTGGTCATGTGTTTCCTCTTCAACATCCTTATAGAGCATTTTATATAAATTTTCTTCTTCTAATTCGCCCCATTTTTGAAAGATGGTAGGATCCCATTTTAGTAGCATGATGGAGATTTGCTTATTAGGATGTGGCCTCCCATATTCCTTGGGGGAGTTCATGACTTGTCGTAAGAACATTGTTTGATTCAGAGTGTATTCTCCCATGCCTTTTTCTTGAAACTTGGCTCTAAGTTCACCTTGTTTGGATGTCGAGGGCTTTAATGACTCAGGATCAATATATGCTGAAGAAGGAGTAGCCTCACGATTGCTGGGAATGATAGTCTCAGTATGTGATCTCAAGTTATTGCAATATATGAATGGATTTGGATCACCATTGACCATTACCTCGACTCCATTATGAGGAAACTTTATGCACTGATGGTATGTTGATGGGACTGCCCTCATTTCATGAATCCACGGGCGTCCTAGCAATATGTTATACATGAGGTCTAGATCCAGGACTTGACAAACCACGTCCTTTGTGACTAGCCCTATTCTTAGTGGTAAGATGACCGTGCCCTTGGACGAACGCTCTTCATCATCATAAGCCTTAATAGTGATTTGGTTTGTAGAATTCACAACTTTGTCAGAATATCCCAATTGTCTGATGGTGCTCAATGTACAAATATTAAGACCTGCTCCTCCATCTATCAGGACTCGTTTTATTCGGTGTTTATGTATGAAGGCTTCAATGTGTAGAGGTGCATTATGAGGCTGACTTATGGAGGCATCATCGGCTTCTGTGAATGTGAGGGAGTGTGGAATGGATAGGTATCCCACCATGGCTTGAAACTGGTCCACGTTCAGATCAGTAGGGACAGCAGTATCTCTCAAGGTTTTATCAAGGATAGCTTTATGTGCAGGAGATATACGTAAGAGCTCAAGAATGGAGATGAGTGCGGGTGTTTTCCCTAATTGCTCTACAAGGTCGTACTCAGGCTTGGTAGATGAAAGATTGGTATTCTTGGTAGAGGCACCTGGCAATGTGATCTTACCTCGACGGGTTGTAACATGACATTCAGAGGTAGATGCGGACGAAGATCCCACACCTTTTAGGACAATTTTGGGTCTTTGAGAAGGATTCTCAGGATTTTTGTTTTTGATAGTAATGGTAGAAATATGATTGTCCATTGAGATGTGATTGATAGTGGAATCATAATTGTAAGATGCTCTAGTGTAATTGGCTTGATCATCTGTGACTTTGCCTTTTCCCTTGTCATGTTTTGGGAATGGTTCCTTAAACACCTCATGCTCTTGGTTAGATGAATGTCCCTCAATCTCAATATCTCCTCTGTCAATGAGATCTTGTACAATGTTTTTCAATCGATGGCAATTACTTGTCTTATGACCCTTGCTCTTATGAAATTCGCAAAACTCATCATCATTCCACCAATTCGGTTTTACCTTTGGTTCATATGGAGGAAAATCTGGGACCGTGATCACTTTATTTGCTACAAGCTTTTTGAATACTAATTCAAGTGGTTCTCCCAATGGAGTATACTTCCTTCGTGGTTTAGCAGTTGTTTGAGTGTTCACTTGATTGTTGGTAGAACTTGATCCAGAAAAGACGAACTTTGGTCTTACTGTGTTGGCATCCACAACACCATCATTAACCGTGTTCTTGTTCTTGTTCCAAAATTTTGGTTTGTCCTTTCCTTTGAAGTCCTCTTTGTTTTCTTTGAATAGCTTGATAACTCCTTGTTCAATTAAGACCTTTTCTATTGCTAGGCCCTTTTCAATGACATCCTTGAATGTAGACAAACAAGCTTTTCTGAGATCATAGCCAATAGCCTTGTTAACGTTTTGTGTGAACAGCTCCACCATTTGTTTTTGCGGGATCTCACAAGAGCATCTGCTAGCTAGGTTTCTCCATCTTTGTAAAAATGACGCAAAAGATTCTCCTTCCTTTTGTTTCGTATTGCACAAGGTAGTAACTGAGACATCTGTTTCAATGTTGTAAGAGAAATGTTGAATGAATGCCTCTGCTAAGTCGCCCCATGACTTAATACCGGGAGGTAATTGAGAAAACCATTCCATAGCTTGATCGCCTAAGCTCTGTGGGAATAACCTCATCAAGTATGTTTCTTCTGCCGCTACCTCAATGCAAGCTGTGAAGAAGTGTCTTATATGTGCCTTGGGGTCTCCTCTCCCTCTATATTTGTCAAATTTGGTGTTACAAAGTGCGGAGGAAACGGAGGCATTGGAATGCTCTTATCGAAGGGATAGGGGCATATATCTCTCATAGTATATGTGGGTTTTGATGTGCCCATGTCTTCCACTTTCTTTTGTAGATCTCTAATTTGTTGCTCCAAATTATTTTTGGGTGGGGATTGATTTCTTGCAGCATATCCCATGTTTGAAACACCCATTTGAGGAGGAGCTTGTTGCATGTATGGATGATACTGATCGTAGACATGTCCATATGGAGCACTTGGCATAACTTCTTGCTGAGGGACCCCATATCTGTTTTGTGTGTATAAACCATATTCAATAGGCCTTTCATTTTCCATTGTGTTGCCCCCAATTTTGACATGAGGTCTCCTTGTGTCAAAATTTTGAGGATGTCCTTGAGTATCCACTTGTCTTGATGGATCTAAACCTTGAGCATGTGTTTGAGCATAGGGCCTCCATGAGGGTCTTTGATTGTAAGTATCATATGTTTGAGCTTGTGTATGTGGGATTGCTGGTTTTTGAAGCAAAACTGATGGTGACTCCGACATCGTATTATTTGGTCCTCTATTTCCTCCACTATTTGGTCTCCTTTGATCCATGTTGAGTTGAGTTTGTTGTGAAGGTCAACTTTCCATAAGTTGAGATAAGTCAAAATCATGCGGTATTTTAGCTCCACTTTGTGCCATCATGTTTAAAAAGTATTGACGATCTCTCCTCATTATCTCTTCAACCAATCTATTGAATTGAGGATCCATTATGGATTCTTGTATGTCTGCTGATAGTATTGAAGAGTTGTCAACATTGTCATTGTGTGTAGTATTGTTGTTTATAGCGTTTGCGCTTTCCACATTTGGATTGTGTCTATAAACATTCATGTCTGGTAATGTAGTGTGCTCAGGATTGTAGAATAGATCATTGTCATACTCATAAGAACTCATGTTGGCAGACCCTTGAGCTTCTTTAGCTTTTCTCCTAGATTTTTGAAGGCGGGTTTCAACCATGAACTAGGTGTTTGACCAAGATGTGAGAGACTTAGATGAAAAATGGAAAGAGTATGGAAGACCAAGAGTTGTATGGAATGTAAATGAATCTGAAGTTTACTTGCAATGTCCAAAGTGTAAGACCAAATATGTATGTAGTAGAGTAGGTGTGACTTCCAAAGAGAGGATAGTTTCTCTTGATGAGGTAAGCTGACCTTGACTCTAAGTAAGACCAAATGAGACCCAAAGGTAAGAAACCTTGATGAGGGACCACTTAGCAAAGTGTTGTTGTATGTAGTGTGTTGACAAAGTATGATGAGGACAAGCAAGTGACCTTTTGACTCAAGTTTAGACAAGTATGAATGTAAAATGAGGTATGAAGCAATGATGGACTGTGTAAGACCTTAGAACAGGCTGAATGCTAGATGAAACCTGAAGAGACAACCTAGGAAGCTCAAGTATGCCGAAACTGATTTTCTTTGTTTGCTTGACTGTTAAAATTTTCAAATCCAGACACAGACACCTCTGTATACTTCACAGACGCGGTTTTAAGACATAGACGCTACTCTGTTTGACGCAGACGTGATTCTGAGATTTTCCTGTTGATGTTTGCTGGGACTGTAACAGTTTTTTTGCAATTGTGGACACAGACGCGCCTGTATACTTCACAGACGCGATTCCCAGACACAGATGTGTCTTTGTTCGACACAGACGCTGATAAAAACACAGACGCTATTCTACCCTTCACAGACGCATTTATCCGACACAGACGCGGTTTGAACAGACACAGACGCGTTTCTGTAACCTTAGTGCAATCTTTCCTATCTGTGAAGTTGTTTTGTTGTGACCAAATCTGATTTTTCGACTATTTTTCGTGACAAGAGGACACAGTGTTGATGACTCAATGTTTGCAGACTGTTTAGACTCCAAAAGTGTGTTGTTTGATGTAAAATTGTTTTGCATACACTTGAAGACACAAAAGACACAATGTTTTGCTGTTTGGTCTTTGAATGTTTGAATGTTTATCATAAGTCAAGCACAATTCTTATGGCTGGCCAAGACAATAGTTGTTGATCCCACATGGGGTTTTACCCCCGAGGCTACGCTATTCAAAGCGGATACTTAGATGCTTGACCTCACTGGCTCCACCCTCGGCACTCACTTCTCGGGTCAGCCAAGCATTAGTCCCCATGAAAACTCCCCATGGCGAACTTTGTATCTCTACTAAGAACCGTATGTGTGTGGGCCGCTACAAGAGGTCCGACCTCCTGCCCCAACAACTAGAAGGATTTGGGCATCTAAAACAAAGAGGTGCTAGTAAGGGCATCCGCTCGTGTGGCCATACGTGCAGCACTTTCAGCTCTGTAAATACAGAAGGCTCCCAGCCGGTAGGGGTTACGCCCTACAAATGATCAAATAAATTTGATCAAACGGGTTTATGGGGAGACATAGTGTCGGTATGAACTAATCAGCACACGTTATTCATAGTTTTCACCATGAATACATTTGATTATAGTGGTTTGGATGAGGTGGGTTTTCCTCGCTACCACTTGGGTCGTTCTCTTCTCACTAGTAGTCCTAATGACCACACGGGAAGACAGGCCCTCTAAAGAGTAAACAAAAAGAGCCTATTGCTCAAGACACAAAAGACAATGATTCAATTTTAGTGCACCAATTGAAGTGTTTGCTAAGCTATGAAAACAAGGCACACAATAAAAATTACAAAACCCTAGCCAAGGCCCTGCAACAAAATTGTTAGTAGTTTGGGTTGTTTCAAATGATAACCCCTTCCTGCAAGCACACAAGTTAGGTAAATTTTAGAAAACCCAAAAAGACTTTGTGAAAAGGGGCCTTCAACAAAAACGTATTTGCCTCCAAAGCAAGCTGCACAAACCAGGTTAGCTAGATCTGCAAATGTTAGCCGAAAATAAACCAGATCTGAAACCCTAAGTATAAAATCCGAAAACCCGAATCAAAGAAACTTGAAAAATTTGCAAAACAGAAAGCACAGATGCCTTTATACCAGACACAGACGTGTCTGAACTACACAGACGCGGTTCTGTAGTTCACAGACGCGATCAAAGGTCACAGACGCGACTCCCGAACACAGACGCGATAATATCAGTCACAGACGCGATTAAAATTCTCAGACGCGATTCCAGAAACTTGCAAAAATAAAAATCTAGCAAAAACACAGGCGCGATTCACGATATCACAGACGCTTCTGAAACACAAAAACGCGATCCGAACACTCGCAGACGCGGAAAAAACCTAAAATGTCATCGAAATCGTCCGATCTGCAACTTCAAAAATGCAAAATCTGCAACAAAAATGTTAAATGCAAAGGGACAAGAGTCCCACCGGGCGTGCCAAAATGTTTATGGTGAAAATGGATAACAAATAACAACAATATTGAAAGACTAAAATGGATTCAACCACAAAACCCTAGCCTAACAATGAACAAAGATCCACCATAACATATGAAGATAACCTAAGACAATGCAAAATAACTCAAAATCACAAAGATTATACCATCACATGTCCAATAGGGTTTTGATCTCCATTCTTCCTATCTCCATTGATCTTGCTTGATATATTTGCTCTCAGATTTTTGTATGCACAAGAGCTCAACAAAGAACGGAATGTGGTTGCAAGTAGGATCGTAGTGTAGCCAAGTACTCCAAAATCAGTCATTAGGGTTTGACAATGAAGGAAGCATCTCCTTAAATAGAAGACACAATATGAAATGGAGGGATAAGATTGAGAGGTGTAAAAAGAGAGGTCGGCTAAGATTAGAGGGTAGGTAAAGGAAATAAGAGATGAATGACATGTGTCATGTGTAGAAAAGGATAATGAATTAATTAAATAAATAAAGATTTATTTAATTAATAGAAGAAATAGGATAATTAAATAAATAAAATATTTATTTAATTTAGGAAAGGGATAATTTAAATAAATAAATGTATTTATTTAAATTAGAAATAAGGCTAGAAGAGGATAAATGAATTAATTAAATAAATAAAGATTTATTTAATTAATAGAAGAATTAGGCTTAGATAATTAAATAAATAAAATATTTATTTAATTAGACATGACAATTTTAGGTGTCTACAAATAGTAAACAACTTGAAACTTACATACATCCAAATACTTTTACTGACATAAGAAAAACTTCATTTCATATTGCTTCTGGTTATCATGACTTATCAAAGTGGATTAAGTAGTTAAGAAAATCAACCATCATAAAACATAACCACAAAAACATTCACCACTTGACACAATATTTTTGACATGGAAACCCAAATGAGATAAACCATGGTGAGATGAGACTCACAAGATAACTATTTGAACTCTTCTAAAGTTGCCCTGTTAGGAGCCAAGCCTATTAAAGCTTTAAAAAATGTCCTGTTAAGAACAGATCCTGTTAGGGACCACCCAGTTAAGGGATTGACTATAATGCCTTGTTAGAAGAAATACCCTGTGAGGAGTAACCTCAATAGACAATTTGAAATCCAAGCTAATGGACCACCTGGTTAAAGGATTTGAATAACACCAAGCTTGTTAGAGCTTACCCAGTTAGGGGAGTTCAATCTGTTATAATTGTTAGAAAATAATAGGGGTTTGCTAATCTGTTTGAATAATACTACACTTACTTGTTCAGATCCTTTTCATGCTCATATCTGCCTTTACTCAAACTGCAGATACATCATCCGGTTCGGCAACCACACACTCAACTGAAACTTTTCCAACTTTTAAGCAAAACAACTCATCAACCTTATAAACATATCAATAGGTCAGTAAAACAACAAATATTTAATTCTCTCATAGAGATTACAAACAAGGTGGTTCAGGTATGACCGTTGGATTACATAACAATCTCTACACATCATTCAAGAAAGCCTCAACCACTCCTTGATCACCGCTTCATCGAACTTAGTAACTCATCACATTCTTTTCATTACATGAAATATACTTGCTCATTCCCTAGACAAAAACCATTATCTCAATGCACCAAAAATACTTTGAAAATCTCTTCATACAATGTGCATACATGTCATAATCATTACCGCTCATCATCAGATCATAAACCAATATAACCAATTCACCAAACTTAATCAGTTAGGGTTTATCAAATCAACATGTAGGGTTTACCGGTTCAACTCTCCAAACTTAGCAATACTGGTTCACTCCACAAACTTACCTACCAGTTACACTTTCCTTCACTAGCTCTTCCTACCGGTTACAAAACAACATTACAACAATATCATTACCGATTAATTGACATCAATGGCAACATAAAATTTCATTAATGCAATGTTCATGCAAATGCCCACACATTTAGCCCCCACTTTATCGAGAGTATAAATTTTGTCACTACTGTCGATAAATTAGAAGAAAATGAAAAATGAAGATGAGGAGTGCAGAGCAATACCACGAGGAGTATAAGACACCACTAATATTGAGGAGAAAAAAGCCCCCTATCTTATGGTCTCAACTCATGCCAACATATGCAAGAGAACAAAAAACAAAAAGGCACAGGACACATGAAAACAAAGACAAAGCACAAAAAGACACAAGAAGACAAACTAATCAGGACACAAAGACCAGTACCATCACATAAACATGAGTGATCACATAAAAGAACAAAGCTGACATCATCCATGAACCGCCAATAGTAACACTATGAGTTCATGAGAGGAAGAAGAGAGAGAACATGAATACACACCTTGGTGATCCATGAGAAGAAAGGTGAAGAAGAAATAAATCATGAATGTCTCACCCCTTAAGCCTATCTAGGGGATCAATGGAAAGGAGGACATAGAAAATCTCACCCCTAGAGCTTGTCTAGGAGATCCATGTAAAGGGAGAGAGTGAGAATGCAATTAGTTCCACTCAACCTCATGCGCATGTATGCAAGTGAGGTTCAAAGCACCTCATAGGAGTCTATGCCTAAGTATGCTACAACTTGTATATAATGTATAGTACAAGTGTCAAGAAGGGTGTGACATCCCGCTCTAAGATTCTGTGCTTTGGTTCCGAGAATAATCACCCCACATAAAAGAAAAGTGGCATCATCTTGCTCTAAGATACAGTGGTCTGGTTCCAAGAATGATCCACTATACAAGAAAAGAAGAAATGAAGACATCTCACTCTAAGAGTCTCTTCTCTTGTTTTGAGAATGACCCACTGTACATGAAAAGTGATGACATCTTTCTCTAAGAGGCTTCCCTCTAGTTCCAAGAATATCTCACTGTATAAGAAAAGTGATGACATCTTTCTCTAAGAGGCTTCCCTTTGGTTCCAAGAATGTCCCACTGTACAATGCATGAGAGAAGTATAGTACAAAGGAGCAGTGTGGGTGCCCCCCCCTTAAGATGTCAACATAGGTTAATGTTTATATCTTAAGGAAATAAGAACAAGGATACCCACCTTTATCACAAAGAAGATATCCGCTATGCAACAATGTCATAAATCCAAGCAAGAGAGGGAATACTCTTTAAGAAAGGGTAAGATAGTTGAAAAGAGATATCTTTCTATAAGTGTAAAGGTGATCCTTGGAGGAGAAGAGATCTTTGTTCAAAAGACATCTACCCCCAAGAGGATTTATCTTAGACAAATATAACATCTTCTAGAACAAGAAAAGGAAAGAACAAGAATGCAATCCTTCCTCATATTTCTAGGTGAAAGGGATTCTTGTTGAAGGATGACTCACTTTAATCCCCTAGAGGGATGGGTGAATTTTTCATAGATGTGCATCACCAAGTATAAAAGAGGTCGTAGTCAAGGACTAACACCTCTTGTATAAGAGAGAATCCTTGAGTGAACAACAACAATTCCACACAAGGAATGACATCAAGTAATAAAACTCACACCATCAACTTAATAGGGAAAAGTGGATCCCTAGAGAAAGAGAGAGAAGGATCATTTCCCCCCAATCTAAGGGACAATGAAAAGAGCTTACACAATCTACTAGAGAGAGATTAAACATAAGAAAATGTGCAATGAACTTACATGAACACATGCAAGAAAAGACATTAGTAAATGTAAAATACACATCTCAAGAAGTGGAAATATTTGAAAAGAAGAGAGAAAAAGAATCACATATTCCCCAAGGGGGATTAATCATAAAAGTATACCATTGTAAGAAATGATAATCACATATGAAAAATGTAGCCATTAAAGAAAACAATGATAAAAAAGAAAAAGGAAAGGAGTAAAAATCCTTTCCCCCCAAGTGAGGAGAACAAGGAGAAAAATTACACATTTTCTGATGGTTATTAGTTTCAAGTGATATGCCTTCCTAATGGAACAAATCCTTTCAAGGAAGGGATACATACTTCTCAAGAGATCATTCCCTGCTAAGGGGCATATCATACTTGCGAATAATCAAAACCATAGAAGAGGTAAGATTTCCATGAGATTGAATGAGAGAGAAGAAGTACAATACTCATTAAAGATTCCCTTCTCCAAGCAAAGAGGAAAACCAAGGAACTATTATATGCTCACATAAGAATAACCCTATGCAAGAAAAGAGATCTAATAATGAATAATGCACAAAAATAGAGATAAATGTATAGAAAGAAGAAGAAAAATGGACTTCATGTTTCTGCCCCAAATTATGTTAAAGTGAAATAATACCACCACTAATGATAAAGAGCTCCCGTTAAATGGGCTAATTATGCCATAGGGTGAAGAGCAACATGAAGGGAAAAAGAAGCGCTAAGGCATTATGTTTTTACCAAGAAATATAGCTAGATCTATTGTGAGACAAATTTGTGCAAGATCATATTGCAGTTGAACAAATTTCTTAAATGCATAACATTTTCCAAGAGAATATGAATATGAATCATGAAAAAGTCAATATTCAATACTTTTCATTTGCTTAAGATTTTTTTTTTTTATTTTGGGGAGGAAAGGAAATGTTTTTGTCATATTTCAATCTCCAATATATTCTTGCAGCTAATCTGTTAGGATGGTAAATATCATCTTGACATGAAGGAGAGGGTTTGTTAGAAGAAGAAGTTTCATTATCCACAATTCTAATTTTGCCACTATCTATTCTATCTTGAATAGATTTTTGAAAATCAGACCAATCATTAGCATTATGGTCATGGGTTTGATGAAATGAACAAAAAGGATGCTTTGAAGAAGAAGCATTCTTGCAGGCTCTCCTAATTTTTTATTTTTGAAGGTAATATTGAAAGTTTTGAAGCCTAAGTAATGTTGGTATTTTGCTTATATTGATATGGTTTTGTCATTGATGTCAACACCTATTAACACTTATCAACTCTGGCACTTTGGAGAATTGGCAATGTTCACCGGCAAGCAAGTGACTTATGCACAATCACCGGTATCTTGTTCACTAACACTTGGAACAACATGAAAAACACTTGGTTATGTTGAAGACATCATTTGGACACTTTGTCTTGGATATTTGTTCATTGGTATATTCGTGTTTGCATATTTGTTGTTACCGACAAATAGGTCCAGGTTATGCACCAGCAGGCTTATCTATTCTAGATTAGCATGACATGCTATGGAGATGATTTATTATTGTTGTAAATGAATTAAGCCGACATGTTCAATCTTATATTGCATCGGTTATTGATTTACTTATAATTGTTTTATTATAATATCTTTTAGAGCCAACCTACTAAAATTGGTCTTAGGTTATGGTATATATGTAAGATCTTATTTGTAAGATTGGTATGTGATTGGAAAATAGATTTGTAAGAAGGTATATGCGAGATTAAGCAGAGCTATACACGCATACATAATTTGAGGGTGAAGCAAGGTTTTTGTGAAGACATATCAGAACTACACTAGTATTGAATCCAACATATGAAGATGCTATTTTGAGCAGTAAATCATTATTGGATTTAACCATCCAATTGTAGTCAATGTGACTCCTATTTGTGATTGAGCAGTGAGCTCTAGGAACTTGGCCTTTCTGCATGTGTAGACCCCATTTGTGTATACATACTATCTGTAGTAGTATCATCTGATTGTGGGTAAGGTTTCCCACCGTGATTTTTCCACTTATAGGGTTTCCACGTACAAACATTGGTGTTATGTGTTGTGGATGTTATTGTCTTTCTTTTTTCATGCATTAATCTCTATCAGTACTACAATTAACTGATAAACTGTCTACCGACATAAAGTTTGGTTTACCAGTATTAAGCACTGAGGTTGGCTAAGTTGTTTTTGGTTTGAATTTATTTGACAACTAATTCACCCCCCTCCTCTTTGTTGTCTCTGGGACCTAACAATTGGTATCAGAGCTTAATCCTCTTTTTGCAGAAGTTTAACAGCTTGAGGAGATCCAATGTCTACTAACTATTTCAGGAAGGATAGTCCTAAACTTAATGGAACCAACTATGGCATATGGAAGATTAGAATGGAGACACATCTGAATTGCATTGGAAAGGACATCTGGGAAGTTACAAAGAATGGCTATACTGCTCCTATTCCCCATTAGCCTAATCCACCTACCTTAGGAAAAGATGAGGAAAATGATTCCAAAGGAAGGGAAGCACTTTTGAGTGCATTATCAGATCACAAAATCATGGGATTATCATATAGGTCTACTGCTAAAGTTATTTGGGATCATTTGGAAACATTGAATGAAGGATATTCCATAGTCAAAATTGCAAAACTTGAAAGCTTCTAGGTTAGGTATGAAAATCTGAAAATGGAAGAAGATGAAAGGATTCCTGCTTTTATGGAAAGAGTTAATGAAATTGTTTTGGGTATTAAATGTTATGGAGGAACCTTAAGTGAAGATGAAATTGTTTCAAAAGTTTTAAGAGGATTGCCACCAACATACAAAATGAAATTTATTGCTATAAATGAGTTAAGAACAATGCCTAATACATCAGTAACTAGGGACACATTGACTGGAAAACTTTTAGCTTTTGAAATTGAGGAATTTGGCCCTATTGCTACTATAAAGACATATTTAGCTTTTAAAGAATCAACATCATCTGCACCATTATTTGACAAATCTGATTGGAAATCCTTTTATGCAAGAAAACTTGAAGAAAGCATGAGAGAAAATGAAGAACTTGAACCACTATTTGCAAGGAAAATGCCTAAAGGTCCAGTTGGAAGTAAGTATGAAGGTAAAGCACCCTTTAAATGTTTTAATTGTAATAAGATTGGTCATATGGCTTCAAGATGCCCTGATAAACATGCTAGATTGAGAGAAGAAGATAGAAGAACATACAAGCCTAACCATGAATATCAGAGATACAAATTTAAGAAGAATAAAGATAAATCTTGTTATCTTGCTGATGAAGGAGTCACTGATGATTTTGATGAGGATCCGATAGACAATGGATGTGTATTTGTTGCTATAACAAAATATCAACCGACACCTATTGTTCAACCTATAGAGCAGGCCCTGTCAGCTAAAATTGAAGTTAAGGATGAATGGATCATTGATTCAGGATGTTCACATCACATGACTAGTGATAAAGGTAAATTCTTGACCTTTAAGGAATAAAATGGAGGTCTAGAAAGATTTGGAGATGGTAAAGCTTGTTTGATCAAAAGAAAAGGTACCATATCTCTTCATGGTAAGAATAATACTGACAATATTTACTA